>NW_024717629.1:0-13246 GCF_018991925.1 Homarus americanus | reverse complement strand
AGAACCTGGGAGTATCAGAGGTGTAATGGGAGTGTTTCTGGAGGTGTACCTGAGAGTGTCAGTGTACCAGGGAGGCCAGTGGAGTACCTGGGAGGTTGTCAGAGGCAGTACACGGGAGTGTCGGAGGTGTACATGGAGTGTCAGAGGTGAACCTGGCAGTGTCAGCGGTGTACCTGGGAGTGTCAGAGGTGTGCCTGGGAGTGTCTGAGGTGTATCTGGGAATGTATGAGGGGTGTACCTGGGAGCAAGTCTGGAGGTGTACCTGGGGAGGCCAGAGAAGTACCAGGGAGTGTCAAGAGGAGGCCTGGGAGTGTGAGGTACCTGGAGGCCAGGGGTGTTCCTAGGAATGCTCAGGGGTGCCTGGGAGTTGGGGAGGTGGGGCTCTGGTAGTGTCTGAGGTGTACTCATGAGAATGTCTGAGGTGTGCCTGGGAGTGTTGGGGGAGAACCAGGGATTGAAAGAGGTAAATCCTGGAGCCAGAGGTGTTCCAGGGAGTTTGTGAGGTGTACCTGGGAGGCCAGATATGTACCACAGGGAGTGTCAGTGGAATACCTAGGAGTGTCAGAGGTGTACCTGGAGTGCCAGAGGTGTACCTAGGAGACGGGAGGTTTACCTGGAGTGTCGTGAACAGCCATGGAGTGTCGAAGGTGTACCTGGGAGGAGAAGTGTACCCCAGGAGTGTCGGAGGCTTGGGAGTGTGGGAGGTGTACCTGGGAGTGTCAGAGTGTACTTGGGAGAGTCAGAGGTGTACCTGGGAGGTTGGGCGGTACCTGGGTGTGTCTGAGGTGTGGCCTGGGAGTCAGAGGTGCTGGGAGTGTCAGGGAGTGCACTTGGGAGGTCAGGAGGTGCACCTTTGGAGCAAGCCTGAGGTGTACTTGGGAGTGCCTGGAGGTGTACCTTGGCAGTGCCTGGAGGTGTACCTGGCAGTGTTCGAGGTGTACTTGGCAGGCAGAGGTGCACCTGGGAGTGTCAGAGGTGTACCTGGGAGTGTCAGATGTGTACCTGGGAGTGTCAGAGGTGTACCAGGGTGTGTCAGAGGTGTACCTGGGAGTGTCGGAGGTGTACCTGGGAGTGTGTGTGAACCTGGGGAGTATCTGGGGTGTACTGGAGTGTCTCAGGTGTACCTGGGAGTGTCTCAGGTGTACCTGGGAGTGTCAGAGGTGCCTGGGAGTGTCAGGGGTGCACTGAGTGCAGGTGCACCTTGGAGTGTCTGAGGTGTACCTGGGAGTGTCTGAGGTGTACCTGGCAGTGTCCGAGGTGTACCTGGCAGTGTCTGAGGTGTACCTGGAGGCGCTGTACCTGGGAGTGTCAGCGGTGCACCTGGGAGTGTTAGAGGTGTATCAGAGTGAAAGAGGAGTACCTAGGAGTGTCGAGGTGTACCTGGGAGTGTCAGAGGTGTACCTGGGAGTGTCAGAGGTATATCTGGGAGTGTCGGACGTGTACCTGGGAGTGTCAGAGGTGTACCAGGAATGTCAGTGGAGTACCTGGGAGTGTCAGAGGTGCACCTGGGAGTGTCAGAGGTGTACCTGGGAGTGTCAGGAGGTGTACCAGGGAGTGTTAGAGGTGTACCTGGGGGTGTCGGAGGTGTACCTGGGAGTGTCTGGGGTGTATCTGGGAGTATCTGGGTGTACCTGGGAGTGTCTCAGGTACCTGGGAGGTCAGGAGGTGTACCTGGGAGGTCAGAGAGATGTCCTGGGAGTGTCAGGTGAACCAGGAGTGTCAGTGGAGTACCTGGGAGTGTCAGAGGCACCTGGGAGTGTCGGAGGTGTACATGGAGTGTCAGAGGTGTACCTGGCAGTGCAGCGGTGTACCTGGGAGGCTGGGGCCTGGGAGTGTCTGAGGTGTACCTGGGAGTGTCTGAGGTGTACCTGGGAGTGTTTGAGGTGTACCTGGGAGTGTCAGAGAAGTACCAGGAGTGTCACAGGAGTATTCGTGGAGAGGTACCTGCGAGTGTGAGCGGTGTACCTAGAAGTTTCTGAGGTGTACCAGGGAGTGTCAGAGGTGTACCTGGGAGTGTCTGAGGTGTACCTTGAGTGTCTGAGGTGTGCCTGGAGTGTCAGGGGAGAACCAGGGAGTGAAAGAGGTGTACCTGGGAGTGTCAGAGGTACCAGGGAGTGTCTGAGGTGTACCTTGGAGTGTCAGAGGTGTACCTGGGAATGTCAGAGGTATACCAGGGAGTGTCAGTGAAGTACCTGGGAGTCTCAAAGGTGTACCTGGGAGTATCGGAGGTGTACCTGGGAATATCGGAGGTGTACCTGGGAATATCGGAGGTGTACTGGGGCGTGTCAGAGGTGTACCTGGGAGTCTCAGAGGTGAACGAAAGAGTGTCAGAGGAGTAACTGGGAGTGTCAGAGGTGTACCTGGGAGTATCGGAGGTGTACCTGGGAGTATCGGAGGTGTACCTGGGAGTGTCAGAGGTGTACCTGGGAGTATCACCTGGGAGTGTCAGAGGTGTACCAGGGAGTGTCAGGGGTGTAAATGGGAGTGTCTGATCTGTACCTGGGAGTCGCAGGGAGAAACCCAGGGAGTGAAAGAGGTGTACCTGGGAGTGTCAGAGGCATTAGGAGTGTCTGAGGTGTACCTGGGAGGTCAGAGGTGTACCAGGGAGCTCAGAGAATACCTAGGAGTGTCAGAGGTATACCTGGGAGTGTCGGAGGTGTACATTGGGAGTGTCAGAGGTGTACTTGGGAGGTCAAAGGTTTCCCGGAGTGTCAGCGTGAACCTGGTGTGTCTGAGGTGTACCTGGGAGTGTCAGAGGTGTGCCTGGGAGTGTCAGAGGTGCACTTGGGAGTGTCAGAGGTGCACCTGGAGTGTCTGAGGTGTACCTGGGAGTGTCTGAGGTGTACCTGGCAGGTCTGAGGTGTACCTGGCAGTGTCTGAGGTGTACTTGGCAGTGTCATGGTGTACCTTGGAGTGTCAGCGGTACCTGGGAGTGTCAGAGATGTACCAGGGAGTGTCAGAGGAATACCTAGGAGTGTCAGAGGTGTACCTGGGAGTATCGGAGGTGTACCTGGGAGTGTCAGAGGTGGACCTGGCAGTGTCAGAGGTGTATCTGGGAGTGTTGGACGTGTACCTGGGAGTTTCAGAGGTGTACCAGGAATGTCAGGAGTACCTGGGAGTGTCAGGAGGTGTACCTGGGAGTGTCAGAGGTGTACCTGGGAATGTCGGAGGTGTACTATGAGTATGAGAAGTGCACCTGGGAGGTCTGGGGTGTACCTGGGAGTGTCTGGGGTACCTGGGAGTATCTGAGGTGTACCTGGTGAGGCCAGGGTGTACCTGGGAGTGTAAGAGGTGTACCTGGGAGGTCAGGGTTGTACCAGGGAGTGTCAATGGAGTACCTGGGAGTGTCAGAGATGTACCGGGAGTGTCAGAGGTGTACCTGGGAGTGTCAGAGGTGTACCTGTTAGTGTCGGAGGTGTACCTGGGAGTGTCAGAAGTGTACTTGGGAGTGTTAGGTGTACCTGGGAGTGTCAGCGGTGCACCTGGGAGTGTCTGAGGTACCTGGGAGTGTCAAAGGTAACCTTGGAGTGACTGAGGTACCTGGGAGTGTCTGAGGTGTACCTGAGTGTCAGCAGTGTACCTGGGAGGATAGACGTGTATCAGGGAGTGACAGAGGAGTACCTAGGAGTGTCAATGGTGTACCTGGGAGGTCAGCGGTGTACCTGGGAGTGTCAGAGATGTACCAGGGAGTGTCAGAGGAATACCTAGGAGTGTCAGAGGTGCTAGGAGTGTCAGAGGTGACCTGGCACTGCTGGGCGGTGATTCTGGGAGTGTCACCGGTGCACCTGGGAGGAGGTGATCAGAGTGACAGAGGTGTACCTAGGAGTGTCAGAGGGTACCTGGGAGGTGTGAGGGTGTACCTGGGAGACCGGAGGTGCTGGGAGTGTCAGAGGGTGTACCTGGGAGTGTCAGAGGTGTACCTGGGAGTGTCAGAGGTGTACCTGGGAGTATCAGAGGTGTACCTGGGAGTCAGAGGTGTACCAGGGAGTGTCAGGGTGTAAATGGGAGTGTCTGATCTGTACCTGGGAGTCGTCAGGGGAGAACCAGGAGTGAAAGAGGTGTACCTGGGAGTGTCAGAGGTGTACCAGGAGTGTCTGAAGTGTACCTGGGAGTGTCAGAGGTACCAGGGAGTGTCAGAGGAATTCCTAGGAGGTCAGAGGTGTACCTGGGAGTGTCGGAGGTGTACCTGGGAGTGTCAGAGGTGTACTTGGGAGTGTCAGAGGTTTACCTCGGAGTGTCACAGAACCTGGTGTGTCTGGAGGCCTGGAGTGTCAGAGGTGTGCCTGGGTGTCAGAGGTGCACTTGGGAGTGTCAGAGGTGCACCTTGGAGTGTCTGAGGTGTACCTGGGAGTGTCTGAGGTGTACCTGGCAGTGTCTGAGGTGTACCTGGCAGTGTTCGAGGTACTTGGCAGTGTCAGCGGTACCTGGGAGTGTCAAAGATGTACCAGGGAGTGTCAGAGGAATACCTAGGAGTGTCAGAGGTGTTCCTGGGAGTATCGGAGGTGTACCTGGGATTGTCAGAGGTGACCTGGCAGTGTCAGAGGTGTACCTGGGAGTGTCAGAGTTGTATCTGGGAGTGTTGGACGTGTACCTGAGTTTCAGAGGTGTACCAGGAATGTCCGTGGAGTACCTGGGAGTGTCAGAGGTGTACCTGGGAGTGTCAGAGGTGTACCTGGGAGTGTCGGAGGTGTACTTAGGAGTGTGAGAAGTGTACCTGGGAGTGTCTGGGTGGGAGTGTCTGGTACCTGGGAGTGTCTGAGGTGTACCGTGAGTGTCATAGGTGTACCTGGGAGGTCAGAGGTGTACCTAGGAGGTTCAGGGTTGTACCAGGGAGTGCAATGGAGTACCTTGGAGGTCAGAGATGTACCTTGGAGTGTCAGAGGTGTACCTGGGAGGTAGAGGTGTACCCAGTAGTGTCGGGTGAACCTGGGAGTGTCTGAGATGCACCGAGTGTAAAAAGGTACCTGGGAGTGTCGGCGGTGTACCTGGGAGTGTCGGAGGTGTACCTGGGAGGTCAGAGGCAGGGAGAGGTACCTGGGAGTGTCAGGCTGCACCTAGGAGTGTCTGAGGTGTACCTGAATCAGAGGTGTGCCTGGGAGGCTGAGAGGCACTTGGGAGTGCAAGGTGCACCTTGAGTGACTGAGGTGTACCTGGGAGTGTCAGCGGTGTACCTGGGAGGTCAGAGATGTACCAGGGAGTGTCAGAGGAATGCCTAGGAGTGTCAGGTGTACCTGGGGAGTGTTAGACGTGTATCAGGGAGTGACAGAGGAGTACCTAGGAGGTCAGAGGTACCTGGGAGGTAGAGGGATCAGGAGACAGATGAGTACCTAGGAGTGTTAGAGGTGTACCTGAGTTAGAGGTGTACCTGGGAGTGTTAGACGTGTATCAGGGAGTGACAGAGGAGTACCCAGGAGTGTCAGAGGTCTACCTGGGAGTGTCACAGGTACCTGGGAGTGTCAGAGATGTACCAGGGGTCAGAGGAATACCTAGGGAGTGTCAGAGGTGTACCTGGGAGTGTTAGGACGTGTATCAGGGAGTGACAGAGGAGTACCTAGGAGGCAGAGGTGTACCTGGGAGGTAGAGGTGTATCAGGAGTGACAGAGGAGTACCTAGGAGTGTCAGAGGTGACCTGGGAGTGTCAGAGGTGTGACCTGGGAGTATCGGAGGCACTGGGAGGTCAGAGGTGTACCGAGTGTCAGAGGTGTACCTGGGAGTATCGGAGGTGTACCTGGGATTGTCAGAGGTGTACCTGGGAGTGTCAGAGGTACCTGTTAGTGTCAGAGGTGTACCTGAGTGTCTGAGATGCACCTGGGAGTGTAAAAGTGTACCTGGGAGTGTCGGCGGTGTACCTGGGAGTGTCGGAGGTACATGGGAGTGTCAGAGGTATTTGGAGTGTTAGAGGTGTACCTGGGGAGTCAGCGGTGCACCTGGGAGTGTCTAAGGTGTACCTGGAAGTGTCAGAGGTGTGCCTGGGGAGGTCAGAGGTGCACTTGGGAGGTCAAGGTGCACCTGGAGGACTGAGGCACTGGGGGTGTCTGAAGTGTAACTGGGAGGTCTGAGGTGTACCTGGGAGAGGCTCAGAGGTGTACCTGGGAGTGTCGGAGGTGTACTTGGGAGTGTGAGAAGTGTACCTGGGAGTGTCTGGGGTACCTGGGAGTGTCTGGGGTGTACCTGGGAGTGTCTGAGGTGTACGTGGTGAGTGTCATAGGGTGTACCTGGGAGTGTCAGAGGTGTACCTAGGAGGTCGGGGTTGTACCAGGAGTGTCAATGGAGTACCTGGGAGGTCAGAGATGTACCTGGGAGTGTCAGAGGTGTAACTGTTAGTGTCAGAGGTGTACCTGGGAGTGTCGGCGGTGTACCTGGGAGTGTCGGAGGTACCTGGGAGTGTCAGAGGTGTACTTGGGAGTGTTAGAGGTGTACCTGGGAGGTCAGCGGTGCACCTGGGAGTGTCTGAGGTGTACCTGGAAGTGTCAGAGGTGTGCCTGAGTGTCAGAGGCACTTGGGAGGTCAAAGGTGCACCTTGGAGGACTGAGGTGTACCTGGGAGTAGCTGGGTGTACCTGGGAGTGTCAGAGATGTACCAGGGAGTGTCAGAGGAATACTGAGAGTGTCAGAGGTGTACCTGGGAGTGTTAGGACGTGTATCAGGGAGTGACAGAGGAGTACCTAGGGAGTGTCAATGGTGTACCTGGGAGGTCAGCGGTGTACCTGGGAGTGTCAGAGATGTACCAGGGAGTGTCAGAGGAATACCTAGGAGTGTCAGAGGTGTACCTGGGAGGTAGGAGGTGTATCAGGGAGGACAGAGGAGTACCTAGGGAGGCTCAGAGGTGTACCTGGGAGTGTCAGAGAGGTGTACCTGGGAGTATCGGAGGTGTACCTGGGAGTGTCAGAGGTGTACCTGGGAGGTCAGAGGCACTGAGGATGTACCTGGGAAGGTCACAGGTGTATCTGGGAGTGTTGGACGTACATGGGAGTGTCAGAGGTACCAGGGAATGTCAGGAAACCTCGGGAGTGTCAGAGGTACCTGGGAGTGTCGGAGGTGCACCTGGGAGTATCAGGGTGTACCAGGGAGGTCATTGGAGTACCTGGGAGTGTCAGAGGGGTACCTGGGAGGTCGGAGGTGCATGGAGTGTCAGGAGGTGTACCTGTCAGTGTGAGCGGTGTACCTGGAAGTGTCAGAGGTGTGCCTGGGAGTGTCTGAGGTGTACCTGGGAGGTCTGAGGTGTACCTGGGAGTGTCTGAGCCAGGCCTGGGAGTGTCAGAGAAGTAACAGGAGGTCACAGGAGTACCTGGGAGTGTAAGAGGTGTACCTGGAGGTCAGGAGGTACCTAGGAGGCTGAGAGGTGTGCCTGGGAGTGTCTGAGGTTTACCTGGGAGTGTCTGAGGTGTACCTGGGAGGTCTGAGGTGTACCTGGGAGGTCAGAGAAGTACCGGGAGTGTCACAGGAGTGACCTGGAGTGTAAGAGGGTGTACCTGGGAGTGTCAGGAGGTGTACCTAGGAGTGTCTGAGGTGTACCTGGGACTGTCAGAGGTGTACCTGGGAGTGTCTGAGGTGTACCTGGAGCAGCCTGATCTGTACCTGGGAGCGCAGGGGAGACCCAGGGAGTGAAAGAGGGTTACCTGGGAGGTCAGAGGTACCAGGAGGCAGAGAATACCTAGGAGTGTCAGAGGTGTACCTGGGAGTGTCAGAGGTGTACCTGGGAGTGTCGGAGGTGTACCTGGGAGTGTCGGAGGTGTACCTGGGATTGCTGGGGCGGTACCTGGGAGTGTTAGACGTGTATCAGGGAGTGACAGAGGAGTACCTATGAGTGTCAGGGAGGTACCTGGGAGTGTGAGAAGTGTACCTGGGAGGTGTGTGTGGTGTACCTGGGAGTGTCAGAGGTGTACCTGGGAGGTCAGGGGTGTACCAGGGAATGTCATTTGAGTACCTGGGAGTGTCAGAGGTGTACCTGGGAGGTCAGAGGTCCTAGGAGTATCGGAGGTTTACCTGGGGAGTGTCGGAGTCGGAGGTATACCTGGGAGAGTCAGAGGTACTTGGGAGTGTCAGAGTGTACCTGGGAGTGTCAGCGGTGTACCTGGGAGGTCCGATGTGTGACCTTGGAGTGTCAGAGGCATGCCTGGGAGTGTCAGAGGCACTTCGAATGTCAGAGGTGTACCTGGGAGTGTCAGGGGTGTACCAGGAGTGTCACTGAGTGCCTGGGAGGCTCAGAGATGTACCTCGATGTCAGAGGTGTACCTGGGAGTGTCAGAGATGTACCTGGGATGTCTGGGAGTGTCGGAGGTGTACCTGGGATGACTGAGGTGACCTGAAGAGTGTCTGAGGCATACTTGGCAGTGTCTGAGGTGTACCTGGCAGTGTCAGAGGTGTTCCTGTCAGTGCAGCGGTGGACCTTGGAGTGTTAGCAGGTACCTGGGAGGCAGAATGTATCAGGGAGTGACAGAGGAGTACCTAGGAGTGTCAGAGGTACCTGGGAGTGTGAGAAGTGTACCTGGGAGTGTCTGGGGTGTACCTGGGAGGTCACGGGTGTACCTGGGAGGTCAGAGGTGACCTGGGAGTGTCAGGAGGTGTACCTGAGAGAGACGGAGGTGTACCTGGGAGTTTAAGAAGTGTACCTGGGAGTGTCGGAGGTGTACCTCGGAGTGTCGGAGGTGTACCTGTGAGTGTCAGAGGTGTACATGGGAGTACGGAGGTACCTGGGAGTGTCAGAGGTGTACCTGGGGGTGCCAGAGGTGTACCTGGGAGGTCAGAGATGTACCTGGGAGTGTCAGAGGTGTATCTGGGAGGTGGACGTGTACCTGGGAGGTCAGAGGTACCAGGGAATGTCAGTGGAGAACCTGGGAGTGTCAGAGGTGTACCTGGGAGGTCAGAGGTGTACCTGGGAGTGTCGGAGGTGTACCTGGGAGTGTCGGAGGTGTACCTGGGATTGTTGGGGCGGTACCTGGGAGTGTTAGACGTGTATCAGGGAGTGACAGAGGAGTACCTATGAGTGTCAGAGGTGTACCTGGGAGGTGAGAAGTGTACCTGGGAGGTGTGGCACTCGGGAGGTGCAGAGGTGTACCTGGGAGTGTCAGGGGTGGACCAGGAATGTCAGTTGAGTACCTGGGAGTTTCAGAGGTGTACTTGGGAGGTCAGAGGTGTACCTAGAGTATCGGAGGTTTACCTGGGAGGCCGGAGTTGTACCTGGGAGGTCGGAGGCATCTGGGAGAGTCAGAGGTACTTGGGAGTGTCAGAGGTGTACCTGGGAGTGTCGGCGGTGTACCTGGGAGTGTCTGATGTGTACCTTGGAGTGTCAGAGGTGTGCCTGGGAGTGTCAGAGGTGCACTTCCGGAATGTCAGAGGTGTACCTGGGAGGTCAGGGGTGTACCAGGAGTGTCACTGGAGTACCTGGGAGTGTCAGGAGTTGTACCTGGGAGTGTCGGAGGTATACCTGGGAGAGTCAGAGGTGTACTTGGGAGTGTCAGAGGTGCACTGGGAGTGTCACGTGTACCTGGGGAGTGTCTGATGTGTACCTGGAGTGTCAGAGGTGACCTGGGAGTGTCAGAGTTTCTGAGAGACGGAGGTACCTGAGCTAAGAAGGTACCTGGGAGTGTCGGAGGTACCTGAGTAGGTGACCTGCGAGTGCTCAGAGGTGCACATGGGAGTATCGGAGGTGTACCTGGGATTGTCACGGTGTACCTGGGAGTGTCAGAGATGTACCTGGGAGTGTCAGAGGTGTATCTGGGAGTGTTGGACGTGTACCTGGGAGTCAGAGGTGTACCAGGAATGTCAGTGGAGAACCTGGGAGTGTCAGAGGTGTACCTGGGAGGTCAGAGGTGTACCTGGGAGTGTCGGGGACTTGGGAGTGTCGGAGGTGTACCTGGGATATGGGGCGGTGTACCTGGGAGTGTTAGACGTGTATCAGGGAGTGACAGAGGAGCACCTATGAGTGTCAGAGGTGTACCTGGGAGTGTGAGAAGGCACCTGGAGGTGTGTGGGTACCTGGGAGGTGTAGAGGTGTACCTGGGAGTGTCAGGGGTGTACCAGGAATGTCAGTTGAGTACCTGGGAGTGTCAGAGATGTACCTGGGAGTGTCAGAGGTACCTGGGAGTGTCAAAGGTGTACCTGGGAGTGTCAGAGGTATCAGGAATGACAGAGGAGTACCTAGGGAGTGCAGAGGTACCCGGAGGTTCGGCGGTGTACCTGGGAGTGTAGCAGGCACCTGGGAGAGGTGTACCTGGGAGTGTGTGGTACCTGGGAGGTCAGAGGTGTACCTGGGAGCAGGGGTGTACCAGGGAATGTCAAGGAGTACCTGGGAGTGTCAGATGTACCTGGGAGTGTCAGAGGTGTACCTGGGAGTGTCAAGGTACCTGGGAGTGTCAGAGGTGTATCAGGAATGACAGAGAGTACCTAGGAGGCTGGGAGGTGTACCGGAGTGTCACGGTGTACCTGGGAGGTCAAGGCACCTGGGAGTTAGAGGTGTATCAGGAATGACAGAGGGGTACCTAGGAGTGTCAGAGGTGTACCTGGGAGTGTCAGAGGTGTACCTGGGAGTGTCAAAGTGTACCTGGGAGTATCAGAGGTGTACCTGGGAGTGCCAGAGGTGTACCTGGGAATATCGGAGGTGTACCTGGGAGTGTCAGGGGTGTAAATGGGAGTGTCAGAGGTGTAAATGGGAATGTCAGAGGTGTACCAGGAGTGTCAGTGGAGTACCTGGGAGTCTCAAAGGTGTACCTGGGAGTATCGGAGGTGTACCTGGGAATATCGGAGGTATACCAGGAGTGTCAGAGGTGTACCTGGGAGCGTCAGGTACCTGGCAGTGTTAGAGGTGTACCTGGGAGTATCAGAGATGTACCTGGGAGTGTCAGAGGTTGTACCAGGGAATGTCAGTGAAGTACCTGGAGTGTCTAGGCTGTACCTGGGAGTGTCAGAGGTGCCTGGGAGTGTCAGAGGTGTACCTGGGAGTGTCAGAGGTACCTGGGATGTCGAAGGTGTACCTGGGAGGTGAGAAGTGGTACCTGGAAGTCTGGGGTACCTGGGAGGTCAGAGGTGTACCTGGTGCTGGGTGTACCAGGGAGGTCGGGGGAGTGCCTGGAGGTCAGAGATGTACCTGGGGATGTCAGAGTGTACCGGGAGTGCCGGAGGTGTACCTGGGAGGTCAGAGGTGTACCGAGTGTCGGAGGTACCTGGGAGTGTAAAAAGGCACCTGGGAGTCCCGGAGGTACCTGGGAGTGTCGGAGGTGCACCTGGCAGCGTGAGCGGTGTACCTGGGAGTGTCAGCGGTGTTCCTGGGAGTGTGAGAAGTGTAGCTGGGAGTGTCTGGGGCATACCTGGGAGTGTCAGAGGTGTACCTGGGAGGTAGGGGTACCAGGGAATGTCAGGAGAACCTGGGAGTGTCAGAGGTGTACCTGGGAGTGTCAGAGGTGTACCTGGGAGTGTCGGAGGCAACTTGGAGTGCGGAGGTGTACCTGGGATTGTCAGCAGGTACCTGGGAGGTGTTAGACGTGTATCAGGGAGTGACAGAGAGGAGTACCTATGAGTGTCAGAGGTGTACCTGGGAGTGTGGGAGAAGTGTGCACTGGGAGGCAGGTGGTACCTGGGAGTGTCAGAGGTGTACCTGGGAGGATAGGGGTGTACCAGGAATGTCAGCTGAAGGAGTACCTGGGAGTGTCAGAGATGTACCTGGGAGGCTGAGAGGTGCCTGGGAGGCCGTGTACCTGGGAGTGTTAGAGGTGTATCAGGGAATGACAGAGGAGTACCTAGGAGTGTCAGAGGTGTACCTGGGAGGCAGGGTGACCTGGGAGCAAGTTGGCACCTGGGAGTGTTAGAGGTGTATCAGGGAATGACAGAGGGGTACCTCAGGGAGTGCTCAGAGGTGTACCTGGGAGGTCAGAGGTGTACCTGGGAGAGTGTCAAATGTACCTGGGAGTATCAGAGGTACCTGGGAGTGTCAGAGGTGTACCTGGGAATACGGAGGTGTACCTGGGAGTGTCAGGTGTAAATGGGAGGTCAGAGGTGTAAATGGAATGTCAGAGGTGTACCAGGAGGCTCAGTGGAGCACCTGGAGTCTCAAAGGTACCTGGGAGTATCGGAGGTGTACCTGGGAATATCGGAGGCATACCTGTGAGTGTCAGAGGTGTACCTGGAGCGTCAGAGGTGACCTGGCAGTGTTAGAGGTGTACCTGGGAGTATGAGAGATGTACCAGGAGTGTCAGGAGGTTGTCCCAGGGAATGTCATAAGCACCTGGGAGTGTCAAAGTGTGCCTGGGAGTGTCAGAGGTGTGCCTGGGAGTGTCAGAGGTGTACCTGGGAGTGTCAGAGGTGTACCTGGGAGCGGAGGTGTACCTGGGAGGTGAGAAGTGTACCTGGAAGTGTCTGGGGGTGTACCTGGGAGTGTCAGAGGTGTACCTGGGTGGCAGGGGTGTACCAGGAGTGTCAGTGGAGTACCTGGGAGTGCAGAGATGTACCTGGAGTGCTGAGAGGTGTACCTGGGAGAGTTTGAGGTGTACCTGGGAGTGTCAGAGGTGTACCTGGGAGTGTCGGAGGTGTACCTGGAGTGTCAGAGGTGTACCTGGGAGTCTCGGAGGTGCCTGGGAGTGTCGGAGGTGTACCTGGCAGCGTGAGCGGTGCCTGGGAGTGTCACGGTGTACCTGGGAGGAGAAGGTGACCTGGGAGTGTCTGGGGCATACCTGGGAGGTCAGAGGTGTACCTGGGAGGCTGGGGGTGTACCAGGGAATGTCAGTGAGTACCTGGGAGTGTCAGGAGGTGTACCCTGAGTGTCAGAGGTGTACCTGGGAGCAGCGAGGTACCTGGGAGTGTCAGAGGTGTTCCTGGGAGTGTCAGAGGTGTACCTGGGAGGTCGGAGGTACCTGGGAGTGTAAGAAGTGTACCTGGGAGGTCGGAGGTGCACTTGGGAGTGTCGGTGGTGTACCGGGAGTGTCAGAGGTGACTTGGGAGTGTCAGAGGTGCACTGGGAGTGCTCAGAGGCACCTTGGAGTGTCTGAGGTGTACCTGGAGAAGTCTGAGGTGTACCTGGCAGTGTCTGAGGTGTATCAGGGAGTGAAAGAGGAGCACTAGGGAGTGTCAGAGGTGTACCTGGAGTGTCAGAGGTGTACCTGGGAGTATCGGAGGTGTACCTGGGAGTGTCAGAGGTGTACCTGGGGTGTCAGAGGTGTACCTGGGAGTGTCAGAATGTACCTGGGAGGTCAGAGGTAGCTGGGAGTAAGGGACATGTACCAGGGAGTGTCAGAGGTGTACCAGGGAATGTCTGT
>NW_024717628.1:0-22271 GCF_018991925.1 Homarus americanus | reverse complement strand
ATACAGACAGACAGAAATGACAACAATCGACACAGGGTGAATATAGACAGTGAAACAGACAGGAGGTTGACAAAAAATAGACAGATTCATACATGCACAAATAGACAATATGGCAACTAACATGACAGACAGACAGACAGAGCTGACTGATTGGTAGGGTGTGTCAATTTTGTCAACATGTTAAAAATCAAATTTGGTAGTCAAAATATTGTGCCTCTTTATGTCTAAACTTGAGATTAGCAAACAAAAATGAATTGAAATAACCCTCACCTACATCAATTATACCTTAAAGTTTCAAATATCAGTATTTCAAAAAATTAATGAGACTTGATTAGAATTATTCACTTGATATTAACTAATCTCATGTAAGCATATGGATTATGGAGTATTTTATGGTTCTATAGCTTGTGTACAATATGCATGTCAGAACATGAACATGAACAGGCTCTCCGTGTGGGACAGTTTAATTCTTGTTTTGACTTGTACCAAGCGTGAGGATAAGGCGCCCGGCTCACTCTCCTTCTAGATATCATAGACTGTGGTTTGCTCTCATTGCACTTGCACCTACTCTACCAGACGAATTCTGCATTTTAATTATTGTAAGTAGGGCATATTGATTGTCGCAGTTACTTATATCATTGTATAAAACATTATGTTCTAAGAAATTATTATGTTATTTCTGTTACAGCATTTTTGATAAACAAATTGATATTTTTGAAACAACAATTGAATTATGAAACATTGAAATATTTTTCTATTTGTCAGATAGTGTGAAGATGTCAAAATTGAAGACAAGAAGTCAGTTGTCAACCCACTTGAGCCTGCTAGTTGGTAAAGGGAAGGAGCTTCCTGTATCAGAACTTCCAACAGTGAGAGACATGCTAAGATTAGGGTTACTCCTTCGAGAAAAAAATGCAAAGGACAGAAGGAACTATACAGATAAAGAACTCATAAATGACATGATAGTCCCTCTTCTGCATCAATGGACAAAAGCTAATGCACTATTCAAACCACCTGTGATTAATCAGTGTCGAACTATTGAGCTAAAACTAACGAAATTATGGCACAAAGAAGTTGAAACATCACTTGGTAAAGGAAACTTGGCCAGGAAAAATGAATTTCTGCACACACTTGATACTCTGTTTGACATTTTGACCTGCAAGTGCTCCATACAATTATGTTCTGAATCCAACTGTTCTCACTCAGGAAAGAGAGAAAATAATTCCCACATTGATTGTGGTTGTCCTCGTGAAAAGAAGATCCCTGTTTTAGAGCTTGAATTTATAAAGGCACAGAGGACAAAGGCAGAAGGCCAAGGAAGTATGCAAATGGGTTCAATAGATTATTCAGAAACAAAGAAGCAGATTGCTAATGCCAAGAAGAGAGAACAAATCCGAGAGAGGGAACAAAAGAAGAAAATGAAGAGTGAAGAAGCCATCCAAAGAGAGGAAGAGCTGTGTCAAGATGTTTATCACTTCTTTGATAGCTCTTCTGATGAACAGGAAGCAACATCAGATGATAGTTCCAAAGAGCCATCTGAACCTTTACCAAAGAAAATGAAATACAACACAAGAAATATTTCAAACATTGCTTTAGCTAGTATTCGCCACCATGCTGGACTTCGTGAGGCTGCAGAAATTGCAACTGCCGCTTGGATAGATGCAGGCCTCATCAGCCGAGAGGATGTATCTTTGGTGATAGATCATAATAAAATTAGAAGAGCACAAGAAAAAATAATGAAGGAAATATCTGATCAGCATGAAAAAAGATTTAAGCGAGGGAGGGCTCTCCTGTCTTTTGTTTGATGGAAGAATAGATGACACAAAAGTTTTGCTAGAAGTAGAGGGAGTGAACAGAAAGTTTCCAGGTCTCATCAAAGAAGAACACTACTCTGTCTGTTCTGAGCCTGGTGGTCGGTTTTTGTTTCACTTTGCTCCCGAAACTGAAGTAGAAGGGAAGAAACATGCAGAGGTCATTGCTGATCATATTTTATGTTGGGTTCAGGAGAGAGGACTTGGCAGTTCACTGCAGGCTGTTGGTGGAGATTCAACTGCAGTAAACACCGGATGGCAGGGGGGGTGTAATGACGCATTTAGAGAAAAAACTAGGAAGAAGACTTGTTTGGATTGTATGTGATTTACATACAGGCGAGCTACCTCTTCGTCATCTCATCCAGGAACTTGATGGTCCTACAAAGAGGAACAACAAGTGGTCAGGTCCCCTTGGCATCATGCTGGATGAAGCAACACAACTAGAAATAAATACAACCTTTCCAAAGGTCGAAGTTGGCCCTCCCCTTCCGGCGTTGTCTGAAGGAGTCATCAAAGATCTCAGCACAGATCAATCCTATGCTTATCGTATTGCCCAAGCAATAAGATCAGGAGAAGTGCCTCAGTCATTGGCTCTCTTGGAGATTGGACCTGTCAGTCACAGCCGTTGGTTAACTACAGCTCTTCGCTTCTGCAGGATTTGGATTTCCAAACACGAATTGAAGGGCAAAGTGCTGAAGAATTTGAGGTTAATTGTTGAATTTATTATTGGAGTTTATCTTCCCCAGTGGTTTAGTGTGAAACTTAATCCTATGTGGGTGGATGGGCCCAATCACCTTTTGTTTCAATTGCAGCTAGTAAGAACACAGAGGAAGGCAGTGAGGGACATCGTGTTACCTGTGGCAAGAAGGTCCGCTTGGTATGCTCGATCAGAAGCAGTTTTGCAAGCAATGCTTTGCAGTCAATGTACCAATCTCCGAACCGAGGCTGTAGAAGTCATTCTAAAGATTAGAGGAACGCTAATAGATGACGACCAGTTGGGAGACTGTTCGTTTCATTCAAGAAAAGTTCCCCAATAAACGTCAATGCCACCAAATTGTCAGAATTGGTTGACTTGAGTTTGGAAGTCTTAGAGCCACCATTGACAACAAGTCTAACTAGCCAAGAATTGAGAAACCTTAAAGAGACTCCAATGCAGGTGCCGAAGTGGCCTTCCCACACTCAAAGTGTGGAGAGATGTGTGAAAATGGTCACGGAAGCAGCGGGCCATGTTTACAGCCACGAGAGGCGAGAAGGTTACATCAAAGCACAAATAGCAAGCAGACTACTGATGACAAGAAACCAAAGCAAAGAGAGTATGAAGGCATTGTTTACTTTCAAATAGACTACGGATAATAAAATATAATAATTTGAAACTTGAAACAGTAACATGTGTGCAAACGCTGGTTATGTTATAAATTCACAAATATGTACATTTAAAAATCCATTTGATGTAGGTAGGACTTATTATAAAAAAAAATTTATGCCAGAATATTGTTTTGCATGCTTAAAGACTACAATAAATTGCTACCAAATTACTCGATTTTCAATTTAGCCAGTTCACCCCCTAAATTGACACACCCTACTGATTGGTTCGCATTAGACAAACAGGCAGACACACGCCAACAACGGATAAGACAGAAAGTTTTGACGACACAAAGAGTACAGAAGGGCTTACAGTCAAACACCACGCAGACGAACAATCAGTTGGGATGGCAATAGACAGATAGACTTGAGACAGATTAGAAGGCATTTATAAACAAGAACAACATCAAATTGACCATACAGTAGTTGCGTCAGTGAGGGTAGCTAGTCTTACGTCCACCAGCGGAAATAATAAGACTCATTGGAAACTAACACCCTCGCGCGGAAAGAACATCGATGGTGGGTCAGTCATGTGAGATGGGCCTAAAACTGACTAATGTAGATGATGACTATGATGATTTAACACAGGTGATGACTTAAGCAGATGGTGACTAATCTAACCAGAATCAAGGTCGCTTCTCTTCATAAGATAATTTATCTTGGAATGTTCATCGGTGATTCATAATAATTTTTTTATGATTTTAACCTCTCCTTATGGCGAATATTTCTTTAACTAATTATTCTAATCTTTATTCTATTCCTTCCAATAGTATTCTAGATACTTACAGTATCCGTAAGACATTAGCTATTGGAAATGTGATTAAATGTTTTGTTATTAATCCAGTGTGAAATGTATCGGTATTGGTGGTACAATCGTAATGATCTGTAATCCTGTTGATTAGGTGAGGTTAATCTGGGTTTATTGAGATTAAAGATTAGGTGTGGGGTTTATTCTACCTGTGTTAGTCTCAGGTATGACCCTTATTGTAACAATCACGACCATGATTATAACAACCAGGACCATGATTATAACAACCACGACGAATGATCATAACCACGACCATGATTATAACAACCACGACCATGATTATAACAACCACGACCATGATTATAACAACCACGACCATGATCATAACCACGACCATGATTATAACAACCTCGGACCATGATTACAACAACCACGACCATGATTATAACAACCACGACTAAGATCATAACCACGACCATGATTATAACAACCACGACTATGATTATAACAACCACGACCATAATTTTAACAAGCACGACCATGATTATAACAACCACGACCATGATTATAACAACCACGACCATGATTATAACAACCACGACCATGATTATAACAACCACGACTATGATCATTACAACCACGACTATGATTATAACAACCACGACCATGATCATAACATCCACGACTATGATCATAACAACCACGACCATTATTATAACAACCACGACTATGATTATAACAACCACGACCATGATTATAACAACCACGACCGTGATTATAATAACCACGATCATGATTATAACAACCACGACCATGTTTATAACAACCACGACGAATGATCATAACCACGGGGAAATGTCCTAGCGTGGATAGAAGACTTTCTACATGACCGCAAGCAGTGTGTGGTGATTAATGGCACGAAATCGTCATCTGTACCTGTCACAAGTGGGGTACCACAGGGCAGTGTATTGGGCCCGCTGTTGTTTGTTTGTTTCATAAATGACATGTCTGACGTTGTACACTCCTCCATACAAATGTTTGCCGATGACGCCAAGTTATTTCGGGAAATTAGGAACTAAGCGGACTGTGAAGAGCTGCAGAAGGACCTCTGTGGGCTCCAGAAATGGTCGAAGAAATGGCTGCTGAGATTCAATGTCACGAAGTGTAAGAGGATGCACCTGGGGCGTACCAACGGTAAGGAGGCGTATCATATGTCCCAACGGGATGAAGAAACTGCACTAGTTGAGACTGTATGTGAGAAGGACCTAGGCGTGTATGTTGACAATGAGCTGAAGTTCTCGGGCCATTGCGAGAAGAAGGTAAATCAGGCAAATAAATTATTGGGTCTTATAAGAAGGTCGATTAGATATCTAGACGGTCCGTCCTTCGTAACGATCTTCAGGAGTGAAGTGCTTCCCCATCTGGAGTACTGTCATCCCATCTGGTCCCCGAGATATGCTAGGGACTGTCAGTTGGTTGAAAATGTCCAAAGGAGGGCCACCAGACTGGTGCCTGCACTTCGGCACCACAGCTACCCTGAGAGATTGGAGCGCCTGAACTTGCCTAGCTTATACTACAGACGGGCAAGGGGGGACCTAGTTGAGGTGTATAAGCATCTCAGGGAGCACTACTCAGTTGAGTGTTCTTACTTGGAGCTGGCGGACGCTCGCCTCACAAGGGGTCACAATTCAAGATTGAAGAAGCCGCAAGTCCAGAAAACTGTGAGGGCAAACTTTTTCGGAGTGAGGGTTGTAAACTCTTGGAACAATCTACCAGAGAGTGTTGTGACGGCACCGAGTGTGAGTTCTTTATAGACAAACTTGACCAACACTGGAGCGGGTTCAGGTACATTCAGGAGCCGGTGCCTGCTCAGTATTTGCCAACAGTGCATGATAGAGACGTGACCGATCGCCCGGGCGGCTAGCGAGCCGATCTTTTGGTGAAGAAGATAAATGAAAAGGAAAAGTAATGAGAGACGTGACCGATCGCCCAAGCGGCTAACAAGCCGATCAGTGGCGAAGAGAATAAAAGTAAAAGTAAAAGTGACATACTATACTATGTACAGCGATTATAATACACTATGTCCATCGCCATCTTACTCAAAAGTTACGTATAATAAAATGATTTAATTTCTCCCCTTGGGGAGTGGACCGATCCCGGAGTCACTGCAATACCGGGCCAATCCGCGGCAAAGGTGGGGCAAGCCCCTAGCACTTCGCCAAGATCCAAAAATCAGTTTAATATCGAAGATCCCACATGGGGATCGTATCAGATACTAAGCTGATAAGAACAGATTTTATTTAAAAGAATGATACATTGTTTTTTATTTACAATAGTTTGGGTATTCCCGTAATTTGTGACAATTGGCTGACTATCTATTACATTTTATACCTAGTGTTCCTATTCCACTAACTAGAACCTATTCTTTCTTCTATCTTGACTTTGGGTTTATTTCACCCTACATACTGTCTAGCCCCTGAGGTATGTTCTATATAAATCATTCTCGACCAGCGAATGGCATCACTTACACACAGTTTCCTGAAGAGGCGCAGGTATCCCTTTGATGCCAGTCTCTTCATCAGCTTCTCGTTCTCCGGGTCGTATGCTCCCAGGGGTCCCACTATGATGCAGCCACCTTCACCTGCTGGTATTGTCTTCTCATCTCTGCTGCTAGTTCTGCATACTTTTCTTCTTTCCTCAGTCTTGCTTCTTTAAATGCCTCTTGTCCATTCTCGAATGGGCAGGTGACGTCGATCAGGATCACTTCTCGGTTCTTTTCAATCACCAGGTCTGGACGTCCATTGTCTGCTGCTCCTGGTACTCGTTCATTTGCCGACATGATCTTCCAATGTCGACCTTCTGCGGCTTTTCGTACTCTATCCACCAGGGCATTATGTCGCTTTTGCATGGCTCGAGAGTGTATCATGCATTGGTTTACTACATGTGGGAGCGTTTCTTCTCTATTGCACCGACGACATCTCCCATCCCTATTCTGGCCTCGCTTCGCTCCATTGACGGGGAGTAGGTTCAGTCTTGCTCGGTGTATGAAACGCCAGTCTGCGAAGGTTGTATACGCTCCATTTCGAACAAATGCTGATGATGCTCTCTCTTGTGCTACGAGCTTCATCACTTTCCCTTGGTCAGGCTTATTCTGCAGAACTTCATCTCTCATCTGTCGTCGCTGGCTCCGGATGGTTTTGGCTACCTTCCTTCTATCTTTTTCTTCAATGATGGAGTCCGTGCATTTTATCTTGATGTTGTCTCCTCCCTCTGCTATCCAGGAAACCCCCATTCGGCCTGAGGCACACCTGGCTCTAGAGCAGATGGCTTGGTGGTCTCCTCCTCGCGTTTGCATCTCTCCCTGTGTTAAGTACATGCATGCGTCGGTCATGCTTGGCTCCTGTCGTGTTCTCATTGTTGCCACTCGCCGGCATTCTTCTCTGGCTATTTCCCTGACGTCAGGATCCGGTGACGTGAGTAATTTATATGCGGTATCCACCAGGAAAATGTCAGAGTCTTCTGCCGCGAGTGGGACACCACACGCTCCAGCTTTACTGCTTCCGTACAAGTACTCATTCGACGCTCTTGACGGTAGATGTAGCGTGTGTTTAACATTGTCTTCATTTCGTTGTCCAGGTGTGCCCAGTCTGTTTTCCTCAGTTGCCAAGTCCTCATTGCATGCACTCCTGCCGGGAACATGAATGTCTTGACTGCATCTATTCTCTGCCACGGTGCTAGCTTGCTTGTCAGTATTTTGGTCCCGAGTTGCATTAGTTCCTCTACTGTTTGGATGTTTGGCAGAAGATGGAACCCAACTGGTCGTCCCAAGAAGAGCGTTGCTTCGCCCTCGCTCTTCCATTGGATGGGCGTTTCTCCCACGTAGAACTGTGTCTGGCGCATTCCTCGAGGTCTTCGTCCAGACAGGTGCAATGATAAGCTTTTGCTAGGATTTAGGTCCAGTCCCATCCTACTGCATTGTTCTGTTGCTATGTAGAGGAGTTGCTGTAGATTATCTTGCTGTTTTGTAATGATGGTTATATCGTCTGCATATGCTAAGCATGGGTGCTTGTGCTGTTGGTCCAGTATCATTCCTTCGGCCGCGATTTTCCGCAACAGTGGTTCGACCGCTATATTGAACAGGAGACCACTTATTGGGCACCCCTGTTGCACACCGCATTGCACTGGTATCTCTTCTGTTTCTCCTTCCTTTGTTAGTATTCTTGCCGTCTTGCCACTGATGATGTCTCCTGCTACTGTTTCAAAATCCCGTCCCACCCCTATACGGTTGAGCGCTCTTTTAATGAGGTCCAGTGACACTGAGCCAAATGCATTGGTCAAGTCGAGTGCTGCTATGCAGGTATCGCCATTGTTCCGTCGTGCATCGTCCATGTGATGTTGAAGTATGTAGTTGTGTTCTATCACCCCATCACTTGGCATGAATCCTTTCTGTGCGGCGCACAGTACCTCGTTGTCAACGAGCCACCTTCTGAGTCGTGCTGTGAGGCATCCCGTGTACACCTTGTATATTGTGCGGCTCAGTGTTATAGGCCTCCAATTTGAAACGACTTCTGGGTTACCACCTTTTTGGGGACAAGTATTGTTCTGTATCGTTTCCAGGAGACTGGTATTCTCTTGGCTCTGAGACACACGTTGAATATGGCTGCCATAACTCGGCAGCTTGGGTCAGCCTTTCTCCAGTTCTCATATGATATTCTGTCTTCACCTGGTGACGAATTCTCTGCTGCTGCTAGTTTTGTAAATACTTCCTTCTCTGTGAAGGGCTGCATTTCCATCTCTGGTCTGTCGTCTGGCGGTTCGGGAATGTGCTCCACGGTATTTAGGTCACAATCCTTTTCAACCATCATGTGTTGGAAGTGTTCCTCTATTCTCTCCTTGCTTATTTCACATCTTGCGCCGTTCCCATCGGCAATTAGCCGTATTGCTCGACGACGGTTGTATTTGTACAGCCTCTGGATCTGTTTGCAATCATTGGCATCGGTGATTTTCCTGGTCGTGTTCTGTCCTTGAGAGATGTTTATCCTGTTTGCCGCTTGTATTGCTACCTCGATCTCAATCAGTACTTCTTCAAATCTTTCCCAGTCCGGGTTCCGCTGGATCTCATACACTGTGCCCAGAAACGGCTCCAGTATCCATGTCTCCTCAGCTTCATCTCGCTCTTCATTTGGTTCAGGAGTTATGCCAGTCTGCTCCTGTATGTTGCCTTCACCACTTAGTGTTTGAGTTGCTTCACTTTGCGATAGTGGTGTAGGGGATTCACTGAGATTACTTTGGCTTCCTTCATTTGTTTCTTGACTTTGCATTATCTGTTCCCCTGTTTGGGTACTGTCTCCACCATGTTCTTCATCGGGGCTTAGAGGTGACAGTGGCATTCTTGGCATGTGCAAGAGGGGTGTCAGGTCCCCTGGGTGCTGTGATTCCTCTCTTGGTGAGGGTTCATTTTGGAGCAGCTGGCTCGGCGTTATCGACCTCAGTCGCGTTTCTTGATCGTCTGGGCTCAGTGGTGACACTGGTGTACTTCTCCCAGAGACGGGGCGTGGTGCCTCTGGTCCTTCCACTTCTCCATCCCTGGGTGGAGGTGTCCATCTGTGCCTTTCTCGTTGCCCTTGTGTTTCTCTTTGCTGCTGTTGCTCGTAATTCTGTGGCTGCTCCCTCTGCTCGTTATCCCTATTTTCCCCAACTTCCTGTGAGGGCTGGGCGCTTGCTGGATTGCCTTCAGCCTGTTGGTTCCCCTGTCGTTGCTCCGCCTGACGTTGGTTGTCTCTCCTCCTCCACTGCCGTACATGTGTTGCTGCCTTGTGGTTATTCAATCCTCTCTTTGTTGGGGCAGAGTAGTGGCAGTATTGCACGTAGCACTGGAAACGAAAATGGGGAACCCTTTGCTCCTCCCTCATCTGCCTGTTAAGGATGCACGTGTGATTGCTTGGCCGGATAGTCAGTACCAGATAGCACCCTGCACACATGTTCATATATTCGTTGATTTTCTTGTTGTGGGCTTCCTTTAGATGTCGGACTAGGGTGGATTTCTGCTTTGTGAATAGATCACCTGATGACGCAATCATGATCCCCGCGCCCTTCTGTACTGAAGGACGGGTAAGTGGTGAACCATGGGTAATGGTAATTGCCTTTCTTCCGCTGTTTTATCCCTCTTCTATTTCTTCCCCCTTGGGTCTTTCGTCGTCCATCTTGTTTTTTACCCACAATGAACACCCACACACACACATGACAACCTTCACTAGGGGTGTACCTGCACTAATCACGGTATTCCTGGAGGATTGCTGAGGAGTTGTGGTATCAGATCTTCCTTTCGCCATCACAAACCCAAAATTTGATCGTAAAGGTGGATGGTTTACCGGGAGGACTTGGGACGAATACACTTTGAGAGGCAGTCTGCAGCGCTAAAGAAGGAGAGTAACAGCCACGTAGAAGCACCAAACCCTGTGGACTAGATTAGCTTTTGCAGGCCCCCCGGTATGTTTCCTCTCACTGCATGGTATTACTAATAACCACAGCAATGGAGAAATACCGGGTTCCCTGCTCGCCGCCTAAAACAACAAAGGAGTAACTCTGTTACTTTCACCCCCAGAAAGTCCAAATCTGTATTCTTCCTTCTATGTAAAAAAGAACACTGATTATGTACTCTCCATTAAGCTGATAAGAACAGATTTTATTTAAAAGAATGATACATTGTTTTTTATTTACAATAGTTTGGGTATTCCAGTAATTTGTGACAATTGGCTGACTATCTATTACATTTTATACATAATGTTCCTATTCCGCTAACTAGAACCTATTCTTTCTTCTATCTTGACTTTGGGTTTATTTCACCCTACATACTGTCTAGCCCCTGAGGTATGTTCTATATAAATCATTCTCGACCAGCGAATGGCATCACTTACACACAGTTTCTTGAAGAGGCGCAGGTATCCCTTTGATGCCAGTCTCTTCATCAGCTTCTCGTTCTCCGGGTCGTATGCTCCCAGGGGTCCCACTATGAATGCAGCCACCTTCACCTGCTGGTATTGTCTTCTCATCTCTGCTGCCAGTTCTGCATACATTTCTTCTTTCCTCAGTCTTGCTTCTTTAAATGCCTCTTGTCCATTCTCGAATGGGCAGGTGACGTCGATCAGGATCACTTCTCGGTTCTTTTCAATCACCAGGTCTGGACGTCCATTGTCTGCTGCTCCTGGTACTCGTTCATTTGCCGACATGACCTTCCAATGTCGACCTTCTGCGGCTTTTCGTACTCTATCCACCAGGGCATTATGTCGCTTTTGCATGGCTCGAGAGTGTATCATGCAGTGGTTTACTACATGTGGGAGCGTTTCTTCTCTATTGCACCAACGACATCTCCGATCCCTATTCTGGCCTCGCTTCGCTCCATTGACGGGGAGTAGGTTCAGTCTTGCTCGGTGTATGAAACGCCAGTCTGCGAAGGTTGTATACGCTCCATTTCGAACAAATGCTGATGATGCTCTCTCCTGTGCTACGAGCTTCATCACTTTCCCTTGGTCAGGCTTATTCTGCAGAACTTCATCTCTCATCTGTCGTCGCCGGCTCCGGATGGTTTTGGCTACCTTCCTTCTATCTTTTTCTTCAATGATGGCGTCCGTGCATTTTATCTTGATGTTGTCTCTTCCCTCTGCTATCCAGGAACCCCCCATTCGGCCTGAGGCACACCTGGCTCTAGACCAGATGGTTTGGTGGTCTCCTCCTCGCGTTTGCATCTCTCCCTGTGTTAAGTACCTGCATGCGTCGGTCATGCTTGGCTCCTGTCGTGTTGTCATTGTTGCCACTCGCCGGCATTCTTCTCTGGCTATTTCCCTGACGTCAGGATCCGGTGACGTGAGTAATTTATATGCGGTATCCACCAGGAAAATGTCAGAGTCTTCTGCCGCGAGTGGGACACCACACGCTCCAGCTTTACTGCTTCCGTACAAGTACTCATTCGACGCTCTTGACGGTAGATGTAGCGTGTGTTTAAGCATTGTCTTCATTTCGTTGTCCAGGTGTGCCCAGTCAGTTTTCCTCAGTTGCCAAGTCCTCATTGCATGCACTCCTGCCGGGAACATGAATGTCTTGACTGCATCTATTCTCTGCCACGGTGCTAGCTTGCTTGTCAGTATTTTGGTCCCAAGTTGCATTAGTTCCTCTACTGTTTGGATGTTTGGCAGAAGATGGAACCCAACTGGTCGTCCCAAGAAGAGCGTTGCTTCGCCATCGCTCTTCCATTGGATGGGCGTTTCTCCCACGTAGAACTGTGTCTGGCGCATTCCTCGAGGTCTTCGTCCAGACAGGTGCAATGATGAGCTTTTGCTAGGATTTAGGTCCAGTCCCATCATACTGCATTGTTCTGTTGCTATGTAGAGGAGTTGCTGTAGATTATCTTGCTGTTTTGTAATGATGGTTATATCGTCTGCATATGCTAAGCATGGGTGCTTGTGCTGTTGGTCCAGTATCATTCCTTCGGCCGCGATTTTCCGCAACAGTGGTTCGACCGCTATATTGAATAGGAGACCACTTATTGGGCACCCCTGTTGCACACCGCATTGCACTGGAATCTCTTCTGTTTCTCCTTCCTTTGTTAGTATTCTTGTCGTCTTGCCACTGATGATGTCTCCTGCTACTGTTTCAAAATCCCGTCCCACCCCTATACGGTTGAGCGCTCTTTTAATGAGGTCCAGTGACACTGAGCCAAATGCATTGGTCAAGTCGAGTGCTGCTATGCAGGTATCGCCATTGTTCCGTCGTGCATCGTCCATGTGATGTTGAAGTATGTAGTTGTGCTCTATCACCCCATCACTTGGCATGAATCCTTTCTGTGCGGCGCACAGTGCCTCGTTGTCAACGAGCCACCTTCTGAGTCGTGCTGTGAGGCATCCCGTGTACACCTTGTATATTGTGCGGCTCAGTGTTATAGGCCTCCAATTTGAAACGACTTCTGGGTTACCACCTTTTTTGGGGACAAGTATTGTTCTGTATCGTTTCCAGGAGACTGGTATTCTCTTGGCTCTGAGACACACGTTGAATATGGCTGCCATAACTCGGCAGCTTGGGTCAGCCTTTCTCCAGTTCTCATATGATATTCTGTCTTCACCTGGTGACGAATTCTCTGCTGCTGCTAATTTTGTAAATACTTCCTTCTCTGTGAAGGGCTGCATTTCCATCTCTGGTCTGTCGTGTGACGGTTCGGGAATGTGCTCCACGGTATTTAGGTCACAATCCTTTTCAACCATCATTTGTTGGAAGTGTTCCTCTATTCTCGCCTTGCTTATTTCACATCTTGCGCCGTTCCCTTCGGCAATTAGCCGTATTGCTCGGCGACGGTTGTATTTGTACAGCCTCTGGATCTGTTTGCAATCATTGGCATCGGTGATTTTCCTGGTCGTGTTCTGTCCTTGAGAGATGTTTATCCTGTTTGCCGCTTGTATTGCTACCTCGATCTCAATCAGTACTTCTTGCCCAGTCCGGGTTCCGCTGGATCTCATACACTGTGCCCAGAAACGGCTCCAGTATCCATGTCTCCTCAGCTTCATCTCGCTCTTCATTTGGTTCAGGAGTTATGCCAATCTGCTCCTGTATGTTGCCTTCACCACTTAGTGTTTGAGTTGCTTCACTTTGCGATAGTGGTGTAGGGGATTCACTGAGATTACTTTGGCTTCCTTCATTTGTTTCTTGACTTTGCATTATCTGTTCCCCTGTTTGGGTACTGTCTCCACCATGTTGTTCATCGGGGCTTAGAGGTGACAGTGGCATTCTTGGCATGTGCAAGAGGGGTGTCAGGTCCCCTGGGTGCTGTGATTCCTCTCTTGGTGAGGGTTCATTTTGGAGCAGCTGGCTCGGCGTTATCGACCTCAGTCGCGTTTCTTGATCGTCTGGGCTCAGCGGTGACACTGGTGTACTTCTCCCAGAGACGGGGCGTGGTGTCTCTGGTCCTTCCACTTCTCCATCCCTGGGTGGAGGTGTCCATCTGTGCCTTTCTCGTTGCCCTTGTGTTTCTCTTTGCTGCTGTTGCTCGTAATTCTGTGGCTGCTCCCTCTGCTCGTTATCCCTATTTTCCCCAACCTCCTGTGAGGGCTGGGCGCTTGCTGGATTGCCTTCAGCCTGTTGGTTCCCCTGTCGTTGCTCCGCCTGACGTTGGTTGTCTCTCCTCCTCCACTGCCGTACATGTGTTGCTACCTTGTGGTTATTCAATCCTCTCTTTGTTGGGGCAGAGTAGTGGCAGTATTGCACGTCGCACTGGAAACGAAAATGGGGAACCCTTTGCTCCTCCCTCATCTGCCTGTTGAGGATGCACGTGTGATTGCTTGGCCGGATAGTCAGTACCAGATAACACCCTGCACACATGTTCATATATTCGTTGATTTTCTTGTTGTGGGCTTCCTTTAGATGTCGGACTAGTGATTGCTTGCAGCCAGACCACCCCGATGACGCACATTCCCATGGGCATCCCTGCGTCCTCTCTGTGCATTTGAAGGATGGTGGTGCAGGGAACCATATGGTCAGCATTCGGTTTCTTCTTTCCGGCTGGCGATCTCCTTCGTTTCTTCCCCTTGGCTCTTCGTCGTCCATCTTGCTTTACCCACACAAACACCCACACACACATGACAACCCCCTTACCAGGGTGTACCCGCACTATCACGGTATTCCTGGAGGATCGGCCGAGAGTTGTGTACCGACCTCCCTTTCGCCATCACAAACCCACTCGATCGCAAGGTGATGGTTTACCGGGGAGGGACTTTGGGACGAATACACTTCTATGAGTGCAGGTCCCTCAGCCAGTACGAAGTAAGGAAGTACAGAGAGGAGGGAATAGCCACGTGTGAGAAGCACCCACGTGGGGTCCCGTGGGACCAGGTTTGGGGCTTTGCAGGCCCCCCCGGTATGTTTCCTCTCACTGCATGGTATTAGTAATAACCACAGCAATGGTGAAATACTGGGTTCCCTGCTCGCCACCTAAAACAACAAAGGAGTAACTCTGTTACTTTCACCCCCAGAAAGTCCAAATCTGTGCTCTTCCTTCTATGTAAAAAAGAACACTGATTACGTACTCTCCATTAAGCTGATAAGAACAGATACTACACTTTGATCTTAGCCAAAAGGCCGAGAAGCAGGTCCCGCAACTAGTACTAAGTATGGAAGTAGCAAAAGAGATCTTAGCCAAAAGGCCGAGAAAGCGATTCCAAAGCTGTTGCAATTAAATTAATGCACATTAGGTAATATTCTTACTTTGCTTCACCTGTAAATTGGTGCAACAAGGATCTATCTCGAGTTTTGTTTGCAGATAAACATTCGAATTCCTTATACATCAACATTTAAAATCTATAATAACAAAAGTCGTAATTATGTAACCAATTAATTTACTATTCTTTACACTTCATGGCTATGTTACCATTTACAATTTTCAGTTTTCCTTAATCACTATCATTAATGCCTTCTTCCTTTGTTTAGGAGCTCTTATTGACCAGTGTTAGTGAAGGAAGAAACTGGCATGTTTGAGGGGCAGACTGAAGAACACATTTACTGTACTTTCCCCACGTAGAGATACGCCCGTTGCCACTGTTTTTTTTACTATGGTACCACCAACAAACCCGCTGTTTTTATTTTATTTTATTTTATTTTTACATAGTAACTGGAAAACTAATTTCCGAAAAATATAAATTGCACTAAAAATGAAAGTGCCTAAATGCGTGAGACGATTACTTTATGAACCTTGTATGCCAACCTTCATGAAAGAATGAAGCTCCGCCCAGAAAAGTAGTTCCTGAAGTATTTGTAAAATGATTACATAAGTATAGACATTTCTTGCATATAATTGAAGAAAATTTGGAATTGTATCAATTTCTAGTTTGGTTATTAGTCAATTTCCCAATAAAATGATACTGGGCTATATTGATCTTGTAGTGGCTACTCTCCCCTACAACTTCCAACTGAGCTCCGGCCGCACTCCGACCAGCCAATCAGCGTACAGCCTAGAACTAGAACTAGAAAAATGCTAGTGA
Organism: Homarus americanus; assembly: GCF_018991925.1. Taxonomy (NCBI): domain Eukaryota; kingdom Metazoa; phylum Arthropoda; class Malacostraca; order Decapoda; family Nephropidae; genus Homarus; species Homarus americanus. The sequence goes on along the minus strand of NW_024717628.1, from coordinate 6,330 downwards.
CAGGGGGGAAGGAGGTTCAGAGGAAGAATAAAGGGAGGATGGAAGTGAATTTTAGAAGGAGAGAACAGGTGCAGTGGCTAAACACCGCTTGCGTGAGGGGGTAGGCAAAATGCCCTGAGGGTGCAACAATCACAATCAGGACGAGGCAGAGGGAGGGCGGGAGCAGGTCCGGGCAAGCAAAGGGCCAACGCGGGTGCTCTGGTTGTCGTCTAGCCTAGGCAGTGTTGGCAAAGCGGAGGAAGAACCGCCCCGCCACGGCGGCGGTGCAAGCCGAGAAGCGCAGGTGGACGGACGCACGGGCCACACACGAACAAATTGACAGAGAAGGTGAAAACATGGAAATTTTGCTAGTCGTAGGGTTGTTTGGAGAAAGAAGAAGGTAAAGTCTTTGAGCTATGTCAAAGAGGAACAGAGCGAGTTGGAGGAAGGGTTTTGAATCTTTGAGCTTGAAATGTCAAAGTATTCATAGTAAGGAAGGATGAGCGTATCGTAGGAGAGTTTTTAGTAATAGCAGCAGACAGATTTGAGCTTTTTTGTCAAATTATGAACGGAGACGAGAATGAGATATAGGTTGAGTGGTTTCAGTCTAGAGTTAGGCAATTTTATTAAGAATTGGATGTCACAGACGTTGGGTATGTTTGATTAGGTTCTGAGAGTTGTGGGTCTTTTAGATATGTCAGAGAGAAATGGAGAGAGTTGGAGGAAGAGTTTTGAATCTTTGAGTTTGAAATGTCAAAGTATTCGTAGTGAGGAAGGATGAGTGTATCGTAGGAGAGTTGTTTAGTAATGGCAGGAGGCAGATTTGAGCTATGTCAAATTGTGAACGGAGATGAGAGTGAGATATAGGTTGTTAGGTTTCAGTCTTGAGTTAGGTCGATTTTGGTAAGGTGGCTTTGTCTGGCGGGGGGGGGATGTTGTGTTTGGAGATTGGTTGAGGGAGGGGGGGAGTTTGTGTTTGGGGATTGATGGGGGTGGCGGTTGTATGTTAATTTAAGGTGAATTAAAATTGCTTAAGGGGGGTTGTTGTGTGAGTGTGTATGTGTTTGCATGTAAATGTAAGGGGAGAGAGGGAGGGTTAGGATAATGTTATAAGGTCAGGTATGGTTCGGTTGTCGGGAGGAGGGGGGAGGAGAGGAGAGGAGAAGGGAGGCGAAAGGGGGAAAGGGGGGCTTTGGAGGTTCTTGGGTTAATTTATGGTATGGTAGGATTTCTTAGGAATGATATGTTTTGTGTTGCTAATGAATAGTTGTATTGCGTCATATGTTTTTATTTATTTATTTATTTATTTTATTTATTTATTTATTTATTTTTATTAGGAGGGTCAAAGGGGCTTGTTAGAAAGGTCGGGTATATTAAGTTTTTATTTTGGGAGGATTGTAGGTATCGATTTCTAAGAGGGGTTGTGAGTAAGGTTGGGTGGGTTAAGTTTTTCTTTTGGGAGGATTGTAGGTTTTGTTAGTGGTTGGCAGAGTTGGGTTAATTATTGCATTCTCTCTTTCTTGCAGGTATTGTGAGTTCTGGCCCCATTCTTGAGGGAGAGGGTTTGTGTACAGGTACATTGCACCCCTCCCCGACCTTATTGGCTAAGGGAGGCGTTCAATGTCGTCTGCAATTTGGTACCGTTTTTATTAGGCACACCTCTCCGACCTTATTGGCTAAGGGAGGTGCCCATAAAACAGTGTAGGTAACATTCTTGAGGGAGAGGGCTTGCGTACAGGCACTGTGGAACTCTCCCCGACCTTATTGGCTAAGGGAAACGTACATGTCATCCGAGTTAGTATGGGATGGGTAAGTTAGGTATTTGTTTTGGGAGGAGTGATAGGGTGTGGTTAGTTAATGGTAGAATGGTTATTTTTTATTTTGTGTGGGATTGCTAGTAACGGCTGGGTATGTTAGGTTTTTGTTTTGGGAGGAGTGATAGGGTGTGGTTAGTTAATGGTAGAATGGTTATTTTTTTATTTTGTTTTTATTTACTTTTATTTATTTTTTTTTTGTGGATTAGGAAACGGCTGGGTATGTTAGGTTTTTATTTTGGGGGGATTGTTAGGGTCTTTTTTCTTTTTCTTTTGTTTGGGGGGTGTTAGGAAGCAGGTGGAGTGGGTTAGTTTTTTTTTTTTTTTTTTTTTTTTGTCGGAGTGGTCTTGAGTTTGAGTAGGTGGCGTGGGGTTTGGAGTGAGGGGGGGAGGAGGAATCGTTGGGTGAGGGTTAAGGAGAGGTTAGGTTTAATTTGGGGGGAAATTTTTTTGGGTGTGGTTATAGGGAAGTTATTAATACAAGGGAGGTGGGAGGGGAGTGTTTGGTCTGTTTAGTATGGAGGGATTTCTGTCTCTGAATCTGCGTGGGAGTATGATGTTGTCGAAATAATCCTCCCATTGAGGGTAAGTAGTGAGGAGTGATTCTATTTGTTTGTCACCTAGTTGTCTCCAGTAGATGTTAAGTGGGGGGACGGAGCTGAGTTCATGTAGATGACTATTTCGGGTGAAGGATGACCAGTGTGTGTTATGGATGAATCTTAGTGCTTTGTTTTGTATGACTTGAAGTTTCTTGGCGCTTGATGGTGGTGCTAGCTGGAGTGTGTTAGGTGCATAAGTCAATAGTGGGCGTATGAGGGCTTTGAATAGGTGTGTTTTGGTTTTGATTGATGCGGTTCTGAATCTGTATATATTCCCGAGTGTTTTGTTTGCGATCAAAGCCTTCATATTGGTGTGTAGTGTCATGGTGAGGGTGTCGTTGAATGTGACTCCTAGGATTGTGTTTGTTCGTTTGATAGTTATAGGTGAAGGGTAGGCGATGTAGGGGTTTAGGTAAATGTGACGTGGTTGTCGTCTTTTGGTGCCGAAGTAGGTGATTTGTGCTTTGTTCGGGTTGGTTTGTATTCGCCATCGGAGTTCCCATTGTGTAACTTGTTCGAGTTCCCTGTGTGCTTTGTCTGTTAGGTGATCAAGAGTTCTGTGTCTGACTAGTTGGGTTACATCGTCGGCGTACTGTATTGTCAGAGAGTCGATGTGTAAGGGGTCAGGTAAGTCGTTTGTGTAAAGAATGTATAGTGTTGGGGACAGGACTGATCCTTGTGGGACTCCTGCATGCAGTGTGAAGTGGTCAGAGTAGGCAGGTGTGACTTTTATCCTCATTTTTCTGTCTGTTAGGAAGTTACATAGTAATTGTTGTGATTTTTGAGGAGGTTAAAATTGGTGCATATCTTGTACTTTAATCCATCGTGCCAAACTGTGTCGAAGGCTTTTTGTACGTCTTTTGTAATGAGTGCTATCTTGTATGCATCTTTGTTCATGTGGAGGTAGTTTGTGATTATATTGAGTGCGTCTTGAGTTGAGTGGTGTGCTCTGAAGCCGAACTGCTTGTAGGACAGTAGTTGTTCATCTTCAAGGTGGTATCTGAGGCGGGTGTTGTATTGTCTTTCAAAAGTTTTGCCTAAGACTTCTAGTATGCTGATCGGTCTGTAGTTTTGAGGATCTGTTGGGTTTTTGTTTGGTTTAGGTATCATGACGGCTGTGGCTGTCTTAAAGAGCTTTGGGAAGTATCCTGTAGCCAGTTGGGTGTTGTAGAGGTATGTAATGGCTGTGATTGTTTCTCGGGGCAGGTGCTTTAGGATTGCTTGACCAATATTGCTGTCACCTGGTGTTTTCTTTTTGGTTTTGTCCAGTGCTTGTGCGACTTCTGTTGGGGTGAAAGGAGCAGTGAGGGTGTGGTCCTGTGTGAGAGTGGAGGTATCTATTGTGTTGTCAGGAGTTGTTCTGTCGTGAAGTGTTTGCATGTGTGTGGTGATGTTGTTTATGTGGTTTAAGATGTACCTTTGTTGTGTGGGGGGGTGTGGGTGGAAAATGTGTTCCCAGTGTTGTTTTAGTGTTTGTGCTACGTCGGCTGGCTCATTGATTTTCCTACCATTTACTAGCAGGTGATCAAAGGGGGGTTTTGCAGTTCCTTTCAGCTTGGCGATCCTTTGCCAAAATTCTCGGGGGTTATGTGTTCTGTGTTCCTGGGCAGCCTCTACGAGTTTTGCCCAGTGAACCTCATGATCTTGACGGAGGCTATGGATGATGTGTGTTCTTAGTGTGGAGATGTCTGTGTAAACTGGTGCTAGGTTAAGTTTGTTTAGTTCGAATCGTGTCCTGTAGCAGTGAAGTAGGCGTTGAGTTCTTATGGAGGGTGTGAAGGAGTATTTTTTCTTGAACCGGTGTTTAGGAATGTGGGTATCCGCTATGGCGGTGATAGTGTTGAAAAGGTGTGTCCAGGTTTCCTCAATCATCCTAGTGGGTTGGTGTTCGAGGTTGAGTGTGTATTGTTGTTTAGAGAGTGTTTTTTTGAAGGCATCCCAATCTGCGTGTTGATACTGGTATTGAGGTGAGGTTGTTGGGAGGAGGATGGGATTGTTGGAGAGGTGAAGAGTGATGGGAATGTGGTCTGAGCCTGATAGGGTGCCGGGAGTGATGTAGTGTTGGAATTGGAGGGCAGGGGTGTTGGTGATGACGATGTCTGGAGTGCCTTTGCCGTGAGCAGCGTAGAATGTGGGGAAGAAAGGGCCAATGTGGTGAAGGTTTTTGTGAGTGACCAAAGCGTGTAGTTGTTGGCCAAGGGGGTCGATGCGGTTGTGTTGGAATGCGGTGTGGTGTGCATTGAGGTCGGCCATTAGTATTACAGGTAGGTGTGAGTTGTTAAAGATGGAGTTTAGGTCTGTGAAGGGGATACGCGTGTTAGGTCTTGAGTATGTTGTGCAGATGATAATCTGTCCGTGTTGAGTGTAGATCTTGGCGGCCATGAAGTGTTTGAAAGCAAAGTTGGTGATGAATTCGTGTTTCATGGAGGATCTGATGAGGATTGCAACGCCCTCGAATAGTTCGTGGGGTGATTGTCTGCTTGTGTAGCCGAAGTGCTTGATTTTTGTGTTTGTGCATGTTGAGTTAAGGAGGAGGATGTCTGGGTTGTGTTCTTGTATGAGGAGAGAGATGGCGTGTCTGTTTGAGTGATATGCTCTACAGTTGTATTGCATAATGGTGATCATGTTGTATAATTTGTTACTTATATGAGATTGAAATTCTGGGGTGCAGGGATGAGGTCTAACTTGTCGAGTGACTGTGAGCGAGGTCTGAGTGAGGTGTATGTAGGTGAGGGATGGGCGGTTACGTGACTGTGTGTGTGGGGGAGTCGGGAGGATGAGTGGAGTGTGCTAGGTTCGTGTCGGGGTTGTTTCCTGTTTTCTTTGGGGTAGTGCCGAATAGATTTACTTCAATTATAGATTTAGTTGGATGTGTGTATTTTATAATTCTTTTGCAGTCAGGTGTGTAGGAAGAAAGGGGGGAGGTGTTTTTCCTCTTAGGTCTAGTGGTCTTGACCACCATTTCAGTGGGGGGATGGGCAGCCATTTTATTCTTGGGAGTCTGAGGTGTTAGGGGAAGATTGGGTTTGGTTCGAATTTTGGAGGTTCGGGAGTTCATCGTAGTCGTGTGGGAAAAGTCAGGTGTAGGCAAGGTCAAGGTGGAGGGGTCGGGAGGTTTTCGACTGATTACTCCGGGGGGTGAGGTAACAGTAGGTTGGTGAGATAAGTCAGGTGTGGGCATGGCAGAAGTGGAGGGGCGGAGGGAGATTGCAGTGGCTTCTCTGGGGGGAGGGGGTGGCATGCTGGTCCGGTCGGGGATGGGGGCAGTGGGGAAGATGAGGTCGGGACCGGTTCTGAAGGAATCAGCAATGTGTATGGTAGGGAGGCCGTTCTCCCTCAAACCATCAATTGCCAGTTTCAGAAAAAGAGACCTGTTTCCGTTGCTTAGGGTATGTGCCAGAAGTATGATGGTGGTGATTTTTGCATCCATGTCGGAGGAGGGTGGGGGGGCGGTCACGTTGTTGGTCCAGCAAGTGCGGGTGGGGAGGGCCGTGGCAGTAGGGAGTGAGTGGTGGGGAGGTGGAGGTGGTGCTGTGGGGGGTGCTGTAGGAGGTGAAGGTGGGCGGGGAGGGAGTGGTGTTGTGCTATTGTCGAGTCTGATTTTGCACTTGTTGCTGATGGCAGCGTGAGGGCCTTTACAGTTGCAGCATTTTGTTACCGTGGCAGTGCAGTTTCGGTATGAGTGGCCTTGATTGGCACACTTTGAGCAAGTTATTGTGTTACTGCAACGGTTGGTGTTGTGCCCGAATTGGTAGCAATTGAAACATTGGTGTACTTGTATGAAGTGTTGGAATTCAATGTCTCTTGAGGGGATGATATTGCTGCCGATTTTAATTCCGTATGATTTTAATTTGATGGCGTCAGTTTGAGTAGCCGTAGTGATTTTTAACATGGGGAGAGTTCCCATCCGGGCTGCATATGTCATTTGGGGGGTGTTT
>NW_024717627.1:0-22633 GCF_018991925.1 Homarus americanus | reverse complement strand
AGAGCCAGACTCCAGTAGGTGTGGAGTGGGTGGAGTGCTGCGTCAACACCTCCACTAGGGCTGGAGGCCAGACTCCAGTGGGTATAGGTAAAGGTGGAGTACTGCATCTTTTCTCCACTGAAACAGGGGGCAAGACTCCAGTAGGTGTAGCAGGTAAGGTGGGGTGCTGTGTCAGCACCTCCACTAGGGCACAGAGCCAGACTCAGTAGAGTGTGGAGTGGGGTGGAGTGCTGCGTCCCAACACCTCCACTGGGGCACAGGCCAGACTCAGTAGGTGTGGAGTGGGTGGAGTGCTGTGTCAACACCTCCACTGGGGCACAGGCCAGACTCCAGTGGGTGTAGGTAGGGTGGTCTGCGTCTTGCACCTCCACTAGGGCACAGGCCAGACTCAGTAGGTGTAGGTAAGGTGGAGTGCTGCGTCAACACCTCCATAGGGCACAGAGCCAGACTCCAGTAGGTGTGGGTGGGTGGAGTGCTGCGTCAGCACCTCCACTAGGGCACAGAGCCAGACTCAGTAGGTGTAGGTAAGGTGGAGTGCTGTGTCAGCACCTCCACTAGGGCACAGAGCCAGACTCCAGTAGGTGTGGGTAAGGTGGAGTGCTGCGTCAACACCTCCACTGGGGCACAGAGCCAGACTCCAGTGGAGTGTGAGTAAGGTGGAGTACTGCGTCAACACCTCCACTGGGGCACAGAGCCAGACTCCAGTAGGTGTAGGTAAGGTGGAGTACTGTGTGCTTTATCACGGGCACAGAGCCAGACTCCAGTAGGTGTGGGTGGGTGGAGTACTGTGTCACTTTGCCTCACTAGAGGGCACAGAGCCAGACTCCAGTAGGTGTGGAGTAAGGTGGAGTGCTGCGTCAGCACCTCACTGGGGCACTGAGAGGCCAGACTCCAGTAGGTGTGGAAGTGGTGGATGCTGCGTCAGCACCTCTCCCACTGGGAGCACAGAGCCAGACTCCAGTTGGTGTAGGTAAGATTGGAGTACTGCGTCCAACGCCTACCTCCACTAGGGCACAGAGTGGCGGAGCTTCAGTGTGGGTGTGAGTGAATTGGTGCTGCGTCAACACCTCCACTGGGGCACAGAGCCGGACTCCAGTGGGTGTAGGTAAGGTGGAGTACTGTGTCAACACCTCCACTAGGGCACAGAGCCAGACTCCAGTAGGTGTGGGTAAGGTGGAGTCTGCGTCAGCACCTCCACTGGGGCACAGAGCCCAGACTCCAGTAGGTGTGGGTAAGGTGGAGTGCTGCGTCAGCACCTCCACTGGGGCACGACCCCAGACTCCAGTGGGTGTGGGTAAGATTGGAGTGCTGTGTCAACACACCTCCACTAGGGCACAGGCCAGACTCCAGTAGGTGTGGGTAAGGTGGAGTACTGCGTCAGCACCTCCACTAGGGCTGAGAGCCAGACTCCAGTAGGTGTGGGTGGTGGAGTGCTGCGTCAACACCTCCACTGGGGCACAGAGCCAGACTCAGTAGGTGTGGGTGAATTGGAGTACTGTGTCAACACCTCCCATAGAACACAGAGCCAGACTCCAGTAGGTACCGATGGGTGGAGTGCACGCTGGCCTCACTGGGGCACAGAGCCAGACTCCAGTAGGTGTAGAGTAAGGTGGAGTACTGCATCCTTTCCTCCACCCCAGGGCACAGGCCAGACTCCAGTAGGTGTGGAGTGGTGGAGTCTGTGTCCAACACCTCTCCACTGGAGCACAAACCAGACTCCAGTAGGTGTAGGTGGTGGAGTACTGCGTCAACACACTCCACTAGGGCACAGAGCCAGACTCCAGTAGGTGTGGGTAAGGTGGTGCTGTGTCAGCACACTCACTGGGGCACAGAGCCAGACTCCGGTAGGTGTGGGTGGGTGGAGTGCCGTCAGCACCTCCACTGGGGCACAGAGCCAGACTCCAGTAGGTGGTGTGGGTGGGTGGAGTGCTGAGCCAGCACCTCACTGGGGCACAGAGGCCAGACTCAGTAGGTGTGGGTAGGGTGGAGTGCTGCGTCAGCACCTCCACTGGGGCACAGGCCAGACTCCGGTGGTGTCGGTAAGGTGCGATGCTATGCTTCCTCCACTAGAACTGAGCAGACTCCAGTAGGTGTAAGGTAAGGTGGAGTGCTGCGTCAGCACCTCACTGGGGCACAGGCCAGACTCAGTAGGTGGTGGGTGGAGTGCACCGTCAGCACCCCATCACTAGAGACTGCAGAGCCAGACTCCAGTAGGTGGCCAGGCAGGTGGAGTGCTGCGTCAACACCTCCACTGGGGCACAGGCCAGACTCAGTAGGTGTGGTGGTGAATTTTCGTCACTTACCTCCCGCTGGGAGCACAGAGGCCAGACTCCAGTGGGTGTAGGTAAGGTGGAGTACTGTGTCAACACCTCCACTAGGGCACAGAGCCAGACTCCAGTAGGTGCTGGGTAAGGTGGTGCTGCGTCAGCACCTCCACTGGGGCTGAGCCAGACTCCAGTAGGTGTGGAGTGGGTGGAGTGCTGTGTCAGCACCTCCACTGGGGCACAGAGCCAGACTCCAGTAGGTGTGGGTAAGGTGGAGTGCTGTGTCAGCACCTCCACTGGGCACAGAACCAGACTCCAGTGGGTGTAGGTGGTGGAGTGCTGCGTCAGCACCTCCTTGCTGGGGCACAGAGCCAGACTCCGGTAGGTATGGGTAAGGTGGAGTGCTGTGTCAGCACCTCCACTGGGAGCACAGAGCCAGACTCCAGTAGGTGCCATTAAGATGGTGCTGCGTCAACACCTCCCACACTAGGGCACAGAGCCGGGCGCTCAGTAGGTATGAGTAGGTGGAGTGCTGTGTCAGCTTCCCTCACTAGGGCACAGAGCCAGACTCAGTAGGTGTAGAGTGGGTGGAGTACTGTGTCAACATCCACGGGCACAAGCCAGACTCCAGTAGGTGTGGGTAAGGTGGAGTGCTGCGTGTGCCTCCACTAGACACAGAGCCAGACTCCAGTAGGTGTGGTGGTGGTGCTGCGTCAGCACCTCCACTGGGGCACAGGCCAGACTCCAGTAGGTGTGGAGTGGTGGAGTGCTGTCAGCACCACTCACTGGGAGCACAGAAAGCCAGCAGACTCCAGTAAGTGCCAGTGGGTGGAGTACTGCGTCAACACCTCCACTGGGGCACAGAGCCAGACTCCAGTAGGTGTGGGTAAGGTGGGTACTGCGTCAGCACCTCCGCCTGGGGCACAGGCCAGACTCCAGTAGGTGTGGGTGGGTGGAGTGCTGCGTCAACACCTCCACTGGGGCACAGAGCCAGACTCCAGTGGAGGTGTGGGCAGGTGGAGTACTGTGTCAGCACCTCCCACTGGGGCACAGGCCAGACTCCAGTAAGGTGTGTGGGTAAGGTGGAGTGCTGTCAGCACCTCCACTGGGCACAGAGCCAGACTCCAGTAGGTGTAAGGTGGTGGTGCTGTGTCAGCACACCTCCACTGGGGCACAGAGTCAGACTCCAGTAGGTGTGGAAGTGGGTGGAGTACCGTCAACACCTCCACTAGGGCACAGAGCCAGATAGGTAGGTGGAGTACTGTGTCAACGCCTCACTAGGGCACAGAGCCAGACCCCAGCTTCTTCGTAATAATGATTCTGAGATGATAACTTAAAAAAAGGAATATTTCACTTTATAAATATTCAATGGAACAAAAGAGAGAATTTATACCCAGACATAACTACACAGGTTTATACTGCCGGCACTCATTCGTGTAAATAACTTGGATTTTGGGAGCAGTATTCTCCTCCACTCTTTCCCCTCTAGTCCCTCTCTCCTCCCCTCTAGTCCCTCCCCTCTCCTCCCTCTCCCCTCTCCCTCCGCCTCTCCCCACCCGACTCCCCACGGTATACAACAGGTTCGACCCAAACATTCACAATATGACTGAAAGTAATGGCTCTATCCTGTAAAGAATATCGGGTACCTATTCAACATATTTATTCTGAATCAATGATAACAGTTTCACCCACTTGCCAACCCACTGTGTGATGTCAGGAACAGGAAAGACAACCTGGAGTTTTCCTCTACAAACCCACGCCACCAATAGCGTCTCTCCTGGTGGGGGTGGGTGTAGAAATACCTGAAGAAGGCCATGACGAAGCCCTCAATTGCCCTCTGGGATGAAATAACCTTTGCTGGAGGTGGTGGTGATGGTGCCCGCAGGGTCGGCCCTCTAATTGTTATCCGGGAATGGAGGGCGCGGGTGTGTTGTTGACAGTCACTGGAGCGGAGGTGATGCGGGAGGTAGAGGAAGGGAAAGACTGTGAGTGTTGGAGGCAAGGAAGGAAGGTGGGATTGAGAGGCTGGGAGCGTTGGAGAGAAGGGGAAGGAGGGTTTGAGAGGATGGGAGTGTTGGAGAGAAGGAAGAGGAGAGGAGAAGGAGGAATTGAGAGGCTGGGGTGTTGGGAGAGAAGGGAAGGAGGGTTTGAGGCTGGGAGTGTTGGAGAAGGGAAGGAAGGAGTGGGAGATTGAGAGGCTGGGAGGCGTGGAGAGAAGGGAAGGAGGTTTGAGAGGCTGGGAGTGTTGGAGAGAGAGGGGAAGGAAGGTGGGAGATTGAGAGGCTGGGAGTGTTGGAGAGGGAAGGAGGGTTTGAGAGGCTGGGAGTGTTGGAGAGAAGGGAAGGAAGGAGTGGGAGATTGAGAGGATGGGAGTGTTAGAGAAGGGGGAAGGACAGTGAGGAGGGAGGGATGGAGGAGGAAGAGATTGGGAGTGAGGGAGGGGGAGAAAAGTGATGCAGAAAGAGGGAAGAAGATAAAGGTTCAGGAAGATGAGAGAAAGAGGAAGGATGATGACACTTGGGGAGAAGTTAGACGTGCTGGGGAGAACAGTGGTGATGTAAGAGAGAGAAGAGAGAGATACTGTAAGAAATACTGAGAGAGAGAGAGAGAGATAGTGTAAGAAATACTGAGAGAGACAGAGATATATACTGTAGAAATACTGAGAGAGAGAGAAAGAGAGATGCTGTAAAATACTGAGGAGAGATAGTGTAAGAAATACTGAGAGAGAGAGTTAAGAAATAAGGAAATATTAAGAAAGGAAAGAGAAACAGTATGAGTTATATAAAGAGATAATTTGAGAGAGAGAGAGAGAGAGAGAGAGAGAGAGTAGCGTACAAGTAGGAAGCAGAGGTGGAGACAATCACCATTACCATCTGATTGTCTAAAACCAAGGCGATTTACTCCTTGAGGGGAGGGAGAGATAGAGATAGGCAGACAGAGAATGTAGGAGAGAGACAGGTAAATATAAAAGAAAGAAAGAGAGAGAGGAAAGAAAGAAGAGAGGGTGACAGTAAAGTTTGCGTATGGATGAGCGACCACCCTTATGTGTCTCTTTGAATGTCTGTCTGTCTGTCTGTCTGTCTGTGTGTCTGTCCCTCACCAAACTTCACCTACTCCCTCCCTCCCCTCCTCCCCAACCCCTCCACCCCCTTCCTCCTCTTCCCCTCCTCCCCATTCTCCCCCCTCCCCTTCCTTCCTCCTCTTCCCCATTCTCCCCTCCCTCCCCCATTCTCCCCCCCCCCTCCCCCTCCCCCCGTGAGATGATGACACACGCACCGAAGTAGATCATGTCAGGAACGTATTTGGTCTCGATCATTAAGTCATTATTTACCTGACCGAAGATGAAGTCAACAGACGGTGCTCAACAGGAGGTCAGTGAACCAGCCGTGGGAGCAGGCGGTACACTGGAGCCGCACACAGCTTCTGGTCACTCGGAGGAACACAACACGAGAGTAATAACAATAATAACACAAATACTAATGGAAGTTATAATAAAAATAAGAATATTAGTGATGTTTAGATAAAGATATAAAAGATTGATAAAAATAACCAGACAATATTGGTAGTAATAATGAACCCCACTGTCTTGAGAGCTGTTCGGCCCTAGAGTAGCCTCACCTCCCTACCACACTACACCTCACTACCTTCACTACACAAATTGAGAATGTATTTTATTTGGATAGATGATGACAATAATAATAATAATAATAATAATAATAATAATATTAAATAATAATAATAACCAGGTAACAAAACATACAGCCAGGTCTCCTTGTTAACTCACTGTCTCTCTCTCCCTCAAATTTATAGCGCTGAATTTAACGACTGTCGTTCATCCCAGCGATTAACGGCGTTGTTAGTGAATGGTGGGTTGGGAGGGAGGGAGGAGGGGAGGAGGATGTTCTGTTCACCAGTTGTAAGTAATCAAGAGAATTGGTTGTATATTTGAGTTTTATCTCTCTCTCTCTCTCTCTCTCTCTCTCTCTCTCTCTCTCTCTCATATATATAATAATTCCATGGGTCTTTATTATCAACATATTATTCCAGGGATTAAATTTACAGGTCAGTTCCATCTGTTTTGCCTCATTTTTCCGGCTAATATTTTTTTTCTTCTGTATTGTAAAATCTGTTCTGAATCAAACCTGGCGGACAGTTTTAGAAATATATTCACCTAAAAAAATATATATATATACATATTATACAAATTAATATAGTTAATTCGAAATACATACCTTAGTGGATGTTTTAAAGTCTCTGTTCAGTAAGGTTACTCGTGAAATATATCTCGAGTTTTGTGAAGAAGAAAGATGAAATTTTGTTGAACTGAAATGCATTAGACACTCACGGTGATGTTTTGTTGTTAAGGCTTCATTATGAGTCATCTTTCTTTCTTATTTCTTTCTTTCTTTCTTTCTTTCTTTTCATTCCCAAAGGTTAGGTGTCGGCTTCTTCAGTCTTCCTCCTATGTTCTTCCGTCATCATCATCATCATCATCATCATCATCATCATCATCCTCCTCCTCCTCTTCCTCTCTGAACGTGATGTGTTTCTCTCTCTCTCTCTCTCTCTCTCTCTCTCTCTCTCTCTCTCTCTCTCTCTCTCTCTCTATTTCCTCCTCCTAAAGTGAGTTATTCTTGACTCTCTCCTCCTCCTCTCTCCTCGTACCACATCTTCGTTCTGCCTCTCTTTTCATACTTTTTATACTTATCATTCCTCCTCTTGCTCTTAACTTCTTCAATCATCAATTATGTTTCCCTCTCCTTCGGTGTTTGCGTCTCTCTCTTCGATACGTCGACTTCAAGCTGGTCATTCTTGTATAGATCGTCGACTTTAATTTTCTTGGCATTCTTCCTTAAGATTTATACTGAAGCTCTTCTTTAACTTCCTTCCATCTTTTGGTCTTCCTGCCCCTCACCCTGTCTCTTACTTTGTCTTCATTGTTCCATCCGTCGTCAACATTGCTCCATCCGTCGTCAACACTGTTCCATCCGTCGTCAACATTGCTCCATCCGTCGTCAACATTGCTCCATCCGTCGTCAACATTGCTCCTCCGTCAACACTGCTCCCTCCGTCAACACTGCTCCCTCCGTCGTCAACATTGCTCCATTCCGTCGTCAACACTGTTCCATCCGTCGTCAACATTGCTCCATCCGTCGTCAACACTGTTCCATCCGTCGTCAACATTGCTCCATCCGTCGTCAACACTGTTCATCCGTCGTCAACATTGCTCCATCCGTCGTCAACACTGCTCCCTCCGTCAACACTGCTCCTCCGTCAACACTGCTCCCTCCGTCAACACTGCTCCTCCGTCGTCAACATTGCTCCCTCCGTCAACACTGCTCCCTCCATCAATTCCACTCCCTCCGTCGTCAACATTGCTCCCTCCGTCAACACTGCTCCCTCCGTCAACACTGCTCCCTCCGTCAACGCTCCATCCGTCGTCAACACTGCTCCATCCGTCGTCAACACTGCTCCTCCGTCAACACTGCTCCCTCCGTCAACATTGTTCCATCCGTCGTCAACACTGTTCCATCCGTCGTCAACATTGCTCCATCCGTCGTCACCACTGCTCCTCCTCCGTCAACACTGCTCCCTCCGTCGTCCTCTGCTCCCTCCGTCGTCCCTGCTCCCTCCGTCGTCAACACTGCTCCCTCCGTCGTCAACACTGCTCCATCCGTCGTCAACACTGCTCCATCCGTCGTCAACTTCTCCCTCGTCGTCAACACTGCTCCTCCGTCGTCAACACTGCTCCCTCCGTCGTCAACTACTCCCTCCGCCATCAACACTCCCTCCGTCGTCAACACTGCTCCCTCCGTCGTCCACTTCTCCTCCGCCATCAACACTGCTCCCTCCGTCAACACTGCTCCCTCCGTCGTCAACACTGCTCCTCCGTCGTCCATTCTCCTCCGTCGTCAACACTGCTCCCTCCGTCGTCAACACTGCTCCCTCCGTCGTCAACATTGCTCCATCCGTCGTCAACATTGCTCCATCCGTCGTCCACACTGCCATCCGTCGTCAACATTGCTCCATCCGTCGTCAACATTGCTCCATCCGTCGTCAACACTGTTCCATCCGTCGTCAACACTGCTCCCTCCGTCGTCAACACTGCTCCCTCCGTCGTCAACGCTGCTCCTCCGTCGTCAACACTGCTCCTCCGTCGTCAACACTACTCCCTCCGCCATCAACACTGCTCCTCCGCCATCAACACTGCTCCTCCGTCGTCAACACTGCCCTCCGTCGTCAACATTGCTCCATCCGTCATCAACACTGCTCCATCCGTCGTCAACATTGCTCCATCCGTCGTCAACATTGCTCCATCCGTCGTTAACATTGCTCCATCCGTCGTCAACACTGTTCCATCCGTCGTCAACATTGCTCCATCCGTCGTCAACATTGCTCCATCCGTCGTCAACACTGTTCCATCCGTCGTCAACATTGCTCCTCCGTCGTCAACACTGCTCCATCCGTCGTCAACACTGCTCCCTCCGTCGTCAACACTGCTCGCTCCGTCGTCAACACTGCTCCCTCCGCCATCAACACTGCTCCCTCCGCCATCAACACTGCCCTCCGTCGTCAACACTGCTCCTCCGTCGTCAACACTGCTCCTCCGTCGTCACACTTCTCCTCCGCCATCCACTGCTCCTCCGTCGTCAACACTGCTCCTCCGTCGTCAACACTGCTCCATCCGTCGTCAACATTGCTCCATCCGTCGTCAACACTGTTTCCATCCGTCGTCAACATTGCTCCATCCGTCGTCAACATTGCTCCATCCGTCGTCAACATTGCTCATCATCGTCCACTGTTCCATCCGTCGTCAACATTGCTCCATCCGTCGTCAACATTGCTCCATCCGTCGTCAACACTGTTCCATCCGTCGTCAACATTGCTCCATTAGTCGTCAACACTGCTCCCTCCGTCGTCAACTCCTGCTCCTCCGTCGTCAACACTGCTCCCTCCGCCATCAACACTGCTCCTCCGTCGTCAACACTGCTCCCTCCTCATCAACACTGCTCCTCCGTCGTCAACACTGCTCCTCCTCCATCAACACTGCTCCCTCCGTCGTCCACTGCTCCTCCTCCATCCTCCTCCATCATCCTTGCTCCCTCCGTCGTCAACACTGCTCCTCCGTCGTCAACACTGCTCCCTCCGTCGTCAACACTGCCTCCATCCGTCGTCAACACTGCTCCATCCGTCGTCAACACTGCTCCCTCCGTCGTCACTTCCTCCTCCATCGTCAACACTGTCCCTCCTCCATCATCTACTCCCTCCGTCGTCACTGCTCCCTCCGTCATCCTCTCCTCCATCATCCTTTGCTCCATCCGTCGTCAACACTGCTCCCTCCGTCATCCAACACTGCTCCCTCCGTCATCCTTTTCTCCATCCGTCGTCAACACTGCTCCATCCATCGTCAACACTGCTCCTCCGTCGTCCTTCTCCTCCGTCGTCCACACTGCTCCATCCGTCGTCAACACTGCTCCCTCCGTCGTCAACACTGCTCCTCGTCGTCAACACTACTCTCCGTCGTCGCACTGCTCCATCCGTCGTCAACACTGCTCCTCCGTCGTCAACACTGCTCCTCCGTCAACACTGCTCCCTCCGTCGTCAACACTGCTCCATCCGTCATCAACACTGCTCCGTCCATCATCCTGCTCCCTCCGTCGTCAACACTGCTCCATCCGTCGTCAACACTGCTCCCTCCGTCGTCAACACTGCTCCTCCGTCGTCAACACTGCTCCATGTCATCCTTTCTCCATCATCGTCAACACTGCTCCCTCCGTCGTCAACTACTGCTCCCTCAGTCATCCTCTTCTCCATCCGTCGTCAACACTGCTCCCTCCGTCGTCCACTTCTCCTCCGTCATCTTTGCTCCTCCGTCGTCAACACTGCTCCATCCGTCGTCCTTGCTCCCTCCGTCGTCAACACTGCTCCCTCCGTCAACTCACTCCTCCGTCGTCATACTACTCCCATCCGTAACACTGCTCCATCCGTCGTCAACACTGCTCCTCCGTCGTCCTACTCCTCCTCCTGCTCCATCCGTCGTCAACACTGCTCCTCCCGTCATCCACTGCTCCTCCGTCGTCAACACTGCTCCCTCCGTCGTCAACACTGCTCCCTCCGTCGTCAACACTGCTGCTCCCTCCGTCGTCAACACTGCTCCCTCCGTCGTCAACACTGCTCATCCGTCGTCAACACTGCTCCCTCCGTCGTCAACACTGCTCCCTCCGTCGTCCTGTTCTCCTCCGTCGTCAACACTGCTCCCTCCGTCGTCAACACTGCTCCCTCCGTCGTCCTTTTCTCCCTCCGTCGTCAACACTGCTCCATCCGTCATCCTTCCTGCTCCCTCCGTCGTCAACACTGCTCATCATTGTCGCACTGCTCCATCCGTCGTCAACTTCTCCCTCCATCGTCCATTTCTCCCTCCGTCGTCCACTTCTTCCATCCGTCGTCAACCTCCCTCCGTCGTCCACTGCTCCTCCGTCGTCCTGCTCCATCCGTCGTCAACACTGCTCCCTCCGTCGTCAACACTGCTCCTCCGTCGTCAACACTGCTCCTCCGTCGTCAACACTGCTCCATCCTCGTCCTGTCTCCCTCCGTCGTCACCACTGCTCCCTCCGCCATCAACACTCATTCTCTCAAGTATTCAAGCCGACTATCTGTGTCACCTGTCCATTTCTTGTCTCTCATCCCCTCGCGTCTCGCCACAGACCATAAGCTCTGTCTGGCCAGCGTTTCCTCTCAACCCCTGGCTCTCAAGACTCTCCTGCCACTGCGACATTTCCCTGATGTTCCTCTGTTTCTGTGTGAGATCATCCACAAACAGGAGCTCCTAACCTACTCTACCCTAATCTAACCTAACCTACCCTAACCTACCCTAACCTAACCTACCCCACCCTACCCTAACCTAACCTAACCTTGGTGTAGATTGTAGACCAACTCTCTCATAAATTTTTATGGACCTCAAAATATTATCCTTACCATAGCATTAATTCACTCCTTACGTCCTCTTCAACTATCTTAACCAATTTCACCGTCTCCCTCAGGCACCAATACACATCTTCTCTTGAGATTCTGTCGTATACCTTCTGCAGATCAACAAATATAACTTATATTTTTTTTCCATTATTAGATACTCGTAGCATCCACTGTTCTAACCCCTTTCATGAATGCACACAATCTGCATTCCTTCATGTCTACACTATTTCCCTCAGTTTGTTTCATTATTTCCTCCATTGTGTTAATCCCTTTGTAGTTTCCTAAGTTCATGAGATTTCCTTTCACATTTGTATTATATACGGTTGAGGCTGAAATACTTAGTTCATTTAGGTGTGAGATACAGTTGGTGATACTCAAGAGACACATCAAGGCCACTTTTTAGTCGGTCATCTTTCTGTGTCATATCCAACCTGTTCATGTTAATACGAGGAGCAGGCATACCAATTTGGGCCTTTTATAAGGTTTGTAGTGTCCTGTGTGTGTGTGTGTCATTCTGCGAGGTTTGGTAACTGTCTAGGGAATTTTATGAGTAACATTAATAACTTACTGTATTTAGATTCTTGTCAACATCTGTTTTAAGTGTGGTGTCATTGTTGATTTTTCCTTTATGATCTGCAGCAGTTTCTCGTGCAGGTGAGGTGACCATAGCTTATTTTGCCGTCGGCGGAAATCACTGAGTTTCTTTGTTTTTTGGTATCTCTTTCGTTTGTTACACACAGGCTTTATCACGTGAGGTACGCTACACTCACGCTAAGTGTGATGACGGGAGCGGCTTCATTTTTAGTTATATCATTAACACTGTTGGTAAGACACTGAGACAGTCTCCCACCTGTAGTTGCTGTCACACTCTCCTGTCTGCATAGTTCCATAACATCTTAACAAGTCTGTCATATATGATTCCTCACGAACCGCCGTGAGACTAACTCATGAGAGAGTGGCCGTGGTCACAGCTGCCAGCTTGAGGACTACAGTTCATATCTTCTTAACGAGCTCAGTCATGACGGCATCAACCACTTGTGTCGCAAAATGTCATAGTTAAAGTCATCATAAACCACATACATCTCGTTCACTCTCTTCACTACATGTTGGGTTAGATCTTTAACATAACGTATGGTCTAGCACTCTAGCTTGTGAGACCATCAAGTGTGTCGGGCAACTGATGCAGGAGTGAGGGAGTACATCATACAACACGACGGACGGCACACTTATTCTTCGGAATTAACAAGAAAAAACACATAAGTTTCATTCAGCGGGACCTGTACGTCAAGAGGCTGAATTTGTAAACCCCGTCTCTTGACAAACTGCAGTTGCTCCAGCATTCATGTGTGCGCGACCACGTCTTTGCCAAAGACAGTTGCCAGGAATGTGGATGTAACATTTGTCTCAGTCTCCCAGCTGTTGCAATAAAGTCATCATCAATCTTTACGGTAATAGATTAGTTCATCGACACCATTTATGAACCTATTTAGACAACCACACTGGCCATGACTACTGGAAGACTGTGGACACCTGACTAATCTGAGAAGGGGTGTTTCCAGGCCTGGCCACGCTGGTACGAGGGACGATATTTTTATATAGATGTTGAACGAGTTTACTTGGGCTGCAGAGTTGAACGTGAAAAGAGACAACAGAATTTACGCCTTGACAACTAGACTCATCTAATACCATTCACAGTACACACACTGGTCGACGCTACACACCTCGGCAGTGGCAGTTATCATTGGCGTGTCTACCTGAATTATTATCTCGATTGTGTCCACTATCCTGTGACTAAATCTTTCACCATTGTGGCCATGTTTTCCAGTTCTCTCTGACGACACAAACCAGAGTCAATTCTTCTCGGAGATTGGCGTTGTGTTACGGGGTTGTGGGAGTTCCAGGGTGTAGGGTCGTGTGAGGTAATGGTGGGTGTGGTCGTGGGTGGGTCGTGAGGTTGAGATAGTGGTGGGTTTGAGAGTAGGGTCGGGAGCTGTGGGTCATGTGATAGTGGGTCGTGAGATAGTGGTGGGTCGTGAGGTGTGAGTAGTGGTGGGTCGTGGGTGAGTAGTGGTGGGTCGTGTGAGATAGTGGTGGGTCGTGAGTCGGTGGGTCATGTGAGATAGTGGTGGGTCGTGTGGTGGGTCGTGGGGAGCTATGGGTCATGTGAGATAGTGGTGGGTCGTGAGATAGTGGTGGGCTGTGAGGTAGTGGTGGGTTGTGTGAAAATGTGGGTCATGTGAGGTAGTGGTCGGTCGGTAGATAGTGGTGGTCATGGTGGTAGTGTGGGTCGTGGAATGGTGGGTCATGTGGAGGTAGTGGTGGGTCGTGAGATAGTGGGTCAGAGTCGTGGTAGTATAATAGCTTGTTCAGTGCTGTGAAGACTCTGGTAGGGCTGTGAATGACGCATTAACCACACAAGGCTACAGAGTTCAACCACCTCTAATTTACATAAAATTCTCATCACTTATTACCTGCCAGTTTATGTGTCGTCGCGTTATTCCTGCCATTACTAATCGCTTCTCTATCATGTAACGATACACACTAAACTGTTTTGTGTGTGTGTGTAATAATAATAATAATAATAATTAACGGTTTATTGAAAGAGCTTGGTAGCCAGAAGGCTGAAAATATACAGTTACATATTTTGGGAATGGGTTTCGAATTACAAATAATATAATATACAAGTAACATAAGTGATACAAATAAGATATAGTGTGTGTGTGTTACTCTGTCCTTATCTGTGAGGCGGTGTACTGTTTTCGCTCAAGTCTGTCTGTCTGTCTCCTCAATAACTGGAGAACAGGTTTCTGGATTTATTCTCATTTTTGCCAATCGTGTGACAAGATCCTCTTATATTTTTTTTTTTTTTTTGCGCCAAAGTTGACCAACAATTGGAGCCATAACACATAGAGTTTTTCGGGCGTGAAAGAAAACGATGACACGAGACAGTTTCCAGCGGTGACTAATAGATTTACAGTAACTCTATAAATTCTATAGTTACTGGGTACTCAGAAGATGTTAATTGTTGTTTTTACCTTTTTTAATTTTTCGTTTCATCCCTTTACGGCCTTTGTAATGTTTTTATCACCTGTTATCTTTAGTCTTCTGTTTCCTGTCATTGATCACAAGGAGCGGTTCAGTGTTATAATGTTTGGGGAATTTTCATATTTGTTTTATTTTGTTAATTTTTAGACGTTTTTACTGTATGTCTCCGTCACAACCTGTCAGTAACCCATTAGTGTCTCATAAAGCATTGTGAGTATGATGACAGAATACTTCAGTGATATCTGTGTTGAATTCGGATAGACAGACGGACGGACAGCGGGACGGAAAACAGACGGGCAGACATCGTATAGACCTTCCTCCAGTCACCACCAGGGGATTAATAAAACACTAATAACAGGTTGAGGACGTGACCTTCACCTGGTATACAGAGGCGACGCTCATAATATACTGTTCTTCAATAATTACACCTCCACCTCTACCAACCTCACACCAATTTTTTTTTTAATTACTGGAGCCGAGATAATGAATGTCTCCTGAGGTAAACTTTCATAACACACGACCCAGCAGTAAACACTACAGGTCTTGATGTAAGATCCATAAAGGTTAACTATAGTGGTAAGCTGATAAGATAACAGTTACGTTTAATATTGATTTTTTTTGTTTCACGGCAAAGGTATTACGTAACACACACCACTTATTGAGAGCGTCCGAGTGGTGGTGACGGTGACGAGAGGCTTGACAGTGATCATCTGTGTGTGCACTGTATGTGTATTTCCACATTTTAAAGATAGAGCTCATATATAGCAGGGAGGTGCGGGTGGCCTCGGGGATGATCCTGGCTAACTCCTCTTGTTTATTCAGGTTTTATAATCCCAGACTCCATGTCATTGATGAGTGCTGGAAATAGCATAAAAGGAAACAATTTAAGCAGTGTTACTAAATCAAATTTACCAAAATATCCCTTTCATTAAGTGTATGACAACCTCCACAGCACAGTACAGCACAGCACAGCACAGCAGGGTCAGTAACTGCTCACCTCTGATAAATTACATCTATGAGGTCACCAATATAATATTGTTTAAAGTTATTAATTCAAGGTCATAATGTTCTGTCTAGTCAGGGGTTTGAATTTTATTGGAGTTAACTGTTAAACCCTAAAACTACATTGTAAAAACATTTACGTCAAGCTTATATTAGTTTTATTTAAAGAACTAACAATAGAACAATGTGTTGTTGGCGTGTAAAGGAAGAGGCTCGTCATGGTTTATGTTTTACGTAATTTATTACGAATGTATGAAAGGATACGTTACATGTGGAGTCTCGTAGCAGGAGGTAACAGAAAGACTCTACTTTAGCTTCCTTCGAACTAAAATTCCGACTCCATTATTATGACTATATTCATGTCGAATCTTACATCATTTAGTACTCTTTATTCTACAGCCTCAGGTAAGGTCATAAGAGATAGGTTAATAAAATATGTTTATACCTGTGTGTCTGGTCCCATAGTGTAGCAGCTTCCTGTGTTAACTCTCGTACGAATTTTAATTGGGTCACTCCATGTTGACGCCGCTACCGTTCATACCATCCGTCCACACCTAACCTAATCTATTATACCTCCATGGTCCACACCCACCATCCACACCCACCATCCACACCCACCATCCACACTGACCGTCCAGACCGTCCACCGACCGTCCACTGACCGCCCACCGACCGTCCACACCCACCGTCCACTGACCGTCACCCACCGTCCTCACCGACCGTCCACCGACCGTCCACACCGACCGTCACACCGACCGTCCACACCGACCGTCCACACTGACCGTCACACCGACCGTCCACACCGATCGTACCGACCGTCCACACCCACCGTCCACACCCCCGTCCACCGACCGTCCACCGACCGTCACCGACCGTCCTCACCGACCGTCCACACCGACCGTCCACCGACCGTCCACACTGACCGTCCCACCGACCGTCCACCACGACCGTCCACGACCGTCCACCGACCGTCCACCGACCGTCCCGCACATTAAAAAGAGAATTTAGTGCAATAATATGAGAAGCTGAAGGTAAACTAAAATCCCGGGGTGGCATGGAAGAGGTGAGTCCGTGTGTTAAGAGATGATGATGGTGGTGTGGGTCCTGTGTCTCAAGCTTCTGGGAACACTTGAGGCGGGAGGAATGAATGCTGAGATAATCGAGAAGGTTCTGAGAGGTAGACTGATGGCAGGTGAGGTAATGATTGACGTGGAATAGATGTCTGTCAGGTGTGTGTGTGTGTGTGGGGTGAGTTGGTCCTTGTTATAGATAAAGGTGAATCAGTGGTAACAAAAGAGAGACAGGGAGCGTGTTAGTAGTGGGGAAGCCATTTGTGAGAGTTGTTTGTGAAGGAGAGAAGGATAATATAGAACAAGAAATAAAGAAAAGGGGTTTAGATAATGAAAATGAATGGCGGAGAACTGACATGGTTAGGGCGTGTGGAGAAAATGGCTGAACACAGGAGAAGAAAGAGAGAGAGAAATGTGTTTTTACGAGAAGTGGCTCCTCCTTTCCTTGCCCAGCCTCCCCTAGGATCATCCTCCTCTGGACGCGTTGTTCCCATGTAAAGTTTGTACAAGACGACTTTGCAGGGCCATCCTTCTCTCCCAGGCCAGGGCGGGAGAACCACGTGGTTGTGAGGCCACGGTGGGAGACCAGGTTGC
This sequence comes from Homarus americanus, assembly GCF_018991925.1. Lineage (NCBI taxonomy): Eukaryota > Metazoa > Arthropoda > Malacostraca > Decapoda > Nephropidae > Homarus > Homarus americanus. The sequence goes on along the minus strand of NW_024717627.1, from coordinate 5,685 downwards.
GAGGCCACGTTGTTGTGAGGCGAGGTTAGATTTGCTGGGTTGCGAGGCCAGATCGGGTGGCCAGGTGGTTATGAGACGGGTGGGTAGCCAGGTGGTTGAGGCAGGGCGGGCTAGATGGTTATGAGGCCAGGGCGGGGGCTAGATGGTTGTGAGGAGCCAGGCTGGGGCTAGATGGTTATATGAGGCCAGGGCGAGGGGGCCACGTGGTTTTCAAAGGCCAGGGTAGGGGACCAAAGGGGTGGCAGGTGGTTGCTGGGGAGGCGGATGGCCAGGTGGTTGCGAGGCCAGATAGGGTGGCCAGGTGGCAGTGAGGCCAGGGTGAGCCGAGGATGAAATCTCTCGATATCTGTTGAGAGAGATAAGAGTTAAATTTAAAGATAAATATTAAAATATACTTAGATATAAAATAAAGAAAAGGTGAATAGATACATTAGAAAATAAGTCGAGAGAAAAGGGTAATATATATAGAGAGAGAAACATTTGAAGCAGAAATAATGAATGATAAAACGAATGATGCTGCAAGTAGGTGTGTGTGTGTGTGTATGTGTGTGTGTGTCTTGGTGGCGGGTCGGTCGTTGCTGAAGGCGACTCACCGTTCTCAGATCTGGAATGTGTTTGAGATACCTATACGAAGTGAGAATTCTCTCTCTCTCCTTCTCCTCCTCTCCCTTTTCACCTTCACCTGCCTTCCCCTTCCCTTACCTTCCCCTGGCTCCCCTCCCTCTCACCTCCCCCTCCCTCTCCTCCCTCTCACCTGCCCCCACCTTTCCTCCTCTCTCTCTCTCTCCCCTCACCTGCCCCCACCTTCCCCTGGCCTCTCCTCCCTCTCACCTTCCCCGCCTCTCCTCTCATCCTTCCTGCCTCCTTTCATCTCCCTTAACTCTCCCTCTCACCCCTTGTCTTCCCTCGGCATCTGTCGATCAGAAGTGTGTGTGTGTGTGTGTGTGTGTGTGTGTGTGTGTGTGTGTGTGTGTGTATGTGTCCCTTCGCTTTATCTCCTCTAAACTTCCCATTCACTCTCCCAGCCCCCCCGTCTCTCCCAGGCCCTCCTCATACTCTCCCAGCCCCCCATACTCTCCCAGCCCCTCCTCATTCTCCCAGCCCCTCCTCATATTCTCCCCAGCCCCTCCTCATCTCTCCCCAGCCCTCCTCATACTCTCCCAGCCCCTCCTCATACTCTCCCAGCCCCCTCATACCTCCCAACCCTCCTCATACTCTCCCAGCCTCCTCATACTCTCCCAGCCCCTCTCATACTCTCCCAGCCCCTCCTCATACTCTCCCAGCCCCTCCTCATACTCTCCCAGTCCCTCCTCATACTCCCAGCCCTCATACTCTCCCAGCCCCCTCATCTCTCCCAGCCCTCCTCTACTCTCCCAGCCCCCCCTACTCTCCCAGCCCCTCCCCCTCTCCCAGCCCCTCCTCATACCTCTCCCAGCCCCTCCTCATACTCTCCCAGCCCCTCCTCATACTCTCCCACCTCCCCTCTCACCCTCCCAGCTCCCCTCTCACTCCCTGCCCTCCTCACTCTCCCAGCTCCCCCTCTCAATCTTCCACCTCCCCCTCTCCTCTCCCCACCTTCCCTCTCACTCTCCCACCTCCCCTCTCACTCTCCCTCCCCTCTCTCTCTCCCACCTCCCCTCTCACTCTCCCACCTCCCCCTCTCACTCTCCCACCTCCCCTCTCCCTCCCACCTCCCCCTCTCCACTCTCCCACCTTCCCTCTCCACTCTCCCTCCTCCCCTCTCACTCTCCCACCTTCCCTTCTCCTCTCCCACCTTCCCCTCTCACTCTCCCAGCTCCCCTCTCAATCTTCCACCTCCCCTCTCCTCCCCTCCCCTCTCATTCCCCTCCCAGCTCCCTCTCACCCTCCCACCTCCCCTCTCACCCTCCACCTCCCCCTCTCACCATCCCACAGCCGGTACAACAAATCCCTCTCCACCAGTCAGTAATTTCCCAGAGGAAGACGAGGTCAGCTTGAGCAGTTCCTTGATCTGGTTACTCCCTGTAACCTTAACAAGATCTTTGTGTGGGCCTGTTCGGGCAATCTGTAGAGCCCCGCGACTAGTTCTGGGCAAATCCATAGAGCCCCGTGACTAGTTCTGGGCAAATCCCAGAGCCCCGTGACTAGTTCTGGGCAAATCCACAGAGCCCCGTGACTAGTTCTGGGCAAATCCATAGAGCCCCGTGACTAGTTCTGGGCAAATCCACAGAGCCCCGTGACTAGTTCTGGAACAAATCCGTAGAGCCTCGTGACCTTTATAGCTTGACATATTCAGCTATTTTTTTCTTTTTAAGTTTTGTCACATACTGTTTGGGGCATCTTAATCTCTCACTTCTCGATGGATTCTTGACCTTGATGACCTCCATTTACAGTTCATGGTGTGTGTGTTTTTTATCAGTGTCCGTCAGTGTGTTTCTTGGGCTGCCTGCGTGGTTCTGTCTTCACGGTGTCTGGTGCACTGTGTGGATTTAGAACAACTTTCTTGAGATTCAGGCACTTATCGTTACACACACACAAACCACATACCCACACTCGAACGACCATGTCATCGTAAGTCACCTAACGTCATGATGCTGCTACTGTACTACGACCATTATAGGCGAATACCCTCTACTTTTATTGTACTACTGCCACTACAGCCACCCAAAGACATAGTCCTGCCATAACTGCCACCCTCAAGAGACGGCATGACCTGCTCACATAGTCCTGGAGGTAGGCTACCAAACAGGAGGTACTACCGCCTGGGAAGACATTAGAAGTATAGTGGTTCAATGGTAGACCCTGCTGCCATATGGCATCACGAAAATTGTGACCAAGTCCCAGGTTGCTGATCTGACTTTCTACTTAGTTACACACAATTGCAGGGTCTCAATTGTTTCTCTTGACAACACAACATACATATATTATTGCTTCTCATTTTTTATTTTTTTTCATTTTGTATTTCTTTTTAGTTTATATATATATATATTATTATTATATTGTGTATTGTGTATTATTATTTTTTTTTCTTTATTATTTTATTTATATTTGTGTTTTGTATTATTTTGTTATTTATTTATTATTATTATTACATTCTGGGTCTGATATGGGTCAGTGACTCAGTTCGTGGGCTAGTCTCTTTAAAAAAAAAACATGCACACCTACAGCCCCAAGACACACGGGTACGACTCTGTTCACATAGTTCCGTATCACCATAAACGGATTGTGGTAAACTGAATAAATCCAGTCGTCTGGGGTTTGGGTGTATAGGGGGACTGACGGATGGGTGGAAGGACGTATGATAGATTGGATTGAAATGAAATGGATATGTGGCGGAGATTGACAAACAAATGAATGCTCCTCCTCCCACTGATGTGACCAAACTGGTAGATTCGCCCTCAGTGTTATTGTCATTTGTACAGTATGGTCTGATTAAAGAGGGAATGGTGGTCTGTTCACCCCTGGTCCCATTTTTTTTTCTTTGTTGATATTGTGTTGGGCCTCGCTTATTCCCTCTAACCCTCATTTATCACTCTTTCATGTCACTCCTTTCTTTCTCTTGTACCCCTACCTTCCCATGTTTCTTCCTTCTTCTCTCTCGTCACAATGAACTAGAATATCATTACTTGTTGTTGGCTGAACTAAATGAGACAAACAAAAGTAAGTTTTAGGCTCAACATAAAACTGGTCAGTGTAATTCATCAAAAAGATATCTGAATGAATTGAATTAAACGCATGTTTGGATCTGTTTGTCTGTTTTTTCTTTTTTTTATTTGGTTGTTTGTTATTTTTGTTTTAATTCTCAAGTCCTTTTTGTTTTGTAATAAATTAAAGTTTGGTAAGTGTTATTGTGTATTATTAATTACCAATAGTAATTGTAAATGATAATAGGTCAAGACTGTTATAAACTACGTCTTCGTCTGACTAACGACACATTATAACGTCAAACTAACGGTATGTTTGTCTGAAAAATATCTTGACAATTGAAAGAGAACGTCTTGTTATTATTTATATGTATAATAGTAATTATAACACTAAACTATTGTATATTATGTAATGTTATGAATATCGATAATATTAAAAGATGATTTTATTCTCATCAATACTCAAAAATGTTCTGACGCCAGGTGTACTGCACGCGACAACCTCCCAAAAACCCTACACTGAATGAGGAGTGAGGCTGTCAGTCAATGAATTGGTATTCATAGAGCTGATATGTAAAAAAAAAAAAATTATCTGCTTTGCTTTCATTGATATTTAGATTTTTTAACCCTTGTGTCTTGGAATGCATTTTTCTGTGTAAAGTTAATTTCTCTCTCATTATTATTATTATTATTATTATTATTATTTTCTGCTGCATACACACAAAACATCTTATTTCAGTATTTTCAGTTTCTTTAGTCTACAACAAAGTGTTAATACCCAAGCTACCAAACACTACACACAACATACATACACTCACACCATCCCCATGACCACATCTAAAACCAATAAATACTAAGGCACAGTCCCTCACTATGCGTTTTGGGGCCTGTCATAAACATTCCACAAATCATTACATTGATATATTTGTTTTTATATTATTTTACTTGATTCAATATTATGTTTACTAATGCTAGCTTCTGTCGACTGTAAACAAACACAGGCTGCCACACTGCACAAAAACCTGACGAGCCTCCCTGTAAACGCACAAGTGAAGGACTGTACAATACACCCATCCCACTTGGTAGTTCTAATTCCTCAGTTGTAATTTCACCCAGCCCTGGGAGCTCTATACTGCATATAGCCGCGGTGTTATGTATAGTAGTGGTGAAAATATGATTAGTAATAGTATTAACTTTGTAATATGTGACGTATGTGTATGCAATGTCTCTGTGTGTACTAACTCATGTGTGTGTGTGGTTGCTTAGTTATAATTAACACATATATACGCAATAGCTCTCCACACACACACGCACAGTCATAGTAAAAATATTTTCACGATATAATGTAAAAAAAATATACAAGGTCAATGTTATTTTTTTACCCCAAAGCACAAATATGAAACAAAATTTAGGAGTTTATTCAGCGTAATTCCTTTGACGTAGATTTTCACTGTATTTTAATGTTTTATATTATATGATAATATATTAAATAACACAGACCTGAACCATGTAACAATACAGGTCTCTTGACCCACGGAACATAACACAGGTCTGACCCACGGAATATAACATAGGTCTTCAAACCTGTTGAACATAAATACAGGCCTAACCACGGAACATAACACAGGCTATAACCGATGGAAGGCATAACACAGACCTGAACCCATTGAACATAAATGATAGGTCTCAAACCCTGCGGAACATAATATAGGCTTAAAACCATGGAATGCAAATACAGGCCTCAACCCATGAACATAAACAGGTTTGTTTTGTGTCACAGGTCTCAATCCACGGAATTGGTTTGTGTTTTTGGGTTTGTATAACACAGGTCTCAATCCCATGGAAATGACATTACAGGTCTCAACCCACGGAACATAACACAGGCCTTAAACCACGGAACATAACACAGGCTTGAAAACCATGGAACGTAAATACAGGCCTCTAAATCCCCACGGAACGTAAATGAGGCCCCAAACTTCCACGGAATATAATACAGTCTTCAACTCACGCAAATGAGGGCTATAGCTCTCAAGCAATAATGTACTGAACGAAGTACATTGAT
>NW_024717626.1:0-22232 GCF_018991925.1 Homarus americanus | reverse complement strand
AAGAACAACCCTCCTCTAAGCAGAAACGTGAGAACAGTGGTTGATGGGCCATCAACCACTAAGTCCTCCACTGGCCTCGTGGGCTGGCAGATGCGTCTCTAAGGGTGCAATTTGGGTCTGGATCGCTCTACCCAATGTTTACTAAAACGGAAAAACCGTTCCTGTTATCAACGCAACCTGCGTCCAAACACTCGAGGGCAAGATTGTAAACGACGCTATTTGCGTGGAAAAGACTGCGGGGGGGCGTGGGGGGCGGGGGTTAAGATTACCGACCACGACCGAGAGAACCATATGGTGATTGTTCAAATAAACACCATCCAGTTGTTTTATTTATTACCGATATATATCACACTTTATTGGTATTAATGACGAATCAATCGATAAAAGGCAAGTATCCTTCTACGAGAGAATAACATGATGGTTGATGGCCGGACCGAGGGCCACCAAGGTGTAGAAGCTGTCTCCATCACAACAACCACACCCCGAGCTAATGAGCTGCATGACTCGGTGCCAAGGAATAGTCCGAACTAACTACAAGCTGGAGAACACAGGCTAGTACAAGGTGACTAACATATGAGATTACCTGACTGTCCATATGTTGTTGTAACAGATGGAACAACATGGGATGATGACCAGGTTGTTCAGAGGGTAACACTCAGGTGGTAACTGTTACTACCTGGAACACAGTGGTAACGATGGCTGCAACACAAAGGCTTCAGTCCGGCCAGACCCAAGACGGTTAACGTAAGGTTGTGGTGGAGGTTGTAAGGTGTGGGTATAAGGTGGAGGGTGTAAGGTGGCTGGTATAAGGTAAGAAATGTAAGGTGGCGGGTTATAAGGTGGCGGTATAAGGTGGAGGGTGTAGGTGGCGGGTATAAGGTGGTGGGTATAAGGTGGTGGGTATAAGGTGAAGGTATTAGTTAATGTAAGGTGGCGGGTATTAGTTAACGTAAGGTGGCGGGTATAAGGTGGTGGTATTAGTTAACGTAAGGTGGCGGGTAGGTGGTGGGTATTAGTTAACGTAAGGTGGCGAGTATAAGGTGGCGGGTATTAGTTAATGTAAGGTGTGGCGGGTATAAGGTGGTGGGTATTAGTTAACGTAGGTGGCGGGTATAAGGTGGTGGGTATTAGTTAACGTAAGGTGGCGGGTATAAGGTGGCGGTATAACGTGGCGGGTATAAGGTGGTGGGTATTAGTTAATGTAGGCGGTGGGTATAAGGTGGTGGGTATTAGTTAACGTAAGGTGGCGGGTATAAGGTGGTGGGTATTAGTTAACGTAAGGTGGTGGCATAAGGCGGGTATAAGGTGGTGGGTATAAGGTGGCGGGTATAAGGTGGCGGGTATAAGGTGGCGGGTATAAGGTGATTGGTATAAGGTGGCGGGTATAAGGTGGCGGGTATAAAATGGCGGGTATATGGTGGCGGGTATATGGTGGTGGGTATAAGGTGGCGGATTAGTTAATGTAGGTAGCGGGTATAAGGTGGGTATTAGTTAACGTAAGGTGGCGGGTATAAGGTGGCGGTATAAGGTGGCGGGTATAAGGTGGTGGGAATAAGGTGGCGGGTATAAGGTGGTATAAGGTGGCGGGTATTAGTTAATGTAAGGTAGCGGGTATAAGGTGGCGGGTATTAGTTGTTGATCCACCACTAGCCTTCCTGACTCCTTATCCACCACCTAGCCTTCACCTGACTCTTATCCACCACTAGCCTTCACCTGACTCCTTATCCACCACCTAACCTTCACTAACTCTCTTATCCACCACCTAGCCTTCCACCTGACTCACTTATCCACCACCAGCCTTCACCTGATCTCTTATCCACCACCTAGCCTTCACCTGACTCACTTATCACCACCTAGCCTTCACCTGACTCACTTATCCACCACCTAGCCTTCACCTGACTCTCTTATCCACCACCTAGCCTTCACCTGACTCTCATCCACCACCTAGCCTTCACCTGACTCACTTATCCACCCCTAGCCTTCACCTAACTCTCTTATCCACCACTAGCCTTCACCTGACTCACTTATCCACCACCCTAACCTTCACCTGACTCACTTATCCACCACCTAGCCTTCACCTGACTCTTATCCACCACCTAGCCTTCACCTGACTCACTTATCCACCACCTAGCCTTCACCTGACTACTTATCCACCACCTAGCCTTCACCTGACTCTCTTATCCAGCACCTAGCCTTCACCTGACTCACTTATCCACCACCTAGCCTTCACCTGACTCACTTATCCACCACCTAGCCCCATGTATCCCACACTCACCTATCCAGAATTCTCCGTGGATGTCACCGAACCCTTGCTTGTATTGCTGCCATGACCGATTGAAGTCACATCTCTCGAGGTGGAGGTGTGTGGTGGGGAACCTGGCCAGCACCACTGTCCAGCCGCCACCACCCGTCTGCTGGTCACACCTCACCTTCCGTGGCTGCAGTCCAGGAGGCCGCACCTGTGGTCACAGTAGACGAATTTACTGCGTGTTTATTTATGTAAAAACAACAATAATAATAATAATAATAATAATAATAATAATAATAATAATAATTACTATTATTAACGGTTTATTCATAAATACAGTAGCCATAAGCAAAAAAATACAAATAATGTAAGTAGTGTATCTATGTGCATATAGTAATGGGGTGTGTGTGTGTGTGTGTGTGTGTGTGTGTGTGTGTGTGTGTGTGTGTGTGTGTGTGTGTGTTCCAGTCATAGCTCCAAAACGGAAGTAATTGTAGACTTAAAACTTGACACACACATTACACGGGTCACCCCACCAGGTACAGCTCCTTCTAGTGCCTGAATTTGCGTTACCTTGTCGTGGTGTTGGGGCTTGAATGATCCACCTGGTGTGGCTGCTTCTTCACCAGAGTGAGGAATGAGTGGCCTCTACATCCCAGAGTTCATTCCCAACTTTTTGTTTCACTTTAATTAATCTTCTGGTGAAAAAGGTTTGTGGCATCCATTAACTCTATCTGTTACCTTTGAACAACCATGGACATTGTCTCCGTGCTTTGTGTGCCACCTAGAGCTAGCAAGTACTGGCCGGAAAAACAAAGCCTTGGACATTAAACACAACGTTGGAAAGATTAAGAATGTACAAGCACAACATTAAAATAAGAACATAGAATGTGAGGACATTATATGAGACTGATAAGTATACAAATGTTTGTAGAAAAATGAAAAGATTACAGCAGAACATTCTAGGATTATGAGTAGCATCAGTGGTGGTATTGTTGTCAGGTAAGGTCAAAACAGGGAGGTACTGGGAAGATATTGGAAGCATAATGTGTTGTCTAATGGTAGACCCTGCTGCCATTTGTGACCAAGTCCCAGGTTGATGATCTGACTTTCTGCCTCATTTACACACAATTGCAGGGTCTCAATTGTTTCTCTTACTGTTGACAACACAACATACATAATGTTTATCGTTTCTCACTCTTGATTTATTTTTCTCGTTTTTGTATTTATGTATAATAATAAAAATAATAATAATAATAATAATAATAATAATAATAATAATAATAATAATAATAATAATAATAATAATAATAATAATAATAATAATAATAATAATAATAATAATAATAATAATAATAATAATAATAATAATATTTATTATTATTATCATTATCATATTTTCGCCCCCCAGTCCATGATGTGGGTCAGTGACCTGTGCCCGGGTGAGCTAATCCCCGTAAAAAAAAAAATATGATATTGAAACTCAAAATATATTAGTGCAGAGGGTGACTCTGATGAACAAGAACCAGGAAAACAATTTAATAATTACAAAGAAGTAATGTTAGAGACGGGGAACAAACCTACAGGACAAAGGGAGGAACGAGGCTAAAAGTGAGTGGATAACAAATTAAATTTCAAAGAAAATAGATTGACGAAGAAATATTATAAACGAAGTGAAGCTCACAAAAACTTAACAAAGAAATTAAAAAGGAATGTAGACAGAACAAGGAAGATAATATAGAAAGGAAATGTAAGGAAATAGAAGATGATGACAGAAGGCATAACAGTGTGGAAATGTAGAGAAAGATTAAACAAATGAACCAGCAAATGAAATAAATGTGGACTATGAACAGCAGAGTAAGATCCTGTTTGGGGCAGAAGAAGTAAATCTCTTTCACGCAGAAGAACTATACAATGGTGAGGAGAGAGTAGAGGTAGGAAGAGGAATATGAGGCAGCTGGGGGCCATCTTGTGGGGTCGACAATGGTGGGACAGGTAGAGGTAAGAGGAATATGCGGGCAGCTGGCGGGCCATGTGATGTGCTTGTGGGGTCATTAATGGCAGTGAGGACAGGCAGGAGTAGAAGAGGTATGAGGGCAGCTGTATGTGATAATGCTTGTAAGGGTCGGCGTTTGGGGACAGGCGAGGCAGAATGCTGAGGTAGCTGCGGCCCATGTGATGGCAACGTAGGGTCGACAATAGTGAGAAAGTAGAGAGTAGAAAGAAGGAATATGAAGGCGCTGTAGGCCATGTGATAATGCTTGTAGGGTCACGGCAATGAGTGAGGACAGAAGTAGAGTAGAAAGAAGGGAATATATAGAGGCAGCTGTGGGCAATAATGATAATAACGTAGGGTCGACAATGGTGAGGAGACAGAAGTAGAGGAAGTAAGAAAGAAGAATATAAGAGCAGCTGTAGGCCCATGTGATAATGCTTATTAGGGTCGACAATGGTGAGACAAGTAGGAGCAGGAGAATATATAGAGCAACTGTAGGCCATGTGATATGTATTAGGAGTCGACAATGGTGAGGGAAAGTAGAGGTAAGAAAGAGGAATATGAGGTACTCGTAGCTGGGGCCATGTGATAATGCTTATTAGATTAAACAATGGTGGAGACAAGTAGAGGCAGGAAAGAGAATATGAGGCAGCTGTGGGCCATGTGATGGCCTTGTGGGTCGACAATAGTGAGGAGAGTAGAGAGCAGAGAGGAGAGAGGAATATAAAGGCAACTGTAGGCCATGTGATAATACTTGTAGGGTAAACAATAGTGAGGGAGAAAGTAGAAATAAGAGAAGGAATATGAGGCAGCTGTAGGCCATGTGATAATACTTATTAGGTCAACAATAGGTGAGACAGAGTAAGTAGAAAGAATATAAACTGTAAACATAAATACATACCCTTAGGTCAATAGTGAGAAAGAGAGCGAGGCAGGGGAGAGGAATATGGGCGGCTGTGGAGGGCCCGTAATGATGAAATACTTGTGGGGTCGACAATGGTGAGGGAGAGAGTAGAGGTAGGAAAGAGATATGAGGCGCAGCTGTGGGCCATGTGATAATAACATGGGGTCGACAATGGTGAGGACAAGTAGAGGTAAGAGAGAATGTAACAGAGGCAGCTGTGGGCCATGTGATAATGCTTGTGGGGTCGACAATGGTGGAGACAGAGTAGAGGCAGGAAAAGAAGGCATATATAAGGGCAACTGTGGGCCATGTGATAATACTTGTGGGGTCGACAATGGTGAGACAGAGGTAGGTAGAGATATGAGGCAGCTGTAGGCCCATGTAGTAAATAGGAGTCGACAATGGTGAGGAGAGTAGAGTAAGAGAAGGAATATATGAGGCAGCTGTGGGCCCATGTGATAATGCTTGTGGGGTCGACAATGGTGAGGAAAGTAGAAGTAAGAAAAGAAAGAGGAATATAGAGCAGCTGTGAGGCCATGTATGATAATGCCCAATGGGAGTCATTAATAGGTAGGAACAAGTAGAGGTAAGAAAAGAGAATATGAGGCAGCTGTGGGCATGTGATAATGCTATTAGGGGTCATTAATGAGTGAGGAGAAAGTAGAGGCAGGAAAGAGGAATATAGAGCAGCTGTAGACACATGATATGCTTGTGGGAGTCAACAATGGTGAGGAGAGTAGGAGTAGAATATAGAGGCCTTCAGCAGGCCATGTGATATAAGCCTTGTGGTCGACAATGGTGAGGACAGAGTAGAGGTAAGAGAGGTATGAGGGCAGCTGTGGGCCGTGTGATGTGCTTGTGGGGTCGACAATGGTGAGGAGAGGAGAGGTAGGAAAAGAGAATAGCAAAGAGGCAACTGTAGGCCTTGATAATGCTTGTATAGGGTCGACAATGGTGAGGAAAGTAGAGTAAGAAAGAAGGAATATAAGGCAACTGTAGGAGCCATGTGATAATGCTTAATAGGAACCGTAATAGTGAGACAAGTAGAAAGTAGAAAGAATATATAAAGGCAGCTGGCAGACCCCATGTGATAATGCTTGTGGGAGTCAGTATGAGTGAGGAGAAAGTAAAGGCAGGAGAGGAGTGTATGGGGCAGCTGTGGGCCCATGTGATAATGCTTGTGGGGTCGACAATGGTGAGGGAGAAAGTAGAGGTAGGAAGAGGCAAGAGGCAGCTGTGGGCCATGTATTAATGCTTGTAGGGTCGGCAATGGTGAGGACAGAGTAGAGGTAAGAGAGGAATATGTAGAGGCAGCTGTGGGCCATGTGATATGCTTGTAGGGTCGACAATGGTGAGAGTAGAGGTAAGAAAGGAATATGAGGCAGCTGTGGGCCATGTGATAATGCGTGGGGTCGACAATGGTGAGGAGAGAGTAAGGTAGGAAAGAGGAATATGAGGGGCAGCTGTGGGCCATGTGATAATGCTTGTGGGGTCGACAATGGTGGGAAGAGTAGAGGTAAGAAGAAGGAATATGAGGCAGCTGTGGGCCATGTGATAATGTTGTGGGGTCGACAATGGTGAGATGAGTGAAGTGAAAGGGAATATGGAACGTTGTGGGCATGTATAAGCTTGTGGGGTGACAATGGTGAGGGGAGAGTAGAGGGGGAGGAGATATGTGGGCAGCTGTGGATGTGATATGTGGGTCGACAATGGTGAGGAAAGTAAGAGGTAGGAAAGAGAATATGAAGGCGCACTATGGGCATGTGATAATGCTTGTGGGGTCGACAATGGTGAGACAGAGTAGAGGTAAGAAAGAGAGGAATATGAGGCAGCTGTGGGCCATGTGATGTTGTGGGGTCGACAATGGTGAGGACAGAGTAGAGGCAGGAAGAGGCATAGGCATCTGTGGAGTTGTGATAATGATGTGTGTGGGTGGGTGGGGTTGGTGTGGGTAATGCTTGTGGGGTCGACAATGGTGAGGAAGTAGGGGTAAGAGAGGAATATGGGGCAGCTGTGGGCCATGTGATAATGCTTATTGGGTCGACAATGGTGAGGACAGAGTAGAGGTAGAGAGGAATATAGGGCAGCTGTGGGCCATGTGATAATGCTTATTAGGTGTGGTGGGGGGGGGGTAGAATGGCAGGAAGGAGGGAATATGAGGGCAGCTGTGGGCCCATGTGATAATGCTTGTGGGGTCGATCAGCTTCAACAGAAATTTATAAAACAAATGGGTAAGAAAGAGATAAAGGATTTAACAAAGTATGTAATTGTGTAAACTTGATGAGACCTGAGAGTGGACTCAGTTTAGATCAGTTAGGTTAATAAGTCCTGCTTTCTGAAGTTTTATTAAACCTAATTTTAGATACAATAAAATGTACAATAGACAGTAATTTATCTCAAGAACAAATGGATTTAGAAAGGAAAAGGAAACTAGAGAAGTTATATTTGGTTTGATAATTTTGAGTGATAGACTTTAGAGGTCAGAGAAACTTGTATATCTGCTTTGTTGATTTGAAGAAAAAACTTTTGATAAGGAAGAACAGAATAAACGTGTATAAATATGTAAACAATAGGAATCAATGAAATAGTTATTAGACTTCCTGAAACTCCTTACTGGCAACTAGGAGGCTGTGAGTGTAAGTAAATAATGATTGGTTCTACAGTCAGACAGGGGAGTAAGACAAGGCTGTGTTCTGTCTCCAACATTGTATAATATATATTTAAAGAGAAGTTATAAGTGACAATGAAGGAATAAAAGTTAATGGAAAAGAAATATCAAATATACTCTATGATTTTACAAATAGTGAAGAGGAGCTGAAAAAGGTGAAGAATATGGGATAATAGTTATTGGTGCAAAGAAGAAAGTAATGGTTGTTGACAAATTGAAATAAATCTTAAAATAATAATTATGGTCAGAAACAGGCTTAAACAAGTTGGAACATTTTGTGTATTTGGGTAGTAACGTTAGCTGTGATGGTCTAAAACACCTAATGAAAATACAAGTGCTTCAATTTCAGAAAAAGGCTTCTGAAAGGCTTTATATGGCAAGAGACTATTGTATGGGTCAAAGTCTTGGACACTTTCGGCGAACACCTGAAAGAGGTTGTGAGTGACTTTACATTATGTTGTTGCGGAGAATGTTAAATACACTGACAGGAGAACAAATGAAGAGGGTGCAAGATTAGCAAATTCTTCAAGAAATATAAAGTTGATACTGAACTTTGGTCATATAATTAGGGATGGGGTAATAATAACAGAAATATTAATGGACAAAGTTGATGGTAGGAAGGAGCCGGAGAAGGCAGAGACTGGGATGGATGAATGAAATTAAAAACTGGATCCCCAGAGATACAAAACCTTAGAGCATTGGGAAAAACAGCCCGAGAACGTTTGGGAGTGGGGGACTGTGGTCGACAACCCTCAGGTATGAGCGGTCCTCATGGTTGATTGAACTGGTCAGGTTGTGCTCCTGGGTTTACCACGGCGATTGTGGGGAGCTGGTTGGGTTAGGCAGGGGTTGGGTTAGGTTAGGTTAGGTTAGGTTAGGTTAGGTTAGGTTAGCTTAGCTTGGCTTAGGTTAGCGGTTGGGTTAGGTTAGGTTGGAGTTGGGTTAGGTTAGGCGGGGTTGGGTTGAGGGTTGGTTGGGTTGGTTGGCTTAGCTTGGTTGTTAGCTTAGGTTGGGTTAGGTTAGGTTGGGTTAGGTTAGGTTAGGGGGGGTTAGGTTAACGGTTAGGTTGGAGTTAGGTTAGCTTAGCTTAGGTTGGGTTAGGTTAGGTTAGGTTAGGTTGGGCGGGGTTGGGTTAGCTTAGGTTAGGTTAGGTTAGGTTAGGTTAGGTTAGGTTAGGTTAGGTTAGGTGGTTACCCGTGTTCAGGAGGGAACAGTGTGACCGTCAAGGTTACACTGGTACTGTACCGTATATACACAATCCGAGCGAAGTCGTGTAATTTTGCTACCGCAATATATAATGGCAGGGAAGGCGTGAGTTAACAAGGGCTTTAAGTAGTTACTGAACAAAATATTGTCAGGGTGAACACACAAGTTATCTACGAGTTGTTGATGATTGTAACAACAGGGCTGCTGTTATAGTGATCAGTACGTGGTCATATGGGTTGTGGTGTGGACGGTTGAATGATTGTCCGGGGCTGCTGTTATAGTGATCTACGTGGTCTATGGGTTTGTGGTGTGGGACGTTGTTGATGTGAACAACAGGGTGTTATAGTGTAGTGTGGTATGGGTTGTGTGGGACGGTGTTTTTGATTGTAACAACAGGGCTGTTGATAGTGATCATACGTGGTCATATGGGTTTGTGTTGGGACAGTTGTTTGATTGTAACACAGGCTGTTTTATATTATCAGTACGTGGTCGTATGGGTTGTGGTGTGAACTAGTGGACCAGATGTGTGCTTCACTGGAACTCTAGTAAGTCTAACTATTCGCCTTTCACCTGCTCTGTCTCTCTGTCTCCCTGTCTCTCTGTCTCCCTGTCTCTCTTTCTTCCCTGTCTCTCTGTCTCCCTGTCTCCCTGTCTCTCTCTCTCTCTCTCCTGTCTCCCTGTCTCTCTGTCTCCCTGTCTCTCTGTCTCCCCTGTCTCTCTGTCTCCCTGTCTCTCTGTCTCTCTGTCTCCTGTCTCTCTCTGTCTATCTCCCTGTCTCTCTGTCTCTCTGTCTCCCTGTCTCCCTGTCTCTCTGTCCCTATCTCCTGTCTCTCTGTCTCTCTGTCTCCCCCTGCTCTCTGTCTCCCTGTCTCTCGCTCCCTGTCTCTCTTTCTTCCCTGTCTCTCTGTCTCCCTGTCTCCTGTCTCTCTGTCTCCTTGTCTCTCTGTCTCTCCCTGTCTCTCTTTTCTTCCTGTCTCTCCTGTCTCTCTGTCTCTCTGTCTCCCTGTCTCTCTGTCTCCCTGTCTCTTTCTTCCCCTGTCTCCCCTGTCTCCCCTGTCTCTCTCTTCCTGTCTCTCTGTCTCTCTGTCTCTCTGTCTCCCTGTCTCCCCTGTCTCTCTGTCTATCTCCCCTGTCTCTCTGTCTCTCTGTCTCCCCCCCGACTCTCTGTCTCCCTGTCTCTCTCTCTCTCTCTGTCTCCCTGTCTCCCTGTCTCTCTGTCTCTCTGTCTCCTGTCTCCCTGTCTCTCTGTCTGTCTCCCTGTCTCTCTGTCTCTCTGTCTCCCTGACTCTCTGTCTCCCTGTCTCTCTGTCTCCCTGTCTCTCTTTCTTCCTGTCTCTCATCTCCCTGTCTCCCTGTCTCTCTGTCTCCTTGTCTCTCTCTCTCCCTGTCTCTCTTTCTTCCTGTCTCCCTGTCTCTCTGTCTCCCTGTCTCTCTGTCTCCCTGTCTCTCTTTCTTCCTGTCTCCCTGTCTCCCTGTCTCTTTCTTCCCTGTCTCTCTGTCTCTCTGTCTCTCTCTGTCTCCCTGTCTCCCTGTCTCTCTGTCTATCCCCTGTCTCTCTGTCTCTCTGTCTCCCCAGCTCTCTGTCTCCCTGTCTCTCTCTCTCTCTCCCCTGTCTCCCTGTCTCTCTGTCTCTCTATCTCCCTGTCTCCCCCTGTCTCTCTGTCTCCCTGTCTCTTTCTTCCTGTCTCTCTGTCTCCCTGTCTCTGTCTCCTTGTCTCTCTGTCTCCTGTCTCTCTTTCTTCCTGTCTCCCTGTCTCTCTGTCTCTCTCTGTCTCCCTGTCTCTCCTGTCTCCCTGTCTCTCTTTCTTCCTGTCTCCCTGTCTCCCTGTCTCTCTGTCTCCCTGTCTCTCTGTCTCCCCTGTCTCTCTCTGTCTCCCTGTCTCTCTGTCTCCCTGTCTCCTGTCTCTCCTCCCCTGTCTCTCTGTCTCCCTGTCTCTCTGTCTCCCTGTCTCTCTGTCTCTCTGTCTCTGTCTCCCTGTCTCTCTGTCTCCCTGTCTCCCTGTCTCTCTGTCTCCCTGTCTCCTCTGTCTCACCCTGTCTCTCTTTCTTCCTGTCTCCCTGTCTCCCTGTCTCTCTGTCTCCCTGTCTCCCCTGTCTCTCTGTCTCCCCTGTCTCTCCTGTCTCTGTCTCTTTGTGTCTCTGTCTCTCTGTCTCTCTGTCTCTTTGTCTCCCTTGTCTCTCTGTCTCTCTCTCTTGTCTCTCTGTCTCTCTGTCTCCTTGTCTCTCCCTGTCTCTCTGCCTCCCTGACTCTCTGTCTCCCTGTCTCTGTCACCCTGTCTCTCTTTCTTCCCTGTCTCCCTGTCTCTCTGTCCTCCTTGTCTCTCTCTGTCTCTCTGTCTCCTTGTCTCTCTGTCTCTCTGTCTCCTTGTCTCTCTCTGTCTCCTTGTCTCTCTGTCTCTGCCTCCCTGACTCTCTGTCTCCCTGTCTCTCTGTCACCCTGTCTCTCTTTCTTCCTGTCTCCCTGTCTCCCTGTCTCCCTGTCTCCTTGTCTCTCTGTCTCTCTCTGTCTTCTGTCTCCCTGTCTCTCTGTCTCCCTGTCTCTCTGTCTCTCTGTCTCTGTCTCCCTGTCTCTCTGTCTCCTGTCTCTCTGTCTCTCTGTCTCTCTGTCTCTTGTCTCTCTGTCTCTCTGCCTCCTGTCTCTCTGTCTCCCTGTCTCTCTGTCTCTCTGTCTCTCTGTCTCCCTGTCTCTCCTGTCTCCTGTCTCTCTGTCTCTCTGTCTCTCTGTCTCCTTGTCTCCCTGTCTCTCTGTCTCTCTGTCTCTCTGTCTCCTTGTCTCTCTGTCTCTCTGTCTCCTTGTCTCTCTGTCTCTCTGTCTCTCTTTCTTCCTGTCTCCCCTGTCTCTCTGTCGCTCTGCCTCCCTGACTCTCTGTCTCCTGTCTCTCTGTCTCCCCTGTCTCTTTCTTCCTGTCTCCTGTCTCTCTGTCTCTCTGTCTCCTGTCTCTCTCTGTCTCCCTGTCCTCCTGTCTCTCTGTCTCTCTGTCTCCTTGTCTCCCTGTCTCTCTTGTCTCTCTCTGTCTCTCCCCTGTCTCCTTGTCTCTCTGTCTCTCTGTCTCCTTGTCTCTCTGTCTCTCTGTCTCTCTGTCTTCCTGTCTCCCTGTCTCTCTGTCCTCTGTCTCCCTGACTCTCTGTCTCCCTGTCTCTCTTGTCACCCTGTCTCTCTTTCTTCCTGTCTCCCTGTCTCTCTGTCCTCTGCCTCCCTGTCTCTCTGTCTCTCTGTCTCTCTGTCTCCTTGTCTCTCTGTCTCTCTGTCTCTCTGTCTCCTTGTCTCTCTGTCGCTCTCTGCCTCCTGACTCTGTCTCCCTGTCTCTCTGTCTCCTGTCTCTCTGTCTCCTTGTCTCTCTGTCTCTCTGTCTCCTGTCTCCTTGTCTCTCTGTCTCTCTGTCTCTCTGCCTCCCTGACTCTCTGTCTCCCCTGTCTCTCTGTCTCCCTGTCTCTCTGTCTCCTTGTCTCTCTGTCTCTCTGTCTCTCTGTCTCCTTGTCTCTCTGTCTCTCTGTCTCTGTCTCCCTGCTCTCTGTCTCCCTGTCTCTCTGCCTCCTCTGACACCCTGTCCTCTTTCTTCCCTGTCTCCCTGTCTCCCTGTCTCTCTGTCTCTCTGTCTCCTTGTCTCTCTGTCTCTCTGTCTCTGTCTCTCTGTCTCTCTGTCTCCCTGACTCTCTGTCTCCCTGTCTCTCTGTCTCCTGTCTCTCTTTCTCCTGTCTCTCTCTGTCTCCCTGTCTCTCTGTCTCTCTGTCTCTCTGTCTCTCTGTCTCTCTGCCTCCCTGACTCTCTGTCTCCCTGTCTCTCTGTCACCCTGTCTCTCTTTCTTCCCTGTCTCCCTGTCTCCCTGTCTCTCTGTCTCTCCTGTCTCCTTGTCTCTCTGTCTCTCTGTCTCTCTGTCTCCTTGTCTCTCTGTCTCCTGTCTCCCTGCTCTCTGTCTCCCTGTCTCTCTGTCTCCCTGTCTCCTTGTCTCTCCCTGTCTCTCTGTCTCCCTGTCTCTCTGTCTCTCTGTCTCCTTGTCTCTCTGTCTCTCTGTCTCTCTGTCTCTCTGTCTCCTTGTCTCTCTGTCTCTCTGTCTCTCTGTCTCCCTGTCTCTCTGTCTCTCTCCTGTCTCCTTGTCTCTCTCTCTGTCTCTCTGTCTCTCTGTCTCTCTGTCTCCTTGTCTCTGTCTCTCTGTCTCCCTGACTCTCTGTCTCCCTGTCTCTCTGTCTCCTTGTCTCCTTGTCTCTCTGTCTCTCTGTCTCCCTGTCTCTCTGTCTCTCTGTCTCCCTTGTCTCTCTGTCTCCCTGTCTCTCTGTCTCTGTCTCCTTGTCTCTCTGTCTCTCTGTCTCTGTCTCCCTGTCTCTGTCTCTCCTGTCTCCTTGTCTCTCTGTCTCTCTGTCTCCTTGTCTCCCTGTCTCTCTGTCTCCCTGTCTCCCTGTCTCTCTGTCTCTTTGTCTCCTTGTCTCTCTGTCTCTGTCTCTCTGTCTCTCTGTCTCCTTGTCTCTCTGTCTCTCTGTCTCCTGACTCTCTGTCTCCCTGTCTCTCTGTCTCCTTGTGTCTCCTTGTCTTTCTGTCTCTCTGTCTCCCTGTCTCTCTGTCACCCTGTCTCTCTTTCTTCCTGTCTCCCTGTCTCTGTCTCTCTGTCTCCCTGTCTCTCTGTCTCTTTGTCTCCTTGTCTCTCTGTCTCTCTGTCTCTCTGTCTCCTTGTCTCTCTGTCTCCCTGTCTCTCTGTCCCTGTCTCTCTGTCACCCCGTCTCTCTCTTTCTTCCTGTCTCCCTGTCTCCTGTCTCTGTCTTCTGTCTCTTCTTCTGTCTCGTCTTCTCTCTGTCTCTCTGTCTCTCTTGTCTCTGTCTCCTGTCTCTCTTTCTCCTGTCTTCCCTGTCTCTCTGTCACCCTGCCTCTTTCTCTCCCTGTCTCCTGTCTCTCTGTCTCTCTGTCTCCTTGTCTCTCTGTCTCTCTCCTTGTCTCTCTGTCTCTCTGTCTCTGTCTCCCTCCTGACTCTCTGTCTCCCTGTCTCTCTGTCACCCTGTCTCTCTTTCTTCTGTCTCCTGTCTCTCTCTGTCTCTCTGTCTCCTTGTCTCTCTGCTCTCTGTCTCCTTGTCTCTCTGTCTCTGTCTCCCTGTCTCTCTCCCTGTCTCTCTCCCTGTCTCCTCTGTCTCTCTGTCTCCCTGTCTCTCTTTCTGTCTCTGTCTCTCTGTCTCCCTGTCTCTGTCTCTCTGTCTCCTGCTCTCTGTCTCCTGTCTCTCTGTCACCCCTGTCTCCCTGTCTCTCTGTCACCCCTGTCTCCTGTCTCTCTGTCTCCTTGTCTCTCTGTCTCTCTGTCTCTCTGTCTTGTCTCCCTGTCTCTCTTTCTTCCTGTCTCTGTCTCCCTGTCTCTGTCACCCTGTCTCTCTTTCTTCCCTGTCTCCCTGTCTCCCTGTCTCTCTGTCTCTGTCTCCTTGTCTCTGTCTCCTTCTCTGCTGTTCTCTCCTGTCTCTCTGTCTCTCTGCCTCCCTGACTCTCTGTCTCCCTGTCTCTCTGTCACCCTGTCTCTCTTTCTTCCTGTCTCCCTGTCTCCTATCTCTCATCTCTCTGTCTATCTCTGTCTCTCTGTCTATCTCCTGTCTCTCTGTCTCTCTGTCTCTATCCGCCACCTCCTCCTCCTCCTCTGTTACACCTTTGTTGTGCTGTGTTGTGTTGTGTTGTGTTGTGTTGTGTTGCGTCGTGCTGTGTTGTGTTGTGTTGTGTTGTATTGTTGTGTTGTGTTGTGTGTTGTGTTATTTGTTGTGTTGTGTTGTGTTGTATTGCGTTTGTGCTGTGTTGTGTTACTTGTTTGTGTTGTGTTATGTTGTGTTGCTTGTTGTGTTGCGTTGTGTTGTGTTGTGTTGTGTTGCTTGTTGTATTTGTGTTGTGTTGCGTCGTGCTGTATTTGTGTTGCTTGTTGTGTTGTGTTGTGTTGTATTGTGTTGTGTTGCTTGTTGTATTTGTGTTGTGTTGTGTTGCTTGTTGTGTTGTGTTGTGTTGTGTTGTGTTGTATTTGTATTTGTGTGTTGTGTTGTGTTGCGTCGTGCTGTGTTGTGTTGTGTTGTGTTGTGCTTGTTGGTGTTGTGTTGTGTTGCTTGTTGTGTTGTGTTGTGTTGTGCTGTGTTTGTGTTGTATTTGTTGTGTTGTGTTGTGTTGTGTTACTTGTTGTGTTGTGTTGCTTGTTGTGTTGTGTTGTGTTGTGTTGCTTGTTGTGTTGTGTTGTGTTGTGTTGCTTGATGTTGTTGTGTGTTGTGCTGTTGTGTTGTTGCTTGTTGTGTTGTGTTGTGTTGTGTTTTATGTTGTGTTGTGTTGCTTGTTGTGTTGTGTTGCGTTGTGTTGTATTTGTGTTGTGCTGTGTTGTGTTGTGTTGTGCTGTGTTGTGTTGTGTTGCTTGTTGTGTTGTGTTGTGTTGTGTTGTGTTGTGTTGCTTGTTGTATTTGTGTTGCGTTGTGTTGTGTTGTGCTGTGTTGTTGTGTTTTGCTGTGTTGTGCTGTGTTGTGTTGTTGTGTTGTGTTGTGTTGCTTGTTGTGTGTTGCATTGTGTTGTGTTGTGTTGTATTTGCTTGTTGTATTTGTGTGTTGTGTTGTTGTGTTTGTTATGTTGTGTTGTATTTTATTTGCTTGTTGTGTTGTGCTGTATTTGTATTTGTGCTGTGTTGTGTTGTGTTGTGTTTGCGTTGTGTTGTGTTGTGTTGTGCTGTGTTGTGTTGTGTTGTGTTGCGTTGTGCTTGTTGTATTTGTGTTGTGTTGTGTTGTGTTGTGCTGTGTTGTGTTGTGTTGCGTTGTGTTGTGTTGCTTGTGTTTTGTGTTGTGTTGTATTTGTGCTGTGTTGTGCTGTGTTGCGTTGTGTTGTGTTGTGTTGTGCTGTGCTGTGTTTGTGTTGTGTTGTGTTGCGTTGTGTTGTGTTGTGTTGTGCTGTATTTGTGTTGTGCTGTGTTGTGTTGCGTTGTGTTGTGCTGTTGTTGTGTTGTGTTGTGCTGTGTTCTGTTGTATTTGTATTGTGTTGCGTTGTGTTGTGTTGTGTTATTTGTTGTGTTGTGCTGTGCTGTGTTGTGCTGTGTTGTGCTGTGTTGTGTTGTGTTGTGTTGTGTTGTGTAGTGTTGTGCTGTGTTGTGTTGTGTTGCTTGTTGTGTTGTGTTATGTTGTGTTGCGTTGTGTTGCTGTGTGTGTTTATGTTGTGTTGTGTTGCGTTGTATTTGCGTTATGTTGTGCTTTGTGTTGTATTGTGTTGTGTGCGTTGTGTTGTGTATTGTGTTGTGTTGTTGTGTTGTGTTGTGTTGCGGTTGTGTTGCTTGTTGTGTTGTGTTGCGTTGTGTTGTGTTGTGTTGCGTTGCGCTGTGCTGTGTTGCTTGTTGTGTTGTGTTGTGTTGCGTTGTGTTGTGTTGCGTTGTGTTGTTGTGTGTTGTGTTGTGTTGTGTTGTGTTGTGTTTGCGTTGTGTTGCTTGTTGTGTTGCGTTGTGTTGTGTTGCGTGTGTTGTGTTGTGTTGTGTTGTGTTGTGCTGTGCTGTGTTGCTTGTGTTGTTATGTTGTGTTGCGTTGTGTTGTGTTGCGTTGTGTTGTGTTGTGGTGCGTTGTGTTGTGTTGCTTGTTGTGTTGTGTTGTGTTGTGCTGTGCTGTGTTGTGTTGTGCTGTGTTGTGTTGTGTTGTGTTGCGTTGCGTTGTGTTGCGTTGTTGCGTTGTGTTGTGTTGTGTTGTGTTGTGTTGTGTTGCGTTGCGTTGTGTTGCGTTGTGCGTTGTGTTGTGTTTCGTTGTGTTGTGTTGTGTTGTGTTGTGTTGTGTTGTGTTGCTTGTTGTGTTGTGTTGCTTGTTGTGTTGTGTTGTGCTGTGTTGTGTTGTGTTGTATAGTGACAGTGAAGGAGGAAGCACCAGGAGTGGTCGGCCTCGAGCACACTAAGTGGCACTTGGTGAGGACAAAGTGTCGGGCGCCGAAGGAATATATTACACTGCCTCAGACTTCACCCCAGAGTGTTATAAAGGAGATGACAAGGCCTCTAGGCTTATTCTGCCTGGGGACACTGACCGGTGAGGACACTGTATGGTGAGGACACTGTATGGGTGAGGACACTGTCAGGAGAGGACACTGTATGGTGAGGACACTGTCGGTGGGGACACTGTATGGTGAGGACACTGTATGGTGAGGACACTGTCAGGAGAGGACACTGTATGGTGAGGACACTGTCAGGAGAGGGACACTGTGGTGAGGACACTGTCAGTGAGGACACTGTATGGTGAGGACACTGTATGGTGAGGACACTGTATGGGTGAGGACACTGTCGGGAGGGACACTGTCAGGGAGGGACAGGTGAGGACACATGTCAGGAGAGGACACTGTCAGGAGATGACACTGTCAGGTGAGGACACTGTCAGGAGAGGGACACTGTCAGGAGAGGACACTGTCAGGTGAGGACACTGTCAGGAGGACACTGTCAGGAGAGGACACTGTCAGGAGGAGGACACTGTCAGGTGAGGACACTGTCAGGAGGACACTGTCAGGGAGGACACAGTCAGGTGAGGACACTGTCAGGTAGGGGACACTGTCAGGAGAGAGGACACTGTCAGGAAGGGACACAGTCAGGAGGACACAGTCAGGAGAGGACACTGTCAGGAAGGACACTGTCAGGTGAGGACACTGTCAGGAGGACACTGTCAGGAGAGGACACAGTCAGGAGAAGGACACAGTCAGGAAGGACACTGTCAGGAGGACACAGTCAGGAAGGGACTCGGTCAGGAGAGGGACACTGTCAGGAGAGGACACTGTCAGGTGAGGACACTGTATGGTGAGGACACTGTCAGGTGCAAGTGGCTAACTGAAAGATAATCTACAGTGTGATAGGTTGAGAAAGTCAGGAAATATGATATGAATATCCACCTCAACCAAGACGTCACATAATAAGCTCCGCCCATGAGTACACTTAGTTCATTAATACTTTAAGTAAACATTGGTTTGGGTTGGGTGGGTATATGAGCAATAGGGGTTGGGTGTAAATGGGACTGCCCAGTAGGCCCGCTGCAGTTTCCTCCATTTTTATTTTCTTATGTTCTGTAGCGTTGATGACTGGAGACTAACTGTAGTGTTGATGACTGGAGACTAACTGTAGCGTTGATGACTGGAGACTAACTGTAGCGTTGATGACTGGAGACTAACTGTAGCGTTGATGACTGGAGACTAACTGTAGTGTTGATGACTGGAGACTAACTGTAGCGTTGATGACTGAGACTAACTGTAGCGTTGATGACTGGAGACCAACTGTAACATTGATGACTGGAGACCAACTGTAGTGTTGACACTGGAGACCAACTGTAAAAGATGACCGGAGACCAACTGTAGCGTTGATGACTGGAGACTAACTGTAGTGTTGATGACTGGAGACTAACTGTAGCGTTGATGACTGGAGACTAACTGTAGCGTTGATGACTGGAGACTAACTGTAGCGTTGATGACTGGAGACTAACTGTAGTGTTGATGACTGGAGACTAACTGTAGCGTTGATGACTGGAGACTAACTGTAGCATTGATGGCTGGAGACTGACTGTAGCGTTGATGACTGGAGACTAACTGTAGCGTTGATGACTGGAGACTAACTGTAGCGTCGATGACTGGAGACTAACTGTAGCGTTGATGACTGGAGACTAACTGTAGCGTTGATAACTGGAGACTAACTGTAGCATTGATGACTGGAGACTAACTGTAGCGTTGATGACTGGAGACTAACTGTAGCATTGATGACTGGAGACTAACTGTAGCGTTGATGACTGGAGACTAACTTTAGCATTGATGACTGGAGACTAACTGTAGCGTTGATGACTGGAGACTAACTGTAGCATTGATGACTGGAGACTAACTGTAGCGTTGATGACTGGAGACTAACTTTAGCATTGATGACTGGAGACTAACTGTAGTGTTGATGACTGGAGACTAACTGTAGCATTGATGACTGGAGACTAACTGTAGCGTTGATGACTGGAGACTAACTGTAGCATTGATGGCTGGAGACTAACTGTAGCGTTGATGAGTGGAGACTAACTGTAGCGTTGATGACTGGAGACTAACTATCAGCAATAATAATGGTTGCCCCTCGTGTAACGAGGATGGCCGGCCCAAGGGCCACCAAGGCGTGAATTTGTTTAAGGTGTAGAAGCTGTCGTCAACACAACAACCACACCCTGAGTTAACGAGTTGCATGACCCAGTGTCAAGGAATATTCCGAGAAGACCGGACAACTCGCCAACTGCACTGGAACACAAGCCGCAAATCGATTAACATCCAGGTCCCCAATTACTGCTGGGTAGACAGAGACAAATGGCGTAAAGAAACTTGCCCATTGTTTCACCCTGCCCGGGGATCGAACCAGGGTCTGCTTGCTTGAGAGGCGAGCGTGCGGACCATTACACCCAAGGTCGCCAGTTAGGAATAGGCAACACACAATCAGTTCCCACGGCACCAATATCACCATTACTTCACCAATGTTGCCTCACCAGTAGTTAAAGTGTTCCTGACTCCATTAAAACATTCAGCTGTGTAATTATTTTCAGGTTCACTTACATAATACTGTGTAAAGTGTGGTGGAGCCTCTCTCTCTCTCTCTCTCTCTCTCTCTTTCTGATTATCCACTGCTCACTGCGTACATATTATTACTACCCCAGCAGAGAGACAGCAGACATCATTATCACCCCAGCAGACAGACAGCAGACATCATTATCACCCCAGCAGAGAGACAGCAGACATCATTATCACCTCAGCAGAGACAGCAGACATCATTATCACCCCAGCAGAATGACACCAGACCTCATTATCAACCAGCAGACATACAGCAGACCTCATTATCACCCAGCAGACCTCATTATCACCCAGCAGCCAGGCAGCAGAGAGTTCTATGACCCCAACAGACAAAAGCAGACAGCACTATGACCCCAGCAGATAAGCAGCAGATAGCACAATCACCCCAGCAGACAGGCAGCAGACAGGACTATCACCTCAGCAGACAGGCAGCAGACAACACTATCACCCCAGCCCGGTGAACAGGGCTGTGCCCTTCTGAGGGCCGAGTAGGGAGGGTCAAAGAAGAAAACTTGAAATTAAAGGAAGTGAGAGCGAGGATGAAGGAAGAAACGAGACAAGGAAAGCCCGTGTCTGACGAAAACTCAGGCGAATGGAAGGTTGTGAGGAGAGGGACGACCAGACTGGTGGTGAGAAAACACACCAAGGATACGACAACAACGGATTGGATGATAACATAGTCAGGGACAAGGCTAACAAGGAAGGTACGAAAACCTAAATTGTTGGCGATTCCCAGGTCCGGTACCTGGACAGACCTTTTTGTGGTAAAAATAAAAATAGGATGAGGGTGTGTTTGCCAGGGGCTGGGGTGGGGGACATAGCTGACAGGATGGACAATATCGTGTCTGGTAATGGGAACAAACCCATTATCTGCTTCAGTGCAGGAGGCAATGATATTGGCCGGTGTAGGAGCGAGGAGCTTCTTGATAAGTTCAAGGCAGCTGTAGAACGTATTAGGTCGAATGGAGGGATCCCTATCATATGTGGTGTCCTGCCTAGAAGGAGAGTTGGCAATGAATGGTTGTCAAGGGCAGTTGGTGTCAACGGCAGTCTTGACAGATATTGCAAGTCAATATCAGTCCCATTCATTGACAACTGGGGTAACTTCTACAGCAGAAGGGACCTTTATGCGAGGGATGGGGTGCATCTGTTTAGGGATGGGGTGGAAACCCTGGCTGGGTCTCTCGAGAGGGCAGTTCAAAAGATGTCGAAGTCTTTAAACTGCTAGGGGAAAATATGGGCACGGGGGTCGAGGAGACTGCAGTGGGTGTGGGTAAACAAAGTGAAAGGTTACAGGGAAATAGTGCTAGGAATTATGACAAAACTAAATTAGGCGGGGAGTTAAAACCTAAACGCAACAAAGAGAGGACTTGGAACACGACTAACTTAATTGTCTACTATGCAAACAGTAGAAGTATGAGGAACAAAATGGATGATATTAGGGCCTTGGTATGTACCCAAAAAAAAATCTATATAATAGCATTCACAGAAACATGGATAAACCTAGAGGCGGAGTAGCAATCTATGTCAGGGATAATCTGAAGTGTGAAATAAATAAGGAAATAAAAACTGAGCAGAATACAGAAACAATTTGGATCGAATTAATCGATGGTAGGGAAAAATTAATCACAGGAGTAATATATAGACCTCCTAATCTTGATAGAGTTAATGAGCGACTTATCTGGGACGAAATGCGCAGGGCTTCCATACATAGCAAAGTCTGTATAGTAGGCGACTAACTTTAGCCAAATAGATTGGAGTGACCTTACGGGTAACTCAGAATCAGAGGATTTTCTTGAGATGCCGCAGCTACTTCACTCCTGAGCAGTTGCTCGAAGTATATAAGGGATTCATTCGCCCTAACTTGGAGTACTGCTCTCATATCTGGGGTGGCTCTTCTTCTGTCCAACTGTTAGATAGGGTGGAATCAAAGGCATTTCGTCTTATTAACTCTCCTCCTTTAGTCGACAATCTCTCTTCCCTTTCTCTTCGCCGCAATGTTGCTTCACTCTCTCTCTTTTACAGGTACTTTAATGGGCAATGTTCAGTGGATTTGGCATCCTGTGTACCGCCGGCAAAGCCGTGGGTTCGTAACACTCGTCTTGCCCGCGGTGCCCACCATTTCTCTGTGGATGTCGGTCACACGAGAATAACCCGTTATAGTACCTCCTTCTTTCCTCACACAGCCAAACTGTGGAATGCTCTGCCTTCTTCTGTGTTTCCATGCTCTTACAATCTGTCTCACTTTAAAAAGCTGGTTTTCCGGCATCTTCGTGGTGTAGATTAATACAGTATAACTTTTTTTTCTATATTTTCAATTTCTTTCCGTTCTTGTTTTTTCGCCCCCCAGGCTCCGTTGTGGGTCGTTTGACCTGTGCCCGGGTTGGCTAATTCCCCGCAAAAAAAAAAAAAAGAACCCACCTGGGGTAATAATATACTCTATTTAGTTCTGTCAAACAGAGAAAACCTCATTAGTAATGTCGAGGTAGGGAACGAACTGGCCAACAGCGATCACAAATAAATTAGATTCCAATTAGAATTTTAGGGCAGCCGCAAGGAAAATTCCACTAAAATCCCAGATTTCAGAAGGGCAAACTTTGATAGTTTGAAGAGGCAGCTGAGAGAAGGGCTATCTCGCTTGGGGTTGAAAAACATGACCTCACATGAGGTGACCTCACACAATGTACCCAC
>NW_024717625.1:57500-90000 GCF_018991925.1 Homarus americanus | reverse complement strand
AGAGTCAGGTGTGTGGTCAGGTGTGTGTGAGTCAGGTGTGTGAGAGCTGTGTGAGTCAGGTGTGTGTGTGTGTGAGTCAGGTGTGTGTGAGTTGGGACAGGTGTGTGTGTGTGTGTGTGTGTGAGTCGAGTGTGAGCGTCGGTGTGAGCTGAGGTGTGTGTGTCAGGGTTTGAGGATTTATGTGTGTGTAAGGTCAGGAGGTTAGGTTAAGTTTGGTATACAGATTCGGTGTGTGAAGAAGTCAGGTCAGGTCAGTTAGGTTAGGTTGGCGTTGTTTGGTTAGGTCAGGTGTGGTCAGGTCAGGTCAGGTCAGGTTAGGTTAGGTTAGGTTAGTGTGAGGATTGAGGCACGGGTCAGGGACAGGGATGCATTAGTGAGATGGGCTGGTGGTGATGTGTTAGGTCATTAAGGTCAAGATAAGTAACAAAGTGACCTACAGTGCCACCCTGATCACCATGCAGGAGACTAGTGGCACTGTAGACCTACGTTGAGGTGAGAGTGCCAAGGTGCAGTGACCTGTACTGGGACAGTGCCAGGGTGTAGTGACCTGTACTGGGACAGTGCCAGGGTGTAGTACCTGCACTGGGACAGTACCAGGTAGACCTGTACTGGGACAGCAGGCTCAGGGTGACCTGCACTGGCAGTGCCAGGGTGTAGCGGCCTGTACTGGGACACTACCAGGTGTAGCGACCTGCCTGGGACAGCATCAGGGTGTAGGACCTGTCCTGGGACAGTACCAGGGTGTAGTGACCTGTCCTGGGACAGTACCAGGGTGTAGTGACTGTACTGGGACAGTACCAGGTGTAGACTGCACTGGGACAGTACCAGGTGTAGTGACCTGTACTGGGGAAGCAGGGCAGGACCTTGTTGCCATGGCAGCATGTATGCATAGGCCTATCTGTGCTGGAGACCACTGGGAGGTGATGAGACGTCATAATGGTGAGACCTGGTAACATCACGAGGTCCACAAAAAGGTACCACCCAAATGCCGGCGGCAAGTCCTTCTCATTGTGAAGCCAGAACACCACTGCTGAGAGATATTCAGTACAAGTGGGGCCAAATAACAAGGGCGGCCAAAGACACCCACTGAGGAATCGGTAATGGTCAAATTCAAGACCGAATTATAATCAGAAGGGTGAACGAGTGAGTGAAAGAACCAAGTCTGGGAGATTGCCGACATGAGCTGGCAAGGCATCACCCACGTCGTCAATCATCGTTGAATACGGATGTTTGCTCCTCTAGAAGAAGCGACGAGAACAATATCTCAACACTTGTGATAAGCTTCATTTTACCCCAGCAGAAAGGTCACCTTGCACTACTACTGAGATTGGGAGGAATGAATTCTGAACATCAGAATCTTTGTCAGGCACCGACAGTTTAACTGAGCACACCAAAGCCGGATGACCTGTGGAGGCCCATGGCAGCCTTTTGTGGGAGGCCCCCTCATTATAACTACCCAAGAGGGTGGGGTGGCGAGAAGGAGCCAACATCAGGAGTTGGGGGTGCTGTAAGCCCCGGAAAATGTTGAAATTGAACACTTCTTGGAGAATTTTAAGCCATATGCAGTTATATGAGAAATTAGAACACAGCGCCCTGATGCATTCGTAATGGAAGTGATAATGAAAAATATTTTATTTGGTTTTTATCTCACTTTCGTTATTCCATGTTCATTTTTATCAATACATGTTTGGAATTTAAATATATTATTAGCAACATAAACAAAGTATTCATTAAAAATATACGGCTCATAGGGAGAAACCAGGTATTCATGAATTTCAAGGAGTAACTAGTCTAATTTCTATCACGCTTGCTGAACATAGTTTACGTGATGAATAGATAAAGAATTTAAAGAATGAAAAAGAAATAATTCAAATGAATAAACAAATAAAATATTAATATGTGGAGTGCTCTGCATTGTGGAGGGCCCCAGGCAGCTGCCCACTTTGCCCACCCTTAATTCGGCCTGGAGCACACAGTAGCTCAATATGCCACAGGTTAGAGACATCAATAAATTCACGCAAAATGGATGTTCCATTACGACAAAACGGCAGCACACTCAAAGCAAAAACCAAGAATTGCCCAACAACTGTCAGAATTGTGAAGAAGAGAAAAGTAGAAGTACAGAAGAGGGAGCCAAACTGGCTAACCACTTTATTTATAAGAACAAAGGGCTTCAGCCTTGATAACAGATGTTTGGTCAGTGGAATACATCTCAACCTAATGCATATGTGAGCACTTCTCACAACATCAACCATCCCATGCTGTGCAAAATGGAAGGTTTTCTACGAGGAACGACAGTAAGGCACCTCACAATAAACATGTTGAGGAAACTGACCTCCTCCACTGGATGGAGATATTTTATCGGACTGCCAGCACCAACGAATTCCCTGTGACGTCAGCGCCGAGGATTCTGGAACGAGGGGACGTATTTTGATAGGATATTCGGCCGCATGTTACCGTAACCTGTGTCTCTAGGCTGTAGAGTGTGCGGAGAGAGAATCCCTGAACATGGACCAAGACAGCATCAGGTGGGACGGGACGGCAGATTTATGAAGTATTATCACAACAGAAGCATCAACTGAGAAGTGAGGTCGGCCTGGTTGAGGTGTTGCCAATCTCTTAGGCTCAGGTCTGTTCTGTTGTGTTCCTAGTAAGGTCTCAGCCCCTAAGTCAACAACAGCTCAGACAGACATAGACTATGAGACAACAGACAGATGGACTGCCACATACTAGTAGATCTGCGACTGCCTGGCTCTGGGTACACTACACCTGGCTCTGGTACTATCGTGCACAAAAAGTCGTGTCTCACTACCCAGCCACAGTGAGGTTGAATAGCCTTGAATCTGAAGTTTGAAACAGCTGGAGGAAATGCTGTCGGCCAACAGATGCCGCCCACTGTAGTGTGGGGAGACACAGGAGGTGGGGGTTAGTCTAGTAACAGGCTGTGTGTAGGTGGAGCAACATCGTAACTGCAAATCACTGACAACAATAAGACTGTCGCGAAGATAAGTAAACATATGTGAGAGATGTAACGGGTAATTAAAAGCACTACAACGACTATATCTCTGGCTGTTCATGGCTAAGACGGTGAGACTGATGGGCACACTAGTATTCTCCGTGACTACCAGTATGGTAGTCACAGAGAATACACAAGTTGTTAATACACGGAGCCACCCACCCAGGGGAAGGCAGATGTCGAACACTGAAACACTGAGGTCTCATTCCTACCATCGTCGTCACCAACAGGTAAGTCACATATTTGTCGCATAGCCCATGTCGTTCTTATACTATTGCAGGGTGTTCCATGAGTGACAGCAGATATTTGTAGAGGTGAAAGAATGTGATATTGAGTTGAAAATCTTCTATACACATAGCATTTTTCGGTGGGTTGTAAAATTACGCAGGCAAAAACTTGCCATGTTAATTATTCTTACCAACTGCAGCCATACTGTGTGCTGTTGTGATCCTTATTGCAGTGTATTTGTTATATTTCGTGTATATTTGTGTTATATTTCAGCATATTGGTTATATTTCTGCATATTTGTCTTATACTCAGCATATTTGTCTTATATTTCAGCATATTTGTGTTATATTCAGCATATTGGTTATATTTCGCCATTTGTGTTATATTTCAGCATATTTAAGCAATTTAAGTATATTTGCGTTATATATCAGCATATTTTGTTATATTGTAGCATATTTGTTATATTTCAGCATATTTGTATATATTCAGCATATTTTGTGTTATATTTAGGCATATTTTGCATATTTTCAGCATATTTGTATTATATTTCAGTCAATTGTGTTATATTGCGTTATTCTGTTATATTTCAGCATATTGCGTTATATTCAGCATATTTGCGTTATATTTAGGCATATTGGGATATTTTCAGCATATTTTCCATATTTCAGCATATTTGTGTTATATTGCAGCATATTTGTTATATTCAGTATATTTAGTGTATATTGCAGCATATTTGTTTATATTCAAAGACATTTGCGTTATATTCTGGATATTTGGTTATATCGCAGCATATTTGTGCTGTATATGCCAGCATATTTGTTATATTTCAGCATATTTGTGTATTATTTCAGCATATATGTTATATTTCGGCATATATGTGATATTTTCAGCATGCGTTATATTTCAGCATATGTGTTATTGCAGCATATTTGTTATATTTCAGCATATTTGTGTTATATTGCAGCATATATTTCAGCATATTTGCATATACAGCATATTTGTTATATTCATATTTGTGTATTATTTCACATATTTGTATATATTGCAGCATATTTGTTATATTTCTGGCATATTTGTGATATTTGCCAGCAACTTATATATATTCGCATATTTGTGTTATATTCTCAGCAAATTTGTTATATTTCATTATATTTGTGTTATATTGCGGCATATCTGTGTTATATCAAGTGTTATTACTTGTTATATTCAGCATATTTTGTACATATTTCAGCATATTTGCGTTATATTGGCATATTTGGTGTTATATTTCAGCATATTTGCGTATATCTCAGTATATTTACGTTATATTTTGCATATTTTGTTATATTGCAGTATATTTGTGCTCATATTTCAGCATATTTGTGCTATATTGCAGCATATTTGTTATATTTCAGCATATTTGTGTTAGTTTCAGTGTTTTATATTTCAGCATATGTGGTTGTATATTGTGTTTCAGCATATCTGTTCCATACTGGCAGCACATTTGTCATATCGGTGCATATCTGTGCTCATATTCTCGTTAATATTTTATATCAGTATTATCAAAATATATTCGCATATTTATGTTGAGCATCTCATATATTCGTTCCATATCAAAGCACATTCACATTTCCGCATATCAGCCATATTCGTACATTCAGTGTTACATTCAGCATATCGGCTCCATATTGTAGCATACCGATATTTCCATATCTTAAAGTTATAATTTTGAAAAGTATATTCTCATATTCCCCGCGTATTTGCGTTATATTCGCATATCAGGCCGACATTCTCAGCATATCTTGCTCGCATTCCACCGCCATTCCGCGCCATTCATGCTGAGACCGCATAGCTGTACATATTCAGCATACTTCCCATGCTATACCGCATACCTGCTGGCATTCTGCATTTTTGCGTCGATCGCGTTACATCAGCACACCAAGTTACATCGCGTTACTCCTCATATCGGTACATTCGGAAACAGCGCCCGCATGACTGCATGCTATTTCAGCATATCTTGTCTCAGCGATTCCAGCATATCATGCCGCGCATTTCCGCACGGTGCTGGCATTCAGCATATCGCATTCGTTATTACCTGCGTTGAGATTTCGTTATTACCTGCGTTACATTTCAGCATACCCGTGCTATACCCCGATATATCGCGTCATATTCAGCACATCTGTGCTCATACCTCGTTACCTGTTATACGGCAATATTCGTTATGGTCAGCATGCCTGCGCCATAATTCCGTTACCTGGTGTTACATTTCAGGATATTTCCAGCGCGTACCGCGTTATTATTTGTAGCATATTCAGCATTTCCAGCCATCAGCATACCAGGATATATTTCAGCATACTTGTGTTATATCATATATATTTGTAAATATTATACATATTTAAATATATCAAGAAATATTTTATATTCCTGAACATACTGTGCCATAATGGGCAGTATATATCGCAGTATTACCACCTGTTATTTCGTCATATTCATATCTGTTATAGCATTTGTTATATTCGTATATTTGCGTTATATTTCAGTATATTGTTCTGTGAGTATGGTTGATAAGGATATTTGTCTTTATATTTCAGTATATTTTAGTTTTTATATTTTCAGATTTTTAATTTCAGTATATTTGTGTTATTTCCGTTTGCGGTATATGTTGCAGTATATTTGATTTGAGTATGTTTGGGTGTTATATTTTAGGTTTATTTGTTAGTATTTTAGTATTTGTGTTGAGTTTGAGTCAGTATATTGTATATTGCGTTTGTTGTTATATTGTGCGGTATACTGTGTTGTATGTCGCATATAACACGAATATACTAAAATATCACAAATATACTGCAATATATCACAAATATACTGATATTTAACACAAATATACTGCAATATAACACAAATATGCTGATATATAACACAAATATACTAAAATATAACAAATATACTGAATATAATAACAAAATATACTGGATGTATAACACAAATATACTAAAATATAACACACATATATTGAAATATAAATAAATATACTGCAAATATAACACAAATATACTGAAATATAACAAATATACTGCAATATATCACAAATATACTGATATAATATATAAATATAACAAAATTATGTTGATATATAACACAATATACTAAAATATAATAATGATATATAATATATCACAAATATACTGATATATAACAATAAATATACTAAAATATAACACACATGTACTGGAAATATAATATAAATGTAATATACCAAAATATAAATAAATATACTGCAATATAACTCAAATATACTGATATATAAAACAATATATTTGAATATAATAAAATATATACAAATATAAATAAAATATTTAATATAATAATTATAACAAATAACCAAATTTACTGGAATATAACACAATTATACTTGAAATATAAGAAATATACAGAAATAAATATACTGAAATATAACACAAATATACTAAAATATAACACAAATATACTGAAATATAAAATAATGCAATATAAACCAAATTTACTGAAATATATGAATTATAATTTGAAATATAGAAATATACTGCAATATACACAAATATACTGAAATATAACGCAAATATACTGAATATAAATATATTGGAAATATAAACAATAATAAAATATATATCAGCTTATAACAATTATACTGATATATAACAAATATACTGAAATATAACACAATATACTGAAATATAACACAAATATTCTGAAATATAAGAAATATACTGCAATATAACAAATATACTGAATAAAACAATTATACTGAAATATAACTCAAATATACTGAAATATAAATAAATATAGTTGCAATATAACACAAATATACTGAAATATAACACAAATATACTGAAATATAAAAATTATACTGATATATAACACAAAATTAAATATAACACAAAAATATGCAAATATAACACAAATATTCTTGAAATATAAGAAATATACTGCAATATAACACAAATATACTGAAATATAACAATATACTGCAATATAACACAAATATATTGAATATAAAATATACTGATATATAACACAAATATAATGAAATATAAAACAAATAGACCGAAATATAACATACAAATATACTGGACATATAACAAATATACTGAAATATAACAAAATACTGCAATATAACATAAATATACTGAAATATAACACAAATATTCTAAAATATATCGCAAATATACTGCAATATAAAACAATTATACTGAAATATGACACAAATATACTGAAATATAAGAAATATGCTGAAATATAACAAATATACTGAAATAAAACAATTATACTGAAATATAACTCAAATATACTGAAATATAACAAATATACTGCAATATAACACAAATATACTGAAATATAACACAATATACTGAAATATAACAATTATACTGATATATAACACAAAAATACTGAAATATAACACAAATATACCGAAATATAACACAAATATTCTGAAATATAAGAAATATACTGAATGAAAGAGAATATACTGCAATATAACAGAAATATACTGACATATACCTAAAACATAAAGAAAATATGGCGTCTGCAATAGGCGGTTGGCCTGTGCATGGCAGCTCCTGTCGAGAGTTACTACCACTCTCTATCATCCATGAATCTATCCAGCCTCCTTTGAAACTTTCCAGAGTTCCAGCACTTACTACAAAGTTGTTAAGCTTGTTCCACTCGTCCACCAACCTATTTGTGAACCAATTCCTTCCTATCTCCTTACTTAAATCCGTTGTTTGGAGTCCTATTCTGGTCGGATATTATAAGGACTTTATCTATATCACCTTTTATTGATTCCTTTCACCCACTCTTAAATACTTCTATCATATCTCCCCGCACTCTTCGTCTTTCTAGAATGCAAGTTAAGTTTCTTTAACCTATCCTGATATGGAAGGTTTCTTAGTCCGGAATCATTTTTTTATTCTTCGCTGCACCGACTCTAGTGAATTGATATCCATTCTATAAAAGGGCACCAGAACTGAACCACATAATACGAGGTGCGGCTTGACTAGCTCCGCAGATATAGTTGCAAAAGACCTCTGCACTCTTATTACTACACTTGTGACGCATGGGCTATGGTGACAAATTAATTTGACTTACCTGTTGGTGACTAACGATGGTAGGAATGAGACTCGATGCTGTTTCAGTGTTCGACATCACTGCCTTCCCTTGGAGGGGGTTAACTGGTAACAATCTCAGGAAATTCTCTGTGACTACCATTACTGGTAGTCACGGAGAATAACTATTGTGCCCATCAGTCTCACCGTCTTAGCCATGAACGGCAGAGATATGGTCGTTGTAGTGCTTTTTTTACCTGTTACACATCTCTCACATGCTTATTAATATTAACTATCTTCATGACAGTCTTATTGTTATCAGTGATTGCGGAATTCACGATGTTATGCTCCACCTACACACAGCCTGTTACTAGACTACCCCCACCTCCTGTGTCTCCCAACACATGCAGTAAGTGATTGTTGGCTGTAATTTCCCCAGCTGTTTCGAAACTTCAGATTCAAGGCTATTCGAAACCTTGTGGCTGGGTAGTGGACACGACTTTTTGCACAATAGTACACTACACCTGGCTCTGGTACACTGCACACCTGGCCTGAACACACACCTGGCTCTGGTACACTCACACCTGGCTCTGGTACTACACCTGGCTCTGGCACACCACACCTGGCTCTGGTACACTACCACCTGGCTCTGGTACACTATACCTGGCTCTGGTACACTACACCCGGTGCTCTGATACACCACACCTGGTTGGCACACTACACCTAGCTCGGTGCTATTACACACCTGGTTCTGGCACACCCCACCTGGCTCTGATACACTACACCTGGCTTTGGTACACTACACCTGGCTCTGATACACTGCACCTGGCTCTGGTACACTACACACCTTGGCTCTGATACACCACACCTGGCTCTGCACACTACACCTGGTTTGGTACACCACACCTGGCTCCAACACACCGCACCTGGCTTGCATAAACACCTGGCTTGATACACTGCACCTGGCTTGGTACACCACACCGGGCTCGATACACTGCACCTGGCTCTGATACACTAAGGCTCTGATACTACACCTGGCTTGGTACACTACAACCTGGCTCTGGTACACTACACCTGGCTTTGGCAATATACCCTGTGGCTCTGATACCCACCTGGCTCTGGCAAATACACACCTGGCTCTGATACACTGCACCTGGGCTTCGGTACACTACACCTGGCTCTGATACACTACACCTGGCTCTGGTACACCACACCTGGCTCTGATACACTACACACCTGGCTCTGATACACTCGCACACTGGCTCTGATACACTGCACCTGGCTCCGGTACACTACACACCTGGCTCAGATACACTGCACCTGGCTCTGGCACACCACACACCTGGCTCAAATACACTGCACCTGGCACTGATACACTGACCTGGCTCTGGTACACTACACACCTGGCTCTGATACACTAGCCAACACCCGGCTCTGATAACACTGCACCTGGCTCTGGAATACTTACACACCTGGCTCAGGTACAGTGCGACCTGGCTCTGGCACACCACACCTGGCCAGATACACTGCACCGGCTCTGGTAATACCATCTGTCTCGACAACATCACCTGGCTTTCGGTCATTCCACACCTGGCTCTGATACACTACACACCTGGCTCTGATAACACTGCACCTGGCTCTGGTCAACACCGCCGTCACCTGGCTCTGGTACACTACACCTGGCTCTGATACACTGCACCTGGCTCTGATACACCCACACCTGGCTCTGGTACACTACACCTGGCTCTGACACACTGCACCTGGCTTCGGTGACACCACACCTGGCTCCGGTAACACTGCCACCTGGCTTGGAACACTGCACCGGCCTGATACACTGCACCTGGCTTCAGTACACTACACCTGATTTCTGGCCACTACCACCTGGCTCCGGTACACTACACCTGGCTCTGGTACACTGCACCTGGCTCTGGTACATTACACCTGCTGGCAACACCGCACTGGCTCTGATACACTGCACCCGGCTCTGGTACACTGCACCTGGCTCTGGTCACTACACCTGGCTCTGGTACACCACACCTGGCTCTGGCACACTACACCTGGCTCTGATACACACCTGGCTGGCTGTACCACACCTGGCTTGATACACTGCACCTGGCTCCTGCACACCACACCTGGCTCTGGCACTGCTACACCTGGCCTGGTACACCACACCACCTGGCTCTGAGCACACCACACCTGGCTCTGCACACTACACACCTGGCTCTGGTACACTAACTGGCCTGGTTTCTGGCATACACTACACACCTGGCTCTCATACACTGCACCTGGCTTGATACACTACCTGGCTCTGGCACACTACACCTGGCTCCTGGCACACTACACCTGGCTCTGGTACACTACACACCTGGCTCTGCACACTACACACCTGGCTCCTGCACTCTACACCGGCTCTGGATACATAACTGGCTCTGTACACTGCACCTGGCTCTGGTACACTACACATTGGCTCTGGTACACTACACACCTGGCCTGGCACACCACACCTGGCTCTGATACACTGCACCTGGCTCCTGATACACTACACCTGGCTCTGGTACACTACACACCTGGCTCTGATAACACTACACCTGGCTCTGACACACCACACCTGGCTCTGGTACACCACACCTGGCTCTGGTACACTACACCTGGCTCTGACACACTGCACCTGGCTCTGGTACACTACACCTGGCTCTGACACACTGCAACCCTGGCTCTGGTACACTAACACCTGGCTCTGATACACTGCACCTGGCTCTGTACACCACACTGCCTGATACATACTCTGGCTCCGGATAATTACACCTGGCTCTGGTACACTACCTGGCTCTGGCACACTACACCTGGCTCGGTACACTACACTGCCCTGCACCACAACCTGGCTCTGGTACACTACACACCTGGCTCTGTGGCACTGACCTGGCTCGTACACTACACACCTGGCTCTGATACACTACACCTGGCTCTGGTACCACTACCACCTGGCTCTGATAACACTGCACCTGGCTCTGATACACTACACCTGGCTCTGGCACCGCCACCTGGCTCTGATACACACCTGCCTGATACATCACCTGGATCTCGGTACACTGCCACCTGGCTCTGGTACACTGCAACTGGCTCTGGTACACTACAACCTGGCTCTGATACACTGCACCTGGCTTGGTACACCGCTGACCTGAGTTCGACACACCGGCTAATCCATGCCTTGGTACACTACCCTGGCTCTGGTACTACACCTGGTCTCGTGGCAACACCGCTGCACCTGGCTCTGGTACACTACTGGCACCTGGTTCTGGGCACACCACACCTGGCTTGGCACACTGGCTACACCTGGCTCTGATACACTCACACCTGGCTCTGGTACACTACACACTCGGTTTCGACAACACCGCACTGGCTCTGATACACCCCGCCTGGCTCTGGTACATCACACCTGGCTCTGATACACTCACACCTGGCTCTGACACACTGCCCTGGCTCTGGTACACTACACCTGAGCCTCGATACACTACACCTGGCTCTGGTACACTACACACCTGGCTCTGATACACTGCACCTGGCTCTGGTTACTCACACCTGCTCTGGTACACTGCACCTGAAGCTCCTGACACACCACACCTGGAATTGGTACACTACACCTGGCTCTGTACACTACACCTGGCCACACACACCTGGCTCTGATACACTACACCTGGCTCTGGTACACTACACCTGGCTCTGGTACACTACACCTGGCTCTGGTACACTACACACCTGGCTCTGATACACTACACTGGCTCTGATACACCACACCTGGCTCTGGTACACTACACCTGGCTCTGATACACACCTGGCTCTGATACACTACACCTGGCTCTGGTACACCACACCTGGCTCTGGTACACTACACCTGGCTCTGCACATCACAACCTGGCTCTGACACACCACACCTGGCTCTGATACACTGCACCTGGCTCTGGCACACCACAACCTGGCTCTGGTACACTGCTACACCTGGCTCTGATACACTGCACCTGGCTCTGACACACCACACTGGCTTTGACACACTACACCTGGCTCTGTACACTACACCTGGCTCTGGATACACTACACACTGGCTCTGGTACACTACACATTTGGTTTTGATACACTCACAACCTGGTTTTGATACACTACAATTGCCTGACACACTGGCTACCTGGCTCTGACACTGCGACCTGGCTTGGCACACCACACCTGGCTCGGTACACTGCAATCCCGAGCCCCTGGTACACCACACGGGTTTCGATACACTACACACCTGGTTTCAATACTACACCTGGCTTTCCAGTGGCGGCTGCACTGCGGGGCACATTTGCTGTCCGGTTTCTGGTACACCACACACCTGGCTCTGGTACACTACTACCTGGTTCTGATACACTACACCGTGGCTCGTGGCACACTACACTCTGGCTCTGGGTACACTACACCTGGTTTCGGCACACTACACCGCCTGATACACTCAGACACCTGGCTCTGGCACACCACACCTGGCTCTGGTACACACACCCTTGGCCTGATAACACTGCTTTAGAAATATTGATGAAGGTAACCGGCAAATGATGTGAAGTTGATCATTAATTAAGATAAAGTTATTAAAGTTAATAAATTGGTCGTTAATAAGTGTGTTTATAGTTAATACAGGCGCGGCCACCTCTCTCTCTCTCTCTCTCTCTCTCTCATACCACCCCTTAGCTTCTCCTCCTCTCACTCTCTTTCCTCCTGCTCCCTTTATTCGCGTAGTGGTTAATATGGTAGAGAGAGAGAGAGGAGAGAGAGAGAGAGAGAGAGAGAGAGAGAGAGAGAGCCCTTCATGTACTTTAATAAACTGTAGCAAAATGTGATAACAATGAAGAGTGAAAGGAGAACTGACAAGAGGGTAGTGAGGAACTGATACAATAGGGTAGTGAGGGAACTGATACAAGAGGGTAGTAGAGGAACTGATACAAGAGGGTAGTGAGGAACTGATACAAGAGGAGTGAGGAACTGATACAAGAGGGTAGGGTGAAAGAACTGATACAAGAGGGTAGGAGGGAACCTGATCAAGAGGTAGTGAGGAACTGATACAAGAGGGTAGAGGGAACCTGATAAGAGGGTAGTGAGGAACTGACAAGAGGGAGTGGAGGAACCTGATACAAGAGGGTAGTGAGTGAACTGATACAAGAGTGGAGAGGAACTGACACAGAGGGTAGTGAGAACTGATACAAGAGGGTAGTGAGGGAACTGATACAAGAGGGTGTGAGAGAACTGATACAAGAGGGTAGTGAGGGAAACTGATACAAGAGGGTAGTGAGGGAACCGATACAAGAGGGAGTGAAAGCTGATACAAGAGGGTAGTGAGGAACTGAAAGAGGGTAGTGAGGAACCTGACAAGAGGGTAGTGAGAGAACTGATACAAGAGGGTAGTGGGAGAACTGGAACAAGAGGGAGTGAGGAACTGATACAAGAGGGTAGTGAGAGAACTGGATACAAGAGGGTAGTGAGGAACTGACAAGAGGGTAGTGAGGAACTGATGGCAAGAGGGTAGTGAGAACTGATCAAGAGGGTAGTGAGGGAAACTGATCAAGAGGTGAGAGAATTGATAAGAGGGTGGAATGACAAGAGGTAGTGAGGAACTGATACAAGAGGGTAGGAACTGGACAAGAGGGTAGTGGAGGGAACTGACAAGAGGGTAGAGGAACTGATACAAGAGGGTAGAGGACATAAGAGGGAGAGGAATTGATACAAGAGGGTAGTGAGGGACTGATACAAGAGGGTAGTGAGGAACTGACACAAGAGGGTAGTGAAGAATTGACAAAAGAGGGTAGTGAGAAATGGATACAAGAGGGTGAGGAATCGACAAGAGGGTAGAGGGAATGATCAAGAGGTAGTGAGGGAATTGAACAAGAGGGTAGTGAGAGAACTGATAAAGAGGAGGAATAGGCAAGAGGTGGAAGATAAAAGGAGGGAAACTGACAGAGGGGTAGAGGGGAACTGATACAAGAGGAGGAGAACTGATCAAGAGGGTAGTGAGAGAACTGACACAAGAGGTAGTGAGTGAACTGGACAAGAGGGTAGTGAGGAACTGATACAAGAGGGTAGGAGGAACTGGATACAAG
Organism: Homarus americanus; assembly: GCF_018991925.1. Taxonomy (NCBI): domain Eukaryota; kingdom Metazoa; phylum Arthropoda; class Malacostraca; order Decapoda; family Nephropidae; genus Homarus; species Homarus americanus. The sequence goes on along the minus strand of NW_024717625.1, from coordinate 75,577 downwards.
AGGGTAGTGAGGGAACTGATACGAGGGTAGGAACTGATACAAGAGGGTAGTGAGGAACTGATACAAGAGGGTAGTGAGAGAACTGATACAAGAGGGAGTGAGTGAACTGATACAAGAGGGTAGTGAGAGAACTGATACAAGAGGGTAGTGAGTGAACCTGACACAAGAGGGTAGTGAGAGAACTGATACAAGAGGGTAGTGAGGGAACTGATACAAGAGGGTAGTGAGGAACTGATACAAGAGGGTAGTGAGAGAACTGATGAGGGTAGTGAGGAACTGATACAAGAGGAGAGGGAATAGGAGGGTAGGAGGAACTGAACAAGAGGTAGTGAGAACTGATACAAGAGGTAGTGAGGGAATCAGACAAGAGGGTAGTGAGGGAACTGGACAAGAGGTAGTGAGGAACTGATACAAGAGGGAGTGGAGGAACTGATACAAGAGGGAGGAGTGGAACTGAAAGAGGTAGTGAGGAAACTGATACAAGAGGGTAGTGAGAGGGAACTGATACAAGAGGGTAGTGAGGAACTGATAAGAGGGTAGTGAGGAACTGATACAAGAGGGTAGTGAGGAACTGATACAAGAGGGTAGGAGGAACTGATACAAGAGGTAGTGAGGGAACTGATACAAGAGGGTAGTGAGGAACTGACAAGAGGGGTGAGGAACTGATAAAGAGGGGTGAGTGAACTGATACAAGAGGGTAGTGAGTGAACTGATACAAGAGGGTAGTGAGGGAACTGATACAAGAGGGTAGTGAGAACTGATAAGAGAGGGTAGTGAGGAACTGATACAAGAGGGTAGTGAGGGAACTGATACAAGAGGTGGTGAGAGAACTGATACAAGAGGTAGTGAGGAACTGGATACAAGAGGGTAGTGAGGAAATGACAAGAGGGTAGTGAGAGAACTGGATACAAGAGGGGTGAGGGAACTGATACAAGAGGGTAGTGAGAGAACGATGGAAAAGGAAAGAGGAACAATACAAGAGGGTAGTGAGGAACTGACAAGAGGGTAGTGAGTGAACTGATACAAGAGGGTAGTGAGTGAACTGATACAAGAGGGTAGTGAGAGAACTGATACAAGAGGGTGTGAGTGACGATATAAAAGAGGGTGGAGAACTGAACAAGAGTAGTGAGTAACTGACACAGAGGGTAGGAGTGAACTGATACAAGAGGGTAGTGAGTGAACTGACAAGAGGGAGGAGTGAACTGACAAGAGGGTAGTGAGGGAACTGATACAAGAGGGTAGGAGAGAACTGATACAAGAGGGAGTGAGGAACTGACAAGAGGGTAGTGAGGAACTGATACAAGAGGTGAGGAACTGACACAAGAGGGAGTGAGGAACTGATACAAGAGGGTAGTAGAGAACTGATACAAGAGGGTAGGAGGAACTGACAAGAGGGTAGTGAGGGAACTGATACAAGAGGGGTAGTGAGGGAACTGATACAAGAGGGTAGTGAGGGAACTGATACAAGAGGGTAGTGAGGAACTGATACAAGAGGTAGTGAGGAACTGACACAAGAGGGTAAGTGGAGAAACTGATACAAGAGGTAGTGAGTGAACTGATACAAGAGGGTAGTGAGTGAACTGATACAAGAGGGTAGTGAGGAACTGATACAAGAGGTAGTGAGGAACATTCAAGAGGGTAGTGAGAACTGACAAGAGGGAGTGAGTGAACTGATACAAGAGGGTAGTGAGGAACTGATACAAGAGGGTAGAGAGAACTGATACAAGAGGAGGAGTGAAACTGGTGATGGAGGGTAGTGAGGGAACTGATACAAGAGGTGGAGTGAACTGATACAAGAGGGTAGTGAGGGAACTGATACAAGAGGGTAGTGAGAGAACTGATACAAGAGGGTAGTGAGGAACTGATACAAGAGGGAGTGGAGGGAACTGATACAAGAGGGTAGTGAGTGAACTGGATAAGAAGAGGGTAGTGAGAGAACTGATACAGAGGGTAGGGAGGAACTGATACAAGAGGGTAGTGAGGGAACTGATAAGAGGGTAGTGAGTGAACTGACACAAGAGGTAGTGAGTGAACTGACACAAGAGGGTAGTGAGGAACTGACACAAGAGGGTAGTGAGGAACTGATACAAGAGGGTAGTGAGTGAACTGACAGAAGAGGGTAGTGAGGAACTGGATACAAGAGGGTAGTGAGTGAACTGACACAAGAGTGTAGTGAGGGAACTATACAAGAGGTAGTGAGAGAACGATACAAGAGGTAGTGAGGGGAACTGATACAAGAGGGTGTGAGAGAACTGGATACAAGAGGGGAAGTGGAGAACTGATACAAGAGGGTAGGAGTGACTGATACAAGAGGGTGGGGTGAGGAACTGAACAAGAGGTAGTGAGAGAACTGACAAGAGGGTAGTGAGTGAACTGATACAAGAGGTGTAGAACTGATACAAGAGGGTAGTGAGAGAACTGATACAAGAGGGTAGTGAGTGAACTGATACAAGAGGGTAGTGAGAGAACTGGATACAAGAGGGTAGTGAGGAACTGATACAAGAGGGTAGTGAGGGAACGATACAAGAGGGAGTGAGAGAACTGATAAGAGGGTAGTGGAGTGAACTGATACAAGAGGGTAGTGGAGGGAAACTGATACAAGAGGGTAGTGAGAACTGATACAAGAGGGTAGTGAGGGAACTGACAAGAGGGTAGTGAGAGAACTGATACAAGAGGGGTAGTAGGAGAACATACAAGAGGGTAAAGAGAATGACACAAGAGGTAGTAGGAACTGATAAGAGGTAGAAGTGAACTATACAAGAGGGTAGTGAGGAACTGACACAAGAGGGTAGTAGGAGAACTGACAAGAGGGTAGTGAGAGAACTATACAAGAGGGTAGTGGAGGGAATCAAGGAGAGGGTAGTGAGGAACTGATACAAGAGGGTAGTGAGAGAACTGATACAGAGGGTAGTGAGGAACTGAACAAGAGGGGGTGAGGGAACTGATACAAGAGGGTAGTGAGAGAACTGATACAAGAGGGTAGTGAGAAACTGATACAAGAGGGTAGTGAGTGAACTGACACAAGAGGGTAGTGGAGGGAACTGACAAGAGGTAGTGAGAGAATTGACAGAGGGTAGTGAGGAATTGACACAAGAGGGTGTGAGGGAACTGACAGAGGAGGTAGAGGGAACTACAAGAGGGTAGTGAGGAAACTGACAAGGAGGGTAGAGAGGAACTGACACAAGAGGTAGTGAGGAACTATACAAGAGGGTAGTGAGGGAACTGATACAAGAGGGTAGTGAGAGAACTGATACAAGAGGGTAGTGAGGAACTGATCAAGAGGGTAAAGAGGGAACTGATACAAGAGGTGTGAGAACTTGACACAAGAGGGTAGTGAGGGAACTGACACAAGAGGGTAGTGAGTGAACTTGATACAAGAGGGTAGTGAGGAACTGATACAAGAGGGTAGTGAGAGAACTGATACAAGAGGGTAGTGAGAACTGATACAAGAGGGTAGAGAGGAATTGATACGAGGGAGTGAGGGCTGGATACAAGAGGTAGTGAAGGAACTGATACAAGAGGGTAGTGAGAGAACTGATACAAGAGGGTAGAGGGAACTGACAAGAGGTGTGAGAGAACTGGATACAAGAGGGTAGTGAGTGAACTGACAAGAGGGTAGTGAGAGAACTGAAACAAGAGGGTAGTGGAGAAACTGATACAAGAGGGTAGGAGGGAACTGATGCGAGGGTAGGGAGGAGAATTGATACAAGAGGGTAGTGAGAGAACTGATACAAGAGGGTAGTGAGAGAATCGATACAAGAGGGTAGTGAGGAACTGATACAAGAAGGTAGTGAGGAACTGACACAAGAGGGTAGTGAGGAACTGATACAAGAGGGTAGTGAGGAACTGATACAAGAGGGTAGTGAGTGAATTGACGCAAGAGGGTAGTGAGGACTGATACAAGAGGGGGTGAAAGAATCAGACAAGAGGGTAGTGAGAAACGAAAAGAGGGTAGTGAGGAACTGATACAAGAGGGTAGGAGAGAACTGATACAAGAGGGTAGTGAGAGAACTGATACAAGAGGGTAGGAGAACTGATACAAGAGGGTAGTGAGGAACTGATACAAGAGGGTAGTGAGAGAACTGATACAAGAGGGTAGAGAGAACTGATACAAGAGGTAGGGAGGAACTGATACAAGAGGTAGTGAGAGAACTGACACAAGAGGGTAGTGAGAAGAACTGATACAAGAGGTAGTGAGAACTGATACAAGAGGTAGTGAGAGAACTGATGCAAGAGGGTAGTGAGAGAAACTGATACAAGAGGGTAGTGAGTGAACTGATACAAGAGGGTAGTGAGAGAACTGATACAAGAGGGTGTGAGAACTGACACAAGAGGGTAGTGAGAGAACTGATACAAGAGGGTAGTGAGTGAACTGATACAAGAGGGTAGTGAGAACTGGACAAGAGGGTAGTGAGGAACTGATACAAGAGGGTAGTGAGAGAACTGATACAAGAGGGTAAAGAGAGAACTGATACAAGAGGTAGTGAGGGAAATGATACAAGAGGGTAGTGAGGAACTGATACAAGAGGGTAGTGAGGGAACTGATACAAGAGGGTAGTGAGGAGAGAACTGATACAAGAGGTAGTGAGTGAACTGACACAAGAGGGTAGTGAGAGAACTGATACAAGAGGCAGTGAGGAACTGACACAAGAGGGAGTGAGGAACTGATCAAGAGGGTAGTGAGGAGAACTGATACAAGAGGTAGTGAGTGAACTGGATACAAGAGGGTAGTGGAGTGAACTGATACAAGAGGGTGAGGAGAACTGATACAAGAGGGTAGTGAGTGAACTGACAAGAGGGTGGGAGAGAACTGATACAAGAGGGTAGTGAGAACTGATACAAGAGGTAGTGAGAGAGAACTGATACAAGAGGGTAGTGAGGAACTGATACAAGAGGTGGGAGGGAGGAACTGATACAAGAGGGTAGTGAGGAACTGATACAAGAGGGTAGTGAGGAACTGATACAAGAGGGTGAGTGAACTGATACAAGAGGGTAGTGAGTGAACTGATACAAGAGGGTAGTGAGAGAACTGATACAAGAGGGTAGTGAGTGAACTGATACAAGAGGGTAGTGAGGAACTGACACAAGAGGGTAGTGAGGAACTGATACAAGAGGGTAGTGAGGAACAAATACAAGAGGGTAGTGAGGAACTAATACAAGAGGGTAGTGAGGGAACTGATACAAGAGGGTAGTGAGTGAACTGACAAGAGGGTAGTGAGAACTGAGCAAGAGGGTAGTAGAGAACTGATACAAGAGGTAGTGAGTGAACTGATACAAGAGGGTAGTGAGGAACTGATACAAGAGGGTAGTGAGGAACTGACAAGAGGTAGTGAGGAACTGACAAGAGGTAGTGAGAGAACTGATACAAGAGGGTAGTGAGGGAACTGATACAAGAGGGTAGTGAGGAACTGATACAAGAGGGTAGTGAGTGAACTGATACAAGAGGGTAGTGAGGGAAACTGATACAAGAGGGTAGTGAGAGAACATACAAGAGGGTAGTGAGAACTACTGACAAGAGGGTAGTGAGGAACTGACACAAGAGGGTAGTGAGAGGAACTGATACAAGAGGGTAGTGAGGAACTGATACAAGAGGGTAGTGAGGAACTGATACAAGAGGGTAGTGAGGAACTGATACAAGAGGGTAGGAGGAACTGACACAAGAGGGTAGTGAGGAACTGATACAAGAGGGAGTGGGAGGAAACTGACAAGAGGGTAGTGAGGAACTGATACAAGAGGGTAGTGAGGAAACTGATACAAGAGGGTAGTGAGTGAACTGATACAAGAGGGTAGTGAAGGACTGATACAAGAGGGTAGTGGAGGAACTGATACAAGAGGTAGTGAGGAACTGATACAAGAGGGTAGTGAGAGAACTGATACAAGAGGTAGTGGAGGAACTGATACAAGAGGGTAGTGAGGAACTGATACAAGAGGGGTGAGGAGAACGATACAAGAGGGGTAGGAGGAACTGATACAAGAGGGTAGTGAGAACTGACAAGAGGGTAGTGAGGAACTGATACAAGAGGGTAGTGAGGAACTGATACAAGAGGGTAGTGAGGAACTGATACAAGAGGGTAGTGAGAACTGACAAGAGGGTAGTGAGGAACTGATACAAGAGGTAGTGAGGGAACTGACAAGAGGGTAGTGAGGAACTGACAAGAGGTGTGAGTGAACTGATACAAGAGGGTAGTGAGTGAACTGATACAAGAGGGTAGTGAGGGAACTGATGCAAGAGGGTAGTGAGAACTGATACAAGAGGGTAGTGAGGAACTGACACAAGAGGGTAGTGAGAACTGATACAAGAGGGTGTGAGGAACTGATACAAGAGGTGTGTGAGGAACTGACACAAGAGGGTAGTGAGTGAACTGATACAAGAGGGTAGGAGGAACTGATACAAGAGGGTAGTGAGGGAACTGATACAAGAGGGTGGAGTGAACTGATACAAGAGGGTAGTGAGGAACTGATAAGAGGGTAGTGAGGAACTGACAAGAGGGTAGTGGAGGAACTGATACAAGAGGGTAGTGAGGAACTGATACAAGAGGGTAGTGAGGAACTGATACAAGAGGGTAGTGAGGAACTGATACAAGAGGTTAGTGAGTGGAGGAACTGATACAAGAGGGTAGTGAGGAACTGATACAAGAGGGAGTGAGTGAACTGATACAAGAGGGTAGTGAGGAACTGATACAAGAGGGTGTGAGTGAACTGATACAAGAGGGTGGTGAGTGAACTGATACAAGAGGTAGTGAGAGAACTGATACAAGAGGGTAGTGAGGAACTGATACAAGAGGGAGTGAGGAACTGATACAAGAGGGTAGTGAGAGAACTGATACAAGAGGGTAGTGAGGAACTGATACAAGAGGGTAGTGAGGAACTGATACAAGAGGTAGGGAGGGAACTGATACAAGAGGGTAGTGAGTGAACTGATACAAGAGGGTAGTGAGAGAACTGATACAAGAGGGTAGTGAAACTGATATGCAAGAGGGTAGTGAGGAACTGATACAAGAGGGTAGTGAGGGAACTGATACAAGAGGGTAGTGAGGAACTGATACAAGAGGGTAGGAGAGAACTGATACAAGAGGGTGGTGTGAGAGAACTGATAGCAAGAGGGTAGGAGTGAACTGATACAAGAGGGTAGTGAGTGAACTGATGAGACAGTAGAATTGAAGATTGAGGTGATGAAGAGTTCATATACTGACAGTACACACATCAGGTGGTCCACTGTCCCAGGTGGTCCACTATCCCAGGTGTACACTGTCCCAGGTGTTCCACTGTCCCAGGTTCACTGCCCAGGTCCACTGTCCCAGGTGGTCCACTGTCCCAGGTGGTCCACTGGGTCACGAAGATGGTTGGTTTACACAGCAAACATGTGTGGCTGTTATTACTGTGTGTGTGTGTGTGTGTGTGTGTGTCCCACAGAACACCATAAAACACCACAGAGCACTATAAAACACCATAGAGCACCATAAACCACCACAGAGCACCATAAACCACCATAGAGCACCATAAACCACCACAGAGCACCATAAAAACACTATAGAGCACCATAAACCACCATAGAGCACCATAAACCTCCACAGAACTCATAAACCACCACAGAGCACCATAAACCACCACAGAGCACCATAAACCACCACAGAGCACCATAAACCACCACAGAGCACTATAAACCACCACAGAGCACCATAAACCACCACAGAGCACCATAAACCACCAAAGAGAGCACCATAAACCACCACAGAGCACCATAAACAACCATAGAGCACCATAAACCACCAAAGAGCACCATAAACCACCACAGAGCACCATAAACCACCACAGAGCACCATAAACCACCACAGAGCACCTATGAACCACCACAGAGCACCATAAACCACCACAGAGCACCATAAACAACTATAGAGCACCATAAACCACCACAGAACACCATAAACCAACACATAGCACCATAAACCACCACAGAGCACCATAAACCACCACAGAGCACCATAAACCATCACAGAGCACTAAACACCACAGAGCACTATAAACCACCACAGAGCACCATAAACTATCACAGAGCACTATAAACTACCACAGAGCACTATAAACCACCACAGAGCACCATAAACCATCACAGAGCACCATAACACCACTAGAGCACTATAAACCACCACAGAGCTTCATAAACAACCACAGAGAACCATAAACCACTGTAGAGCACTATAAACCACCACAGAGCTCCATAAACAACCACAGAGCACCATAAACAACCAAAGAGCACCATAAACCACCACAGAGCACTATAAACCACCACAGAGCTCCATAAACAACCACAGAGCACCATAAACCACCACAGAGCACCATAAACCATCACAGAGCACTATAACAACCACAGAGCACCATAAACCACCACAGAGCACCATAAACCACCACAGAGCACCATAAACCACCACAGAGCACTATAAACCACCACAGAGCTCATAAACAACCACAGAGCACCATAAACCACCACAGAGCACCATAAACCACCACAGAGCACCATAAAACACCATAGAGCACCAAACCACAGAGCACCATAAACAAACACAGAGCACCATAAACCACCGTAGAGCACCATAAACAACCATAGAGCACCATAAACCACCACAGAGCACCATAACAACCACAGAGCACCATAAACCACCGTTGAGCACCATAAACAAACTATAGAGCACCATAAACCACCATAGAGCACCATAAACCACCACAGAGCTCATAAACCACCACAGAGCTCCATAAACCACCACAGAGCACCATAAACCATCACAGAGCACCATAAACCACAGAGCACCATAAACCACCACAGAGCACCATAAACCACCACAGAGCACCATAAACCACCACAGAGCACCATAAACCATCACAGAGCACTATAAACAACCACAGAGCACCATAAAACATCACAGAGCACCATAAACAACCACAGAGCACCATAAACAACCACAGAGCACCATAAACCACCACAGAGCTCTAAACCACCACAGAGCTCCTAAACCACCACAGAGCACCATAAAACAAACACAGAGCTCATAAACCACCACAGAGCTCCATAACCACCACAGAGCACCATAAACCATCACAGAGCACCATAAACCACCACAGAGTACCATAAACCACCACAGAGCACTATAAACAACCACAGAGCACCATAAACCACCACAGAGCACCATAAACCACCACAGAGCACCATAAACTACCACAGAGCAACCAAATCATAGAGCACCATAAACCACCATAGAGCACCATAAACCACTACAGAGCACCATAAACAACCACAGAGCACCATAAACCATCACAGAGCACCATAAACCATCACAGAGCACCATAAACAACCACAGAGCACCATAAACCATCACAGAGCACCATAAAATAAACCACAGAGCACCATAAACCATCACAGAGCACCATAAACAAACACAGAGCACCATAAACACACAGAGCACCATAAACCACCACAGAGCACCATAAACCACCACAGAGCACCATAAACCACCACAGAGCACCATAAACAACCACAGAGCACCATAACCACAGAGCACCATAAACAACCATAGAGCACCATAAACCGCCATAGAGCACCATAAACCACAGAGCACCAGTAAACACAGAGCACCATAAACCACCGTAGAGCACCATAAACAACCATAGAGCACTATAAACCACCACAGAGCTCATAAACCACCACAGAGTCCATAAACCACCACAGAGCACCATAAACTGTAGAGCACCATAAACCACCACAGAGCACCATAAACAACCACAGAGCACCATAAACCACTGTAGAGCACCATAAACAAACTATAGAGCACCATAAACCACCACAGAGCACCATATAAACCACCACAGAGCTCCATAAACCACCACAGAGCACCATAACCACCATAGAGCACCATAAACAACCACAGAGCACCATAAACAACCACAGAGCACCATAAACCACCGTAGAGCACCATAAACCACCACAGAGCTCTAAACAAATAAGAGCACCATAAACAAACAAAGAGCACCATAAACCACCGTAGAGCACCATAAACTAGAGCATACATAAACCACCACAGAGCTCATAAACCACTGTAGAGCACCATAAACCACCACAGAGCACCATAAACCACCGTAGAGCACCATAAACAACCATAGAGCACCATAAACACAGAGCTCATAAACCACCACAGAGCACCATAAACAACCACAGAGCACCATAAACCACCGTAGAGAGCACTAAACAAATTAGAGCACCATAAACAACCACAGAGCACCAAACCACCAGAAAATATACATAAACACCACAGACTACATAAAAACACAGAGCACTAAACCACTGTAGAGCACCATAAACAACTATAGAGCACCTACCACCACAGAGCACCATAAACACACAGAGCACATAAACACCACAGAGCACCATAAAACACCATAGAGCACCATAAACCACCACAGACCACCATAACCAACCACAGGCTCATAAACACACAGAGCACCATAAACAAAGAGCACCATAAACACCACCACAGAGCACCATAAACCACCACAGAGCCATAAACCACACAGAGCCCCATAAACCACCACAGAGCACCATAAACCACCACAGAGCCCATAAACCACCACAGAGCACCATAAACCACCACAGAGCACCATAAACCACCACAGAGCACCATAAACCACCATAGAACAGCGTAACCACCACAGAGCACCATAAACCACCATAGAACAGCGTAACCACCACAGAGCACCATAAACCACCATAGAACAGCGTAAACCACCACAGAGCACCATAAACAACCACAGCACCATAACCACCGTAGAGCACTATAAACCATCAGAGCACCATAAACCACCACAGAGCACCATAAACCACACAGAGCACCATAAACCACCACAGAGCACCATAAACCACCACAGAGCACCATAAACCACCACAGAGCACCATAAACCACCGCAGAGCACCATAAACCACCACAGAGCACCATAAACCACCGTAGAGCACCATAAACCACCACAGAGCACCATAAACCACCACAGAGCACCATAAACCACCACAGAGCACCATAAACCACCATAGAGCACCATAAACCACCACAGAGCACCATAAACAAACTATAGAGCACCATAAACCACCACAGAGCACCATAAACCACCATAGAACAGTAAACCACCACAGAGCACCATAAACAACCATAGAGCACCATAAACCACCACAGAGCACCATAAAAAACTATAGAGCACCATAAACCACCACAGAACCATAAACCACCATAGAGCACCATAAACCACCACAGAGCACCATAAAACACCATAGAGCACCATAAACCACTATAGAGCACCATAAACCACCACAGAACTCCATAAACCACCACAGAGCACCATAAACCACCATACACCATAAACCACCATAGAGCACCGTAAACCACCACAGAGCGCCATAAATCACTACAGAGCACCATAAACCACAACAAAGCACCATAAAACACCATAGAGCACCATAAACCACCACAGAGCACCATAAACCACCATAGAGCACCGTAAACCACCACAGAGCGCCATAAATCACTACAGAGCACCATAAACCACCATAGAGCACCGTAACCACCACAGAGCACCATAAACCACCACAGAGCACCATAAACCACCATAGAGCACCGTAAACCACCATAGAGCAATAATTCCACGACAGAGCACCATAAATCACCATAGAGCACTGTAAACCACCACAGAGCACCATAAACCACCACAGAGCACCATAAACCACCACAGTGCACTATAAACCACCACAGAGCACCACAGAGCACCATAGAGCTTTACACCTCATAACAGTAAACTTCCACTTAAGTGTTAGTACTAGACCTGCCTCACCTGCTCTTAATTAGCAGTAAGTGGTGGTAGAGGAACTGCATTACCTGCTATTTTCAGATCATCACACACACTCATCGACCTTACCTGAGGAGAGGGGTGAATTACCTGGTATGACCTGTGGGGAGGTGAATGACCTGGTATGATCTGTGGGAGGGGTAATGACCTGGATGATGTGTGAGGGGGTGAATGACCTGGTATGATGTGTGGGAGGTGAATGACCTGGTATGACCTGGGGGGATGGGGTGAATGACCTGGTATGACCTGGGGGAAGAGGAATGACCTCAATGACCTGTGGGAGGGGTGAATGACCTGGTATGATCTGTGGGGAAGAGGTGAATGACCTGGTATGACCTGTGGGAGGGGGGTGAATGACCTGGTATGACCTGTGGGGGAAGAGGTGAATGACCTGGTATGAACTGCGGAGAGGGGGGTGAATGACCTGGTATGACCTGGGGAGGCAGTGAATGACCTGGTATGATCTATGGTGGAAGAGGTGAATGACCTGGATATGATCTGTGGGGAAGAGGTGAATGACCTGGTATGGACCTGTGGGAGGGGGGGTGAATGACTTAGGTGATTCGTGGAGTGAGTGACTCCATGACCTGCGAGGTGAATGACCTGCATGACCTGGGGGAGTGAATGGCCTGGTATGACCTGGGGAGGCGGTGAATGACCTGGTATGACCTGGGAGGGGGGGGTGAATGACCTGGTATGACCTTGAGGGGGTGAATGGCCTGGGATGACCTGTGAGGCGGTGAATGACCTGGTATGACCTGCAGGGAGGGGGTAATGACCTGGTATGACCTGTGGAGGGGTGAATGGCCTGGGATGACCTGCAGGGGGGGTGAATGACCTGGTATGACCTGTGGGGAGGGGGTGAATGACCTGGTATGACCTGCGGAGAGGTGAATGGCCTGGGATGACCTGCGGAGAGGCGGTGAATGACCTGTGGGAGGGGTGACTGACCTGGTATGACCTGGGGAGATGCGGTGAATGACCTGGTATGACCTGGGGGAGGGGGTGAATGACCTGGTATGACCTGTGGGGAGGCGGTGAATGACCTGGTATGACTTGCGGAGAGGCGGTGAATGACCTGGGGGAGGTGACTGACCTGGTATGACCTGGAGAGGTGGTATGACCTGTATGACCTGGGAGGGGGAATGACCTGGTATGACCTGGGGAGGTGATGACCTGTGGGGAGGAGGTGACTGACCAGGTATGACCTGCGGAGAGGCGGTGAATGACCTGGTATGACCTGGGGAGGAGGTGAATGACCTGGTGACCTGGGAGGTGAATGACCTTGTAGGAGTGGGGAGGGGTGGATGACCTGGTATGACCTGCAGGGGTGAATGACCTGGTATGACCTGTGGGGGGTGAATGACCTGGTATGACCTGGAGGAGGGGTGGAATGACCTGGTGACTGTGGGTGAATGGCCTGTGGGGGGGGGGGTGACTGACCTGGTATGACCTGCGGGAGGGGTGAATGACCTGGTATGACCTGAGGGGTGACTGACCTGGTATGACCTGGGGTGAATGATCTGGTTTGACCTGTGGGGAGGGGGATTGACCTGGATGACCTGCGTGGGGGTGAATGACCTGGTATGGCCTGTGGGGAGGGTGACTGACCTGGTATGACCTGCGGGGGTGAATGACCTGGTATGACCGTGGCTGTGAATGGCCTGGTATGACCTGGTGGGGGTGAATGACCTGGTACGACCTGTGGGGAGGGTGACTGACCTGTTATGACCTGCGGGAGGGGTGAATGACCTGGTGGACCTGCGGGGTGGGTGAATGACCTGGTACCTGCGTGAAAGTGAATGGCCTGTCGGGAGGTGGTGATGACCTGGATGACCTGCGGGAGGGGGTGAATGACCTGGTATGACCTGCGGGAGGGGGGTGAATGACCTGGTATGACCTGTGGGGAGGGGTTATGACCTGGTATGACCTGTGGGGAGGGGGTGGATGACCTGGTATGACCTGTGGGAGGGGGTGGATGACCTGGTATGACCTGCGGGGTAAGGGGGGTACCTGGTGAGAGAATGACCCCTTTGACCTGATATAGAAGGTCATTATGAGGGTAACAAGGTCGTGTCTAATAACCATAACCATATGTCGACAAGATCATTGAACAACTTGAGTAACATGATATTGTAACTAACTGAAGTTAAAACACATTGTTTGTATTGTCTACAGTGTTTATATACATTAATAGTACTGTTTATATACATTGTTTTGTAAGTCTACAGTGTTTTATATGCATTGTTTTGTATAGTCTACAGTGTTTGCAATGTTTGCTTATAGTCTACATTTGCCTTCTATTGTTTGCTTAAGTCTGATGTTTATATACAATGTTTGTATAGTCTACAGTGTTTATATACATTGTTTGTATAGTCTACAGTGTTTATATACATTGTTTGTATAGTCTGCAGTGTTTATATACATTGTTTGTATAATCTACAGTGTTTATATACATTGTTTGTATAGTCTACAGTGTTTATATACAATGTTTGTATAGTCTACAGTGTTTATATACAATGTTTGTATAGTCTACAGTGTTTATATACATTGTTTGTAAGTCTACAGTGTTTATATACATTGTTTGTATAGTCTACAGTGTTTATATACAATGTTTGTATAGTCTACAGTGTTTATATACATTGTTTGTAAGTCTACAGTGTTTATATACATTGTTTGTATAGTCTACAGTGTTTATATACATTGTTTGTATAGTCTACAGTGTTTATATACATTGTTTGTATAGTCTACAGTGTTTATATACTTTGTTGTATAGTCTACAGTGTTTATATACAATGTTTGTATAGTCTACACTGTTTATATACATTGTTTGTAAGTCTACAGTGTTTATATACATTGTTTGTATAGTCTACACTGTTTATATACAATGTTTGTATAGTCTACAGTGTTTATATACAATGTTTGTATAGTCTACAGTGTTTATATACATTTTTTGTAAGTCTACAGTGTTTATATACATTGTTGTATAGTCTACAGTGTTTATATACAATGTTTGTATAGTCTACAGTGTTTATATACATTGTTTGTATAGTCTACAGTGTTTATATACATTGTTGTATAGTCTACAGTGTTTATATACATTTTTTGTAAGTCTACAGTGTTTATATACATTGTTTGTATAGTCTGCACTGTTTATATACAATGTTTGTATAGTCTACAGTGTTTATATACATTGTTTGTAAGTCTACAGTGTTTATATACATTGTTTGTAAGTCTACAGTGTTTATATACATTGTTTGTAAGTCTACAGTGTTTATATACATTGTTTGTATAGTCTACACTGTTTATATACTATGTTTGTATAGTCTGCAGTGTTTATATACATTGTTTGTAAGTCTACAGTGTTTATATACATTGTTTGTATAGTCTACACTGTTTATATACAATGTTTGTATAGTCTACAGTGTTATATACAATGTTTGTATAGTCTGCAGTGTTTATATACAATGTTTGTATAGTCTACAGTGTTATATACATTGTTTGTATAGTCTGCACTGTTTATATACAATGTTTGTATAGTCTACAGTGTTATATACATTGTTTGTATAGTCTACAGTGTTTATATACATTGTTTGTAAGTCTACAGTGTTTATATACATTGTTGTATAGTCTACACTGTTTATATACATTGTTTGTATAGTCTACAGTGTTTATATACATTTGTTGTATAGTCTACAGTGTTTATATACATTGTTTGTATAGTCTACAGTGTTTATATACATTGTTGTATAGTCTACACTGTTTATATACATTGTTTGTATAGTCTACAGTGTTTATATACATTGTTGTATAGTCTACAGTGTTTATATACATTGTTTGTAAGTCTACAGTGTTTATATACATTGTTTGTATAGTCTACACTGTTTATATACATTGTTTGTATAGTCTACAGTGTTTATATACATTGTTTGTATAGTCTACAGTGTTTATATACATTGTTTGTAAGTCTACAGTGTTTATATACAATGTTTGTATAGTCTACAGTGTTTATATACATTGTTTGTAAGTCTACAGTGTTTATATACATTGTTGTATAGTCTACACTGTTTATATACATTGTTTGTATAGTCTACAGTGTTTATATACATTGTTTGTATAGTCTACACTGTTTATATACATTGTTTGTATAGTCTACACTGTTTATATACATTGTTTGAATAGTCTACAGTGTTTATATACATTGTTTGTATAGTCTACAGTGTTTATATACATTGTTTGTATAGTCTACACTGTTTATATACATTGTTTGTATAGTCTACACTGTTTATATACATTGTTTGTATAGTCTACACTGTTTATATACATTGTTTGTATAGTCTACACTGTTTATATACATTGTTTGTATAGTCTACAGTGTTTATATACAATGTTTGTATAGTCTACAGTGTTTTATATACATTGTTTTGTAGTCTACACTGTTTATATACATTTATTTGTATAGTCTACTGTTATATACATTGTTTTGCTTGGAAACCTACAGTGTTTATATACAATGTTTGTATAGTCTGCAGTGTTTATATACATTGTTTGTAAGTCTACACTGTTTATATACATTGTTTGTATAGTCTACACTGTTTGCCTTATACAATGTTTGTATAGTACAGTGTTTTATATACATTGTTGTATAGTCTACACTGTTTATATACAATATTTGCTGCAATCTAAGTATTTATATACATTGTTGTATAAAATACACTGTTTTATATACATTGTTTTTGTATAGTCTGCAGTATTTATATACATTGTTTGTATAGTCTGCACTGTTTATATACATTGTTTTGTATAATCTACAGTGTTTATATACATTGTTTGTATAGTCTACACTGTTTATATACATTGTTTGTATAGTCTACAGTGTTTATATACATTGTTGTATAGTCTACACTGTTTATATACATTGTTTGTATTGTCTACAGTGTTTATATACATTGTTGTATAGTCTACAGTGTTTATATACAATGTTTGTATAGTCTACAGTGTTTATATACATTGTTTGTATAGTCTACAGTGTTTATATACGTTGTTTGTATAGTCTACACTGTTTATATACATTGTTGTATAGTCTACAGTGTTTATATACATTGTTGTATAGTCTACAGTGTTTATATACAATGTTTGTATAGTCTACAGTGTTTATATACATTGTTTGTATAGTCTACACTGTTTATATACATTGTTTGTATAGTCTACAGTGTTTATATACAATGTTTGTATAGTCTACAGTGTTTATATACATTGTTTGTATAGTCTACACTGTTTATATACATTGTTTGTATAGTCTACACTGTTTATATACATTGTTTGTATAGTCTACACTGTTTATATACATTGTTTGTATAGTCTACACTTTATATACAATGTTTGTATAGTCTACAGTGTATATATATATTGTTGTATAGTCTACACTGTTTATATACATTGTTTGTATAGTCTACAGTGTTTATATACATTGTTTGTATAGTCTACAGTGTTTATATACATTGTTTGTATAGTCTACAGTGTTTATATACATTGTTTGTATAGTCTACACTGTTTATATACATTGTTTGTATAGTCTACACTGTTTATATACATTGTTTGTATAGTCTACAGTGTTTATATACATTGTTGTATAGTCTACACTGTTTATATACATTGTTTGTATAGTCTACACTGTTTATATACAATGTTGTATAGTCTACACTGTTTATATACATTGTTTGTATAGTCTACACTGTTTATATACATTGTTTGTATAGTCTACAGTGTTTATATACATTGTTGTATAGTCTACAGTGTTTATATACATTGTTTGTATAGTCTACACTGTTTATATACAATGTTTGTATAGTCTACAGTGTTTATATACATTGTTTGTATAGTCTACACTGTTTATATACATTGTTTGTATAGTCTACACTGTTTATATACAATGTTTGTATAGTCTACAGTGTTTATATACATTGTTTGTATAGTCTACACTGTTTATATACATTGTTTGTATAGTCTACAGTGTTTATATACATTGTTTGTATAGTCTACACTGTTTATATACATTGTTTGTATAGTCTACACTGTTTATATACATTGTTTTGTATAGTCTACAGTGTTTATATACATTGTTTGTATAGTCTACAGTGTTTATATACATTGTTGTATAGTCTACAGTGTTTATATACAATGTTTGTATAGTCTAC
>NW_024717625.1:0-55000 GCF_018991925.1 Homarus americanus | reverse complement strand
TGGCCTCCTGCAGCTCCCCCCTGGCCCCCTACCCCTGGCCCCTACCTGGCCTCCTACCTGGCTCCACCTGGCCCCACCTGGCTCCCACCCTGGCCTCCTCCCCACCTGTCCACCTGGCCCCCACCTCTGGCCCCCACCTGGCCCCTACCTGGTCCCACCCCTGGCCTCCTACCCCTGGCTCCCACCTCCCCACTCTGACTCCCACCTCCTCTCCTTTCCTCACCTGGCCTCCCATCCCCACTCCCACCCCTGGCCTCCCACCCCTGGCCTCCCACCTCCTGGACCTCCTACCTGACCTCCCACCCCTGGCCTCCTACCCCTGGCCTCCTACCTTCCGGCCTCCCACCTTCTGGCCTCCCACCTTCCAGCCCCACCTTCTGGCCTCCTAACTTTGGCCTCCTGCCTCCTACCTCCTGACCACAAACCTCCTGGCTCTCCCACCTCTATCCTTCTGGTCCCAACTTCACATTCTTCTGGCCTCCCACCTCCTGGCCTCACCCCTGGCCTTCTACCTTCTGCCTGCCACCTTCTTCTCCTCCCACCTTCTGGCCTCCTACTTCTGGCTCTAACTTTGGCCTCCTGCCTCCACCTGGACTCAAACCCAGCCTCCCCACCACATCCTTCTGGCCTCCCACCTCCTGGCCTCCTACCCCTGGCCTTCACCTCTGGCATCCCACCTTCTGGCCTCCCACCTTCTGGCCTCCCACCTCCTGGCTCCTCCTCCTACCTCCTGGCCTCCTACCCCTGGCCTCCCACCTCCTGGCCTCCCACCAGGCCTCCCACCTTCTGGCCTCCTACCTTCTGGCCTCCCACCTTCTGGCCTCCTAACTTTGGCCTCCTGCCTCACCTCCTGACTTCAAACCTCCTGGCCTCCACCCTTACATCTCTTCGGCCTCCTACCCCTGGCCTCCCTACCCCTGGCCTTTCTTCCTCTGGCTCTCCCACCCTGGCCTCCCACCTTCTGGCCTCCCACCTTCTGGCTCCTCCTACCTTCTGGCTCTCCTCCTAACCTTGGCCTTGCCTCCTCACCTGACCTCAAACCTCCTGGCCTCCCACCTCCATCCTTCTGGCCTCCCACCTCCTGGCCTCCTACCCCTGGCCTTCTCACCTTCTGGCTCCCACCTTCTGGCCTCCCACCTCTGGCTCTGCCTCCTGGCTCATCTCCTGGCCTCCACCCCTGATCCTCCCACTCCTGGCCTCCCACCTTCAGGCCTCCCACCTTCTTGGCCTCCTACCTTCTGGCCTCCAACTTTGGCCTCCTGCCTCCTACCTCCTGACCTCAAACCTCCTGGCCTCCCACCTATATCCTTCTGGCTTCCCCCAATTCTTGGCCTCCAACCTTGCCTCCCACCCTGGCCTCCTTGTTTATCTTCTACCTCCTGGTCTGCTACCTCCTGCCTCTATCTTCTGGTCTGCTACCTTCGGCCTCCCACCTCCCGGCCTCACCCCTGGCTCCCACCTCCTGGCCTCTGCACTCCCTGGCCTTCTACCTTCTGGCTCATGCCCCCACCCCAATCTTCTGGCCTCCCACCTCTGGCTCTCCCTAACTTTGGCCTCCTGCCTCCTACCTCCTGACCTCCTAAACCTCCTAGCCTCCACCACATCCTTCTGGCTCCCACCTGGCTTCTCCACTCCCCTGGCCTTCTACCTTCTGGCATCCCACCTTCTGGCTCCCACCTTCTCTGGCCTCCCTACCTCCTGGCCTCCCACCTCCTGGCCTCCTACCCCTGGCCTCCCTACCTCCTGGCCTCCTTACCTCAGGCCCTCCCACCTTCTGGCCTCCCACCTTCTGGCCTCCCACCTTCTGGCCTCCTAACTTTTGGCCCCTGCCTCCTACCTGACTTCAAACCTCCTGGCCTCCCACCTCATATCCTCTGGCCTCCCACCTCCTGGCCTCCTACCCCTGGCCTTCACCTCTGGCCTCCCACTTGCCTCCCACCTTCTGGCCTCCCACCTTCTGGCCTCCTACCTTCTTGGCCTTCCTAACTTGGCCTCCTGCCTCCTACCCTCTGACCTCAAACCTCCTGGCCTCCCACCATATCCTTCTTCTGGCCT
This sequence comes from Homarus americanus, assembly GCF_018991925.1. Taxonomy (NCBI): domain Eukaryota; kingdom Metazoa; phylum Arthropoda; class Malacostraca; order Decapoda; family Nephropidae; genus Homarus; species Homarus americanus. The sequence goes on along the minus strand of NW_024717625.1, from coordinate 52,945 downwards.
CCCACCTCCTGGCCTCCTACCCCTGGCCTTCACCTTGCCTCCCACCTCTGGCCTCCCCACCTTCTGGCCCTCCTACCTCCTGGGCCTCCTATCTCCTGGCCTCCTACCCCCTGGACCTCCCACCTCCTGGCCTCCTACCCAGCCTCCACCTTCTGGCCTCACCTTCTGGCCTCCTAACTTTGGCCTCCTGCCTCCCACCTCCTCTGACCTCAAACCCTGGCCTCCCACCATATCCTTCTGGCCTCCCCACCTCTTGGCCTCCAACCTCTTGCCTCCCACCTCTTGGCCTCCTTGTTTTATCTTCTACCTCCTGGTCTGCACCTCCTTGCCTCCTCATCTTCTGGTTCACCTCCTCGGCCTCCACCTCCTGGCCTCCCTACCTCCCCTGGCTTCCCCACAGGCCTCCTACCTCCGGCCTCCCACCTGGCCCCCACCCTGGCCTCCCCCCTCTGCGGCCCCACCTCCCGGAGCCTCCCACCTCGCCTCCCCACAGGCCTCCTACCTGGCTCCCACCCTCCCTGGCCTCCCACTCCCTGGCCTCCCACCTGGCTCCCACCTCCTGGCCCCCACCTGGCCTCCACCTCTGGCCTCCCACCTGGCTCCCTACCTTGGCCCTGCTCCTGGCCTCTACCCTTGTCCCACCCCTGGTCTGCACCTCCCGGCCTCCCTTTCTGGCCTCCTACCTCCCGGCCTCAACTTTATCACCTCATAAAGTAATTATTTTTGTTGTGAGACAAGATAATAATCGCCTGGCTCTTATTTACCTCTTTGTTTACCTCTTGTTTAACTCCTTGTTTACTAGTTGTTTACCTTTGTTTTACCTGTTGTTTCCTGTTGTTTACCTTTTGTTTACCTGTTGTTTTACCTTTCTTTTTGCTTTTTTTTATCTGTTGTTTATAGATTGTTTACCTTGTTGTTTACGTTGTTTATAGATTGTTTACCTGTTGTTTATCTGTTGTTTACCTGTTGTTTATCTGTTGTTTATAGATTGTTTACTTGTTGTTTATCTGTTGTTTACCTGTTGTTTATAGATTGTTTACCTGTTGTTTACCTGTTGTTTATAGATTGTTTACCTGTTGTTTACCTGTTGTTTATCTGTTGTTTACCGTTGTTTACCTGTTGTTTATAGATTGTTTTATCTGTTGTTTTATCTGTTGTTTTGACTGTTTGTTTTTATCTGTTGTTTAGATTGTTTACCTGTTGCTTTCATCTTTAGTTTATAGATTGTTTACCTGTTTGTTTACCTGTTATTTGCTTTTATCTGTTGTTTATAGATTGTTTACTTGTTGTTTATCTGTTGTTTTACCTGTTGTTTTATAGTTGTTTTTACTCTGTTGTTTACCTGTTGTTTATAGATTGTTTACCTGTTATTTTCTATTTGTTTGTATCTGTTGTTTAATTTGTTGATCTGTTGTTTATAAGATTGTCCTGTTGTTTGTTCATCTGTTGTTTTATGTTTTAACTGCTGTTTATCTGCTGTTTGTTATTGTTTTACCTGTTGTTTTTCCTGTTGTTTTACCTGTTGTTTATCTGTTTGTTTACCTGTTGTTTTCTATTGTTTTACTGGTTGTTTTATAGATTGTTTCACTTGTTTGTTTATCTGTTGTTTATAGTGACTGTTTAACTGTTGTTTATAGATTGTTTACCTGTTGTTTAATTCGTTGTTTAATTCGTTATATAGATTGTTTTACTAGTTTATCTGTTGTTTTACCGGTTGTTTATAGATTGTTTTACCTGTTACATCTGTTTGACTGGTTTTTACCTGTTGTTTACCTGTTGTTTACCTGTTGTTTATAGATTGTTTACCTGTTGTTTACCTGTTGTTTATAGATTGTTTACCTGTTGTTTACCTGTTGTTTATAGATTGTTTACCTGTTGTTTATAGATTGTTTACCTGTTGTTTATCTGTTGTTTATAGATTGTTTACCTGTTGTTTACCTGTTGTTTACCTGTTGTTTATAGATTGTTTACCTGTTGTTTACCTGTTTTTTACCTGTTGTTTACCTGCTCTATATAACACCATATTAAAGTTAAGACTCTACTCAGACACACAAATGACTGTAAACATTTATATATGTCCAAGTGCTCCTCACACACCTGCTGCCTGCTTACACACCTGCTGCCTCCTAACACACCTGCTGCATGCTTACACACCTGCTGCCTCCTAACACACCTGCTGCCTCCTTACACACCTGCTGCCTCCACACACACTCCTGCCTCCCACACCTGCTGCCTCCTTCACACCTGCTGCCTCCTCACACACCTGCTGCCTCCTTACACACCTGCTGCTTCCACACACACCTACTGCCTCCTCACAAACCTGCTGCCTCCTTATACACCTGCTGCCCCCACACACATCTGCTTCCTCCTCACACACCTGTCAATATATCCACGTGACACACCTGACAAAGTATCACACTATTAAGTTTTACCAACACTGTCAGCACCAACACACCTACCAACACTGTCAACACCAACACACCTACCAACACACCTGGACCCTCCTGCCAACACACCTGTACCCTCCTGCCAACACACCTGGACCCTCCTGCCAACACACCTGGACCCTCCTGCCACACACCTGGACCTCAGCTTTAGTGTAAGTGATGGATAATTCTCCGTCTTGCTGCCACCATCGCTTCCTTCCTTCCTTCCTTCCCCTCCAACCTTCCTTCCTTCCTTCCTTCCTCCTTCCAACCATCCTTCCTTCCTTCCTTCCTTCCTTCCTTCCTTACTCCCTCCAACCTTCCTTCCTTCCTCCTCCTTCCTTCCTTCCTCCTTCAACCATCCTTCCTTCCTCCTTCAACCATCCTTCCTTCTTTCCTTCTTCCTTCCTCCTTCCAACCTTCCTTCCTTCCTTCCTTCCTTTTCTTCAACCTTCCTTCTTTCCTTCCTTCGTCCTTCTTCCAACCATCTTTCCTTCTTTCCTTCCTTCCTTCCTCCTTCCAACCTTCCTTCCTTCTTTTCCTTTCTTCAACCTTCCTTCCTTCCTTCCTTCGTCCTTCTTCCAACCATCTTTCTTCTTTCCTTCCTTCCTTCCTCCTTCCTCCTTCAACCTTCCTTCCTTCCTTCCTTCCTTCCTCCTTCACACATCATTCATTCCTTCCATCCTTCATTCTTCCTTCCTCCTTCCTTTGTCCTATTCCTTCCTTCCTTCCTTCATTCGTTAATCCTTCCTTCCTTCCTTCCTTCCTTTCTTCCTTCCTTCTTCCCTCCTTTCAGCCTTCCTTCTGTCCTTCCTCTTTCTTCCTTCCTTCCTTCCCTCCTTCCAACCTTCTTTCCTTCCTTCCCTTCCTTCCTTCCTTTCTTCCTTCATTCCTTTCTTCCTTCCTTCCTCCTTCCTTTCTCCTTTCAACCTTCCTTCCTTCCTTCCTTCCTTTTCAACCTTCATTCCTTCGCTTCCTTCCTTTCTTCATTCTTCATTCCTTCCTCCTTCCAACCTTCCTTCCTGCTCTCATTCAACCTTCTTTTCCTTCCTTCTTCCTATTCCTTCCTTCCTCCTTCAACCTTCATTCTTCATCCATCCTCATTCGTTCCTTCCTTCCATTCCTTCCTTCCCCATTCTCTTCATTCATTACCTTCCATTTCCTTCCTTCCTTACTTCCTTCCTCCTCCTTCCTTTTCTCATTCCATCAACCTTCCTTCCCTCCTCTAACTTCCTTCCTTCGTTAATCCCTTCCTTCCTTCCTTCCTTCCTTCATTCGCTTTCTTCCTTCCTTCCTTTTCTTCCTTATTCTTTCCCTCATTCAACCTTCCTTCATTATTCCCTTCTTCATCCTAACCTTGTTTCGCTTTCTTCCTTCCTTATTCCTTCATCGCTTTCTTCCTTCATTCCTTCCTATTTCCTTCATTCCTTCCATCAACCATCCTTCTTTCATTATTCCTTCCTCCTTCAATCAATCATTCATTTTCCTTTCCTTCCTTCATTATTTATTATTCATATCCATCCTTCCTTCATTCATTCATTCTATCCATAAATATTCTTTTCCTTCCCTCATTCCTCATTCAACCTTCCTTTTTTCTTTCTTCTCCATTCCTTCCTTCAGATCATTCTCTTTCCTTTCTTCCTTCTTCCTTCCTTCTCCTTTCTCCTCCTTCCTTCCTTCATTCCTTCCTTCTTCCTTCCTTCCTTCCTTCCATCCTTCCTTCCTTTCTCCTTCTTCCTTCCTTCTCCTTTGCTCCTCCTTCAACCTTCCTTCCTTCCTTCCTTCCTTCCTTCCTTCCATCCTTCCTTCCTTCTTCATCCTTCCTTCCTTTCTTCCTTCTTCCTTCCTTCCTTCCTCCTTCGCTCCTCCTTCCAACCTTCCTTCCTTCCTTCCTTCCTTCCTTCCTACCTTCCTCCTTCAATCTTCCTTCCTCCTTCCAAACCCTTCCTTCATTCCTTCCTTTTCCTTGCGTCCTTCTTCCTTCCTTTCTTCCTTCAACCTTCCTTTCTTCCTTCTTCCTTCCTCCTTCCTCCTTCCCTATCCTTCCAAACCTTCTTTCTTCCTTCTGTTCCTTCCTTCCTTCCCTACCTTCACCTTCAACCTTCCTTCCTCTCTCCTTCAACCTTCCTTCATTCCTTCCTTCCTTCCTGCGTCCCTTCCTTTCTTCCTTCCTCCTTCCCTCTCTTCAACCTTTTCTTCCTTCCTCCTTCCTTCCTTTCCATTCTTCCTTGTTCCTTCCTTCCTTCCTTCCACTTTCCTTCCTTCCTCATTCCCTTTCGCTCTCCTCTCCCCTCCACCCTCCTCTTCACCTTCCCTCCTTCCTTCCTTCCTTCCTTCCCTCATTCCCCTTTCCCCTCTCTCTCCCTCTCCCACCCTCCTCTTCACCTTCCTCCTTCTCTACCTCCTCTCTCTCCCACACTCTCCAATATCCCTCTCTCCTTTCTCCTCATCAAAACCCTCTTTCCTCCCCCTCTCAACTCCTTCCCTCCTTCTCCCCAACCTTCTCTCCTTCTGCCTTACCTTCCTTCCCTACTTTCTCCTCCTCTTATCTTCCTTCCCCCTCCCTCCTTCCTTCCCCCTCCTTCCTTCCTCCCTCCTCTCACCTCATCTCTGTTATGCGTCATAATACGTCAACAAATGTAAACAAAGTCATGTCAACAAACATTAGTGACTCAACAAACATTAGTGACTCAACAAACATTAGTGACTCAACAAACATTAGTGACTCAACAAACATTAGTGACTCAACAGTGCGTCAACAAACATTGTGACTCAACAGTGACTCAACAAACATTAGTGACTCAACAAACATAAGTGACTCAACAAACATTGTGACTCAACAAACATTAGTGACTCAACAAACATTAGTGACGTAACAAACGTAGTGACTCAACAACATTAGTGACTCAACAAACATTAGTGACAAAACAGTGACTCAACAAACATTAGTGACAAAACAGTGACTCAACAAACATTAGTGACTCAAAAGTGACTCAACAAACATTAGTGACTCAACAGTGACTCAACAAACATTAGTGACGTAACAAACATTAATGACAAACAAACATTAGTGACTCTACAGTGACTCAACAAACATTAGTGACTCAGCAAACATTAGTGACTCAACAAACATTAGTGACTCAACAGTGACTCAACAAACATTAACAAAAGTCATAATAAAATAAGGACATAAAAGTTGAGGCGAAAAGAAGTTTCCCGAGAATTATTGCCGAGAATCTGAGGTTCAGAAGTAATTTGTGGCTGTGACAGATGTTGGCACTCATGGCCCTGGCACTCTGCTTCTCACTCATGACCCTGACACTCATGGCCCTGGCACTCATGGCCCTGGCACTCATGGCCCTTGGCTCATGCCCTGGCACTCATGGCCCTGGCACTCATGGCCCTGGCACTCATGACCCTGACACTCATGGCCGGGCTCATGGCCCTGACACTCATGGCCCGGCACTCATGGCCCAGGCACTCATGGCCCTGGCACTCATGACCCCGACACTCATGGCCGGCACTCATGACCCTGACACCTCATGGCCAGCACTCATGGCCCTGCTCATGGCCCCAGGCACTCATGGCCCTGGCACTCATGACCCCTGACACTCATGGCCCGGCACTCATGACTGACACTCATGGCCCGGCACTCATGGCCCTGGCACAATCAAGGGTCAAGGTGGTAACTTATCTCAACTGGGTCATTTAAATGTTAATTCTGGATTTATTTGATGTACCTGTATGTTAGAAAGGAAGGTGGTGAGAGTGTGACCTCACCTGTCTTCTGGACACTTGATGGGCGGACAATGGGTGAGAAAACCTACCTCTTCCCAGGGTAGACCAGGGAAACCCGACCACTCTTAAATTTTCCTGATTGTAAGAATTTCTGGTCTGTAAAACATGATTGGGAATTTTATAAATTTGTAAATCTAAAATTTGAAGGAAAATCACTTTGGATATTGTAGTGGACGTCTCCCCTACAACTGCGTGGCTGGAGGCCACCTGCGACGTCTTCCTAACAGCAAACTAACCAGCGGCAGAGGGACGCAGATACCGTATCCTAGCAACTGAGTCAAAGACCAGCTACTTCCTGGGTTTCCCTACATGACTCACAGATGACTCACGGCTGCTGTGTGTATATAAGCTCTGTCTCTCCATTGAGATTCATTCTGGCCTCTCTCTTGAACCACGTAACACCTCCTCCTCTGCCGCTGCCTGGCGGCCTCGCTCTCCTCCGCCTGCCTGTGGCCTCCATGGCGAGCATGGCGACCCACCAGCTGTCCTTCTCTGAGCTTGTCCTCACCAACCAGCTCTCATTCTGCTCTCGGTTCCTGAACACGCATAGCACCTCCTCCAAGCAAGCTCCTGCTGTCAGCTTTCATTCAACCAGGAGGCCAGCAACAAACATCTCCTCTAAGAAGCTCCCACATCTACCTCCTTCAACACGCTACTCACCGAACGTGTCTACTGAGCAGCTCCTCACCACACAGCACTCCAGCACCAGACTGTCTACCATATCTTTATATTAAATAAAACCACCTTAGAGTTTCCATCCATCCTGAGTGCTAGACACATTATACCACAGCCTACAATATATAATAGTTTGTATTTTTATTTATTTATTTATTTATTTTTACGGGATTAGTCACAGGCACAGGCCACTGACTCATCGGGCCGGGGATGATGATGATGATGATAATAATAATAATATATATAATGATAATGATGATGATGATGATGATGATGATGATGATGATAATACTAATACTAATAATATATAATAATAATAATAATAATATATATATTAATAATAATAATAATAATAATAATAATAATAATAATATATAAGTAAAGTACAAAATTAAAAAAATGTGGTAGTATATAATGTACCGATTATGTTGTGTTGTGTTGTGTTGTGTTGTCAGTAGTAAGAGAAACAATGGAGACCCTGCAGGTGTGTGTGAATGAGGCAGATCATCAACCTGGGACTTGGTCACATAGCAGCAGGGTCTACCATTAGACAACACATTATGCTTCATATATCATCCCAGGCGGTAGTACCTCCCTGTATGGTAGCTGCCTACTACCTGAGGTGATGTGATGAAGGTGACTTAGTCTTGTGAAGTGTCTTAGATAACAAGACTAGTTAAGTCTCCCACACTGGAGTGACAGAACCTGGCCTCGGTCACGGGTTTAAGGGACCACTCTGGTTTGTGGGGCAGAAAATTAAGTTAGATATTTGATCTTAATTATGTTTTGACAATTGTGTTTGTATTGCCAAGGTTGATCAATGATATAATGAATATGTGTGGATTATGTAGGTCGAATAATAATTAGATGTTGGTGGTTTATGATGAGAAATAAGGAACTGTTATATGTTGGATACTGTGTGACGAGGCAGAAGGGGATCCTTGAGGCAGAGTGCAGATCAAGTTGTTAGTTATGGAAGCTGAAAGTAGTTCAGATACTGACCAGAAAAGGAGAGGAGAAGGGAGCTAAAAGAAAGGTATTATTGCATTTACACACCCGACATTCCTTCCACTAATCTATTATCATATTCGAATAAGACGTCTAATTATAAGGCAAATTTGCACTTCCACCTCTCCACTCTGTTAGAAAGTAAAAAATATATTTTTCTAGTGTATTTGTGTGTGTGTTTAGACCGAATATGACCTTCATTTCCTGCGGAAATTGACCTTTTTCTTAGCGAATTATTTTCATTGGACTTTTTTTGAAAAAAAAAAAAATCATTGCAAAATATACCAAAAACACTAGAAAAACAAAAAGCTAACCTATTTCTGACTTCATATGATGGAATCACCTATTTCTTACCTTATTGGCCTGGTTCTTGTTAAATGTTTGGTTCTGAGATTCTTACAGGCATACATATCTTGGTCTTTGAGATATTTACATTCAGTCTTGACACTTTACTGAGGTCGGAGAACACCATGCGATCAAAAAAATCCTACAGTTTCTTCGTTTTTTTCCCAAAACTACTTAATCAGCTCCATATAATTTAGTGACACATCACAGACTTCCATGGTCGAAATGAATATGAATTTGGAAATATGAGACCCAAAAATCGAGTGATTGGGCCAAAAATACTGAATTAAACCCAAAATCATTTTTGGTTGTTAAAACACACTGCTTTTGATTGGCCGCGTGACATGCGGGGAATGCATCAGTGATGATTTATGAAGGAGCGCGGGAGACACGCAGTGTGGGAGGTGAGGTAGCGATAATGGCAGAAGATTAATGGAAGAAAATAGAAAAATTTTTGAATCGCTATCTCCGTTACTATACATTTGGACCAGTAATGTAATAGATGAAAATGATTTTATAATTAGACGTCTTATTCGAATATGATAATAGATTAGTGGTAGGAATGTGGAATGTAGTAAAAAAATACCAATTATAAAATCATTTTCATCTATTACATTACCGTCCAAATGTATAGTAACGGAGATAGCGTATCCAAAATTTTCTCTATTTTCTTCCATTAATCTTCTGCCATATAAGCTACCTCACCTCCCTGCGTGTCTCCTCGTCTCATCATTCCGATCCGTAATCACGCGTGTAATCAAGCGTTTTTGTTTTTGCAACCAATTAAAATGATTTTGGGTTTAATTCGCGGTATTTTTGGCCCAATCAAATTCGATTTTTCTTTTGGGTCTCATATTTCCAAATTCATATTCATTTCCGACCATGGAAGTCTGTGATGTGTCACTTAAATTATATGGAGCTGATTGCGAGTTTTGGGAAAAAAAAAACGAAGAAACTGTAGGATTTTTTTGATTGCATGGTGTTCTCCCGACCTCAGTAAAGTGTCATAAGTGCAAGACTGAATGTAAATATCTCAAAGACCAACATATGTGGCGTTGTCCTAACTCGTCCCTTATCCCAAAGACAAAGAGACGGCAATAAGGTAAGAAATAGGTGATTCCATCATATGGTGAGAGTCAGTTAGGTTAGGTTTGGTTTTTGTTTTTCTAGTGGTTTTTGGTGTATTTTTTATTCGCTTTGCCATTATTTTTTTTCGGAAAACGTCCCACGAAAAAAATCTATAAAAAAACCCGGCCAATTTCCAATGGTGCACAGAGTGTGGTGCGCTTATGCAAATTTACCAAAAGAAAGCGGTATGGTCACCTGGCTCCAAGATGAGTTATTCAAAGATTGGTTGACTAAGAAAGAAGATGGTGGGAAAACTGTCCCATTTTGCAAAGTATATAAATCACAATTATCTTATGCTAAACCTGCTTTGATAAGACATGGTGTAACAAAGACCCACCAAACATTAATTAAAAGAAGTATCAACCTAGAGAAGACCCAGCCTAATATTTCAAGTTTCCTGGGGTCCTCATCAAGTAGGGTTGCTAAAATGGAAATAAAACTGTGTACATTTTTAGCTGTAAATAATTTGCCCATTAGCCTAAGTGAAGACCTGCTTGCTCTCCTTAACAGCTTATTCCCTGCTAATAGCCTTGAAGAAAGTTACCCTGAAAACAAAAAACAAACACACTACAACAGGTCTTAAGGTTTCATGTCATTAAAGATGGAATTATTAAACTAAGAGATCACCAATTGTCCCACATTATACACTAAGGTTGCCATACGTCCCGGACATGTTCTCCATTTAGGTCTCGAAATCTTTCCGGAAGTAATTTTTTAAATTCTTCAAAAGTACTGAATTTCAGCTTCCATCATTTTCTCCACGGAAAAAAACATGAAACTGTAATGATGAGAGAGAGAGATTGAGAGAGAGGGGAGGTGGAAACAGTAGAGATCTCGTTCAGTTTTCGTCAGCTGATAAGTCACGTGTACGCCTGTACGGTGTTGTCAGCTGCTAGCAGTTTTGGGGCTAGCATGTAGTGCCATGTATTGCTTTTCCTTGTTCTTCAGCCACGTGCATTATTGTAATTTTTTTGTATTTAGTGCTATTACAGCCATAAATGAAATGTTGAAAGTACAACTCCTCCCCGACTTACGACAGGGTTAGGGACCCAAATCCAGGTCGTAAGTCGGAAATGCAAAAAAAAAAAAATCTAAAATGAAATAGTACAGTAAAAGTAATCAATAATGAAGAATGGATACAGTGTGACTGAGCACTTACCCTTAATATAGTCAGCTGAATGCACACGGGGCCCCCATAATTTTCTATTTACAAGATACATGGAGACTATATTAATTGGATGAAGCAGAGGAGAAGACAGGGCTGGGTGGGTCATCAATGTCACTTTCTTCAGACAGGTTTATGTACAGGGAAAACTTGCTGGTTGAAGGTATTGAATCATCTTTAGGGAGTGAAGAGGCAGCACTGGTGGGGCATGAGGAGACAGCAATGATGGACTTCTTAAAATAGATGCCCAATTTAGACTGCACAGTTTGCTTTTTCTTTTCATTGTAAATTTCCCTATAGCAAGCAAGTGCATCTTGGACCATTCTGTCAACTTTGGCAAAACGCTCATAATTTTGATCCATTCCGTCAAACATTTGTATCCCCTTATTAATTGTAGCAAATGCCTCTGTCATTTGCTTCACTGAAAAATTTTTGGGGGAGCAGGTTCTTCTTCTACATTTAGACTCGCTTCTTCCTCTGCATTTTCTGTGCTTCCAGTTCGATAAGATCCTCGTTACTTAGCTCTTCTGCTACACTTTCAACCAACTGTTCAGCATCTTCATTATCAATTTCTAACTGAAGCTGTTTACCCAACTCCACTATCTTGCTACTAATCTCAGAAATAACTTCATTTTCATTAAATCCTCTGAAACTGTTCACATATCTTTTCAGTACTTTCTTCCACATTCCATTCATGCACTGTTGTGTAACCTCATCCCTTGCTGCAATAATGTTCTTTATACATGTCAAAATGTTGTTGTCCGTCCAAAACTCTCTGAGCGTTTTCTCACCTTCAGTAGCAGCAACAGCCTGAGCGAAGGTCGTACGTAAATAATTTGCTTTAAAAGCTGCAATAGCACCTTGATCCATGGGTTGGATGACAGAGGTAGTGTTAGGTGGAATGTAGATTACCTTAACATCAGGGTGCATGTCGTCCAGGTGTGGTGGGTGTCCCGGAGCATTATCCAAAATTAGTAAAATCTTGAACGCAACCCCTTGTTGCAGACAATACTCCTTGGCTCGTGGAATGAAACAAGTCATGAACCAATCCTCAAACAGTGCTAAGGTCATCCAGGCTTTCTTATTACTGCGATAAAACACTGGCAGTGTGTGCTTGCTGACATGTTTAAAAGCCCTGGGGTTCTCTGAATGATATATCATGAAGGGCTTTATCTTGAAACCAGCAACATTCCTCCCTAACAGAAGTGTGATTCGGTCCTTGAATGCCTTGAATCCTGGCATGCTTTTCTCCTCTTTGTGGATGTATGTCCGTTCCGGCATGTGCTTCCATAATAAGCCAGTTTCATCCACATTAAATATTTGCTCAGGCAAATAATTTCCTTCCACGATGACACGATCTAGCTCCTCCTTAAAAGCTTCGGCAGTACCCACATCAGCACTTGCTGCCTCTCCATTCACCTTTACAGTGTGCAAACTGTAACGTTTCTTACACCTTTGGAACCACCCATGACTTGCTGTGAAGTTTTGGTCACAATCATCTGCCTGCTCCTTCAGGCTTTCGAAAAGGCTTCTTGCCTTAGCCTGTAAGGTTAGAAGGCTTAAGGGTACACGCTTCTGTATCTGATCTTCCATCCATATCACAAGTAATTTTTCCATCTCATGAATAGGACCTTGTCTTTTCTTCGTTATTATAGTTCCCTTTATAGGTGCTGATCCTTGCACTACCTCACGAATACGTTTCTTGTCTTTCAAAATTGTCGACATCGTCGAGTGCGAGAAGCCTAGGTCACATGAAATGGTTGCTACAGTTTTTTCTATTTTCATGCTGCATTATTATCTTCATTTTTGTCTCAAAAGTACAGTTTTACCCCGCTTAACGCGCTTTCACTTAACGCATTTTCGCATATACGCGGTGCCTTGCCAAAGCTGAACTTTCACTTAACGCGGGTTTTTTCCACATATACGCGGTGAGTGTCCGGCTCGGATGCTATTTTTAGATTTTGCCCACGCGCCACGCGCCACCCACCCGCCCGCCTGCCTGCCTGCCTCTCCCTCCTCCTCCCTCCGCTTGGGTAAGCGGCGCGGTAAGGTTGCGCAGTGTGTGTCTTTGTTGCGTTATCACTGACGTCATATGACGTCTCAGACTGTGATTGGCCATGCAGCCCTACCCCCCTCTGCTGCTAGCTGTAATTGGCTTAAAGTATTATGACGTGACTACCCCGGGGAGGGAGGGAGGGAGGAGAGACGACGCTTGACCTAGCCGCGGCAGTTTCATCCCTCAAGGCCACGCCGGGTTAACGCGCATCCATTGTTCCGTAAAATGGCTTCCGCCGGACCACCACCCCCAGAGAGAAACCTTTCCTTACCTGGACCCAGCACAGCCAGTGATAGTGATAGTGAAGTTGATTTTGAGGGATTTGTCAGGGAAGCCATGACAACTGTAAGTGACAGTGATATTGATTCACCTAGTAATGGTGATTCACCTAGTAATGGCGATTCACCTGAGGGGCAGTAATCTGCCCTCTGCCTCGGAACCAGCCTCCATCCCCGTATGCCGACCCATCTCTTCTACTACCGTGAGTGTTCCTCAAAAATTTTCGTTTTTTAACCTATTCTTTATTTTTCCTATGTTAACCTTTATCTTTCCTAACCTAACTTCTTCTATATTACTTGTTTTTCATGCCACCATAAAGTTAAGATAGAATTTTTACTACAACATAGTTATTTGTCGTCAAAAAGTGGAGTTTGGGGGTCGGGCTGGGTTCTATTGGAATTAATCCTATATGTTCTGTTATTCACTTAACGCGGTTTTCACTTAACGCGGGACCCTCTGGGTTCAATTGACCGCGTTAAGTGGGGTACAACTGTAATTGACTGTCTCCTTTTCTTATGAGCACCACCAGCACACTCACTTCTACGCTTGCCAGTCATTCGAAAGTGAATTAGATGCGAAAATATTGTCAGTACACGGCGTGATCACTATCGACAACAAAGACAGCCAAGCACCAACTAAGCGGTCTACGGCGTGGGCGCTGTAGCCACGAGACGACCCAGCCCACGCGACGCTCTCGCATAGGACGGAAACGTTTCGGTTTAGAAAATACTGAGGCGGTTGAAAAATTTTGGTACCGACTGAGGCGGTCGTATGTGCCGGTGGTCGTACCGACTGAGGCGGTCGTATGTGCCGGTGGTCGTACCGACTGAGGCGGTCGTATGTGCCGGTGGTTGTACCGACTGAGGCGGTCGTATGTGCCGGTGGTCGTACTGACTGAGGCGGTCGATGCCGGTTGTCGCATCGACTGAGGCGGTCGATAAAAGCCGGTGGTCGACGATTGAGGCGGTCGATAAAGCCGGTGGTCGCATCGACTGAGGCGTCGATAGCCGGTGGTCGCATTCGACTGAGGCGTCGATGTGCCGTGGTCGTGACAGACCGAGGCGGTCAGATGTGCCGTGGTCGCATTCTACTGAGGCGGTCAGAGCAAAGCCGGTGGTCGCATCACTGAGGCGTAATGATAAAAGCCGTATCGCATCGACCGAGGGCGGTCGCGATGTGCCGTGGTCGGTCGATTGAGGCGTCAGATGCCGTGGTCGCATCACTGAGGCGGTCGATCGCCGGTGGTCGCATCGACTGAGGCGGTCGATGTGCCGGGTGGGTCGTAATCACTGAGGCGCTGTCGATGTGTCGGTGGTCGCATTCTCGATTGAGGCGGTCAGATAAAGCCGGTGGTCGATCGATCGAGGCGGTCGATGGGCCGGTGGTCGCATTCCACTGAGGCGGTCGATAAATGGGTGGTCGCATCGATTGAGGGCGGTCGTGATCGATTGAGGCGGTCGTATGTGTCGGTGGTCGTACCGACTGAGGCGGTCGTATGTGCCGGTGGTTGTACCGACTGAGGCGGTCGTATGTGCCGGTGGTCGTACCGACTGAGGCGGTCGTATGTGTCGGTGGTCGTACTGACTGAGGCGGTCATATGTGTCGGTGGTCGTACCGACTGAGGCGGTCGTATGTGCCGGTGGTTGTACCGACTGAGGCGGTCATATGTGCCGGTGGTTGTACTGACTGAGGCGGTCATATGTGCCGGTGGTTGTACCGACTGAGGTAGATATATATAAAGAGCGTTAATATTGGGTGACACATAATCAAGTCTGGTGTTGTTTTCATGTGGTCGTGACATTTTAAACTAATCTATCCAGAGTATTATTAACATACAATAATATAACTAATTGTGTTGGCCAATATTGTCACTCTTAGTTCTTTTATATCCTTACTACGACTGTATTTCATTCTTGACGCGTCACAAAGAAATTGGCGACCGTGTCAGCCACACCATTATGTCGGAGTCTTCTCATACAGCGGAGGAAATAATACCACACGGGTTAATGTGTTCCTCACAACACTTAATGTAGTAATTTTTGTAACCAGGGTATAGGTACTGTACATGCGCACAACCTATATGTGCACACTTAGAAACTGGAGTGATGGTTGAGGAGGCATAACTGTAGCAAGTTCGAAAGAATGGCAGCACAGTACAGTGGTCCCTCGGTTAACGAGCGCCTCGGTTAACGAGATTTCGGTTAACGATTTACCTTCCATAAAATTCTTAACTTCAGTTAACGAGCAATCCCTCGATTAACGAGTTTTTTACGAGCCTACTTCAACATGTTTTCGCTTGCATTTGGCGGTCCACCAGCTGTGGTATTAGTCCGCCAATACAGTAATCGATTTTAGGGCTTACATTTCTTACTATTTTAGTAAATATCAAGAAGTTTATACTATTCAATAATTTTAAAAGTTTAATATTAACTTTTTTAGTCATTTTAACAATTATTGAACATAATTGAAGGTAAAGAAACTAGTTTCTGGCATGCCATCCAGCCTGTTAACACACCAGACAGGCGTTAGTCTCTCTCTGTTTTCACTGGAGGTAACATCTTGCTTGAGACTCTCTTCAACTAAATGCTTTTTTTCTGTGTTTTCAAGCAAATTATTGGTCATTTTGAAAAATATTTTACATATTGACAATATAAAATGCAGTGCAGTGTTGATTTAAAGAAAATAATCTTGAAATACACCAAGAGAGCTAAAATTTTATGGGTGAAATGGTGCCATGGGGTGACTTCTCTTCCACCCCAATGCCTTCTCTTCTTCCTTCTCCTCCACCCCCATTCTAATTTCCATCATCATCATCCAGGAGCCTTCTACATACACACCTCAAAGTAAGTGTACTTTTCTACCTTTTTTGTTGAATTTAGGCAATTTTCGGTGAGCTGGAACCAATTACCCAAAATCCCATTGAAACAATGGTTTCGGTTAACGAGTTTTTCAGTTAATGAGCAACCTGCTGGAACGGATTGTGCTCGTTAACCGAGGGACCACTGTATAGCAATGACAGCAAATTAATGTGATTCAGTACGAGCGGACAAACTGGGATAGGAGATTGGGGGGCGGGGGTGTGCAACCTGGCTGAGTAGCTCACAAACACCTCTGCATCTGGCTGGGAATTTTCCGGAAGTGTGCACCCCGGATAATTAATTGTTCCCAAAGCCGTAATTTTCCAGAAAATTCCGGGTTTGAGGAATTCTGCGTGATGGATATATTACTGTATGTTGTCATTTTGGTCATCCACCAAATTTTAGGATTTTATGTTTAGGTCAAGATGGTTGAAATTGTCTTTTTCTGGTAGTTTATGATGTGTTTTGAGCAATTGTGACCTACGGTACTTCCAAATAGTTGGATTACTAAAACAATAATTTTACCCCATAACTTCTTAAGAAACCTAACCTAACCAATAAATGATCATTGATAATTATTATTTATTTACCCCAAAACTTATTAAACCTAACCTAACCAACAAAGGGTGGCTAATAATTATGATATTATTTACATGTCTAATTTTTTGCAGGTGTTGCCAGTGGGTGTTGCCAGCAGGTGGTGTTGTTTGCCATGGAGCCCAACATTCAAGCCATTATGGTTGGTAAACTCACTTTCCAGGATACTATTAAGAAACACCAGCCTCCTAACAAGATTCACAATGAGATGAAGAAAAGGAGACTACCTACAAATACTGCGGTCTTTATTGTAAGTCTTACGTCACTGTTGGTGTCTCACTGTTGTGTTGTTAGTGAAATGTATGTTGTTCATTATATGGAGGCTTAGCAAACCCTCTATATAACACACATGACTATTACACTGTGTACCTAGCCAACAAACAGTGTACTACAGTGTTCCACCCATGACTACACTGTACCTAGCCAACAGTGTAATACAGTGTTCCACCCATAATAAGTGTGTAGGTTCCACAACATAAATTAAATCAACATAACAAACAACTAATATAAAAAATAAACTATTTTGTAATATTAATTTACTCCCATAAATAATAGAGCAGCACTGAATAGTTAATACTTAACTAAACCCAATTTGAAAAGGTATCCACCACTGACAGACTGAGACAGCCTTCCACCTCCAAGGCCAGCCAGTGACTGACTTGGCTCCATACTTCAGGGAACTAACAACCTAAAACTAATATTAATAAACTCCCACATGATGCTACAAAAAATGCCTTCATACATACAGAAAATATTTTATGCATCAAATACCAGCCCTGCTCTCACATCATTATATAAAATTATATTTACATAACTTGGGGTGACATGCCTGAAATATATTTCACTGTACACAGCTCAAAGCACCACTGTACATTACCCCCTGCATAACAATATAGGATTTCAACTTTTGTAAATTTGTTAACTGAAAGAATGGATTATGAAACTGTTTGTTGTGCAGTTCATCTAATACTTCATGTATATAGTTACAAGTCACACCATTACCCACAACTATTTTATATGTTTTAGTTTATTTACTCGTGTTTTCCTGTGTTTTGTGTTACTGGTTGAATCGGTGAACTTTTATTAATGTTTGGCGTTTTAAAACATTTGGACCATTTTACTGTATGTAAAATTTTTGTGCAAACTTTGTACTGTATTAATAATTTATGATCAATAAAACATCTATCTATATATCTGCCTACAGGAGCATTTAAGTCACCTTCGTCATCTGGCCTGGAGAACCTCTCAGAGGCAGCGGGAGCTACGTCGGCCAATAACGTGTTATGTAAGTCACTATATTGTTCTGTACTGCCTTCTCTCCTTCCTCCTCCTTTATCCTTTTCTCCCTCCTCCTATATCCTTTTCTCCCTCCTTTATCCTTCTGTCCCTCCTTTGTCCTTCTTCCTCCTTTACCTTTCCTTCCCTTCTCTATTACAGTAGTAAACAACCTAACTGGTAATAGGCATTTGATGACCTTGTCTGCTCTTCTTGGTCACACTGCCTAAACATTATTATTGCAGGTTAAAACAATTGTCAGTGTCCCGGCCATCAACCAGTGGGGAGGTAGTGGTAACTGAACAAGCCAGCGTTACCCAAGACCGCCGCCGCAAATATGTAACAAGTGAGAGGAAGTATTCGTTGTGGCATCTGTGTGTTTGTTTACATGGCATTAAAACTCCCAGAATGACCCTAAGAAACCTTGCAATACTAGCCACACTTGATTTACTCTTTGTAATGATGTTACATGGTGTTTTTCAGGTGTTACAGGACAATATATAACGACTTGACAGTTGAACAATTTTTAAACGACGGTAAAGTGGGGAAGCTATCGCATAGCTGCATATGTAAAGAACATCAATGTACTCGAGACACCACATACAGGTACAGTCGGCCCTTAACATACGCGGGGGTTACGTAACAGAGATAGCCGTGGATGTTAAGAATCCGTGTATATGTGCTGCCCCCCCCCCCTCCCCAAAAAACCCTGGCCCCCCATGTCCTTATTTACCATATATACCTGTGTATAGTTCGAGTTTTTAAGACCAAATTATTTGGCAAAAAATTGGGGGTCGACCTCTAAAAGGGTAATAGTTTCGTTAGGTTGAAAAATATTTACCAGTAACTACCAGTAAACAATGGAAACGATGCACCAACGCACCACCAGCTGTGAGTGTCGGTACAGTTGCCAGGGCAGATCTCTTGCGTCATCATAGCAAGCCCAAAGTAGCCAAATCCACGGTATGGTAGCACAGGGCGATGTAAAACATAAAGTATTCATTTATTAAAGTTTATTTTTAGATACTGGACATTAATTTTTGTTCATTACATTTGATACATCAATCTTTGTTAATTAAATTTGAAACAAAAGAAAACTACGATACCGTATTTTCATTAAAATATTACATCACAAGTATATTTTACCTTAACTGTGACTGAATGAATATATTCTCGAAAATAAATATGGAAATGTAATATTTTTGCTGGAATGACGTACATATTATAGTGGGAAGTGGGATAAAATCATGACGAAAGACTTTTGCCTTCTTTCGTTGTTCAAAAGATTTTACCGTAATCGCTTTTCGAATGGTTTTCAGTTAAAAAACTATTGTACTTGTACTGTATTACAATAATATTCTATCCTATCATTAGCCTTATAATCCCACAACTGAAAACCATTTGAAAAGCGATTACGGTAACATCTTTTGAACGAAAAAAGAGAAAGTCATTGCTTTCGTCACAATTTTATCCCACTTTCCACTGTAATACGTACAGTACAACATTTCAGCAAAAATATTACATTTCCATGTTCTCAGAAATAAATGGTAGTTTTGTTGAAACTTAATGTACAGTGTTTAATATTAAAACGCAAAAATAGCTATAAAAACAATTAATACACCCGTAATGTACTGGCTGGCATCTCCACTCGTCCCTGCTCCCGCCAGTCACCTCCTCCCCGCTCTATCCCTCCGCCTCCTCCCCGCTCTATCCCTCCGCCTCCTCCACATCGTCACTACTGTTGTATTACAATAATATTCTATCCTAATTGACCTGAATAAATACTACGATACCATATTTCTGAATATTTACATTAAAATCCATCCAAATCATTTTCCTTGTCATCGTCTGCAGCACCAAACAGCTTCTCCCAGTCCTCTCCTTGAACAGGGCTAGAGGGTACGTGTTTTTTGAATCGTTTTCAATTAAAAAAATGTTACAGCACATGCATATTTTACCTAAACTGTGCCTGAATGAATATATTCTCAGAAATAAATAGTAGTTTTGCTGAAACGTGATGTATTTCAATGTAAAATAAGATACAATACATGACGAAAACAAAAGACTTTACCTAAGCTTCCGATGTTCAAGAGATGTTACTCGTTTTTTTAATAGTTTTCGGTTAAAATACTGTTATATTACAATGATATTATATTTATACTGTGCTTGATATACTACATTCACGGAAATGTAATATTTTTGCTGAAATGACGTACGTATTACTGTGGAATGTGGGATAAAATCGTGACGAAAACAATGACTTTCGCTTTCTTTCGTTCAAAAGATGTTACCATAATCGCTTTTCGAATGGTTTTCAGTTGAAAAACTGTTGCATTACAAGTGAATTAGGATAGAATATTATTGTAATACAACAGTTTTTTAACTGAAAACCATTCGAAAAGCGTTACGGTAACATCTTTTGAACGAAAGAAAGCGAGTCATTGCTTTCGTCACTTTCCACTGCAATACGTACGTTATTTCAGCAAAATATTACATTTCCATAATCTCAGAAATAAATAGTAGTTTTGCTGAAACGTGATGTATTTCAGTGTAAAATAGGATAAAATACATGACGAAAACAAGAGACTTTACCTAACCTTCCGATGTTCAAGATATGTTACTCGTTTTTTTAGTAGTTTTCGGTTAAAATACTTTTATATTAGTGATATTCTATTCATACTGTGCTTGATATAATACATTCACGGAAATGTAATATTTTTGTAACTACAATGCTGATGTCAACACAAGCGTGGTTACAGCGAGACTGACTGACTGAGGGAGAGCTATGCGTGTGTGTGTGAGGTTGCGGGAGCGGGCGGTGTCCCGTGTGAGGTGCCGCGCGCGATTTGAATGTACTTCAATGTCAGAATATTCCTCCGGCGGGGCAATCCGCGTATTTGCAAATCCGTGTATTATAAACCCGCGGGCTGTTAAGGGCCGACTGTATTGTTATCAGTAATAGTAAGTGTTGTATACATCTAAAGTATACCTTAATTTAAGACAAATAGAAAGATAAAATACAATAAATCAGGTAAATAAAATACAGCAAGCTCTTAAAATTTGTGAGGGTTTGGGTCTCAAAATGGCCATGAATAACATTTGCCCTTCGGACAATTATTTTTTTTACCTGTATTATATATATATATATATATATGTGTGTGTGTGTGTGTGTGTGTGTGTGTAGACACATATACAATACAGTACAGGTAAAAGAAATTACTGTGTATAAAATAAATGGTTCCCTGTCCCAGCTGATAAAATGTCAGCAAGTTTATAACTGCCCACAGACATTGTTAGGTACATCCAGGGTGTCATCTGTGCACAATGGAGTTCCATGAATTGTCAGGGCATGTTGTAATTGTCAGGGCATGTTTCAAGTTTAACCTCGTTGGTAAGTGAGGGACCTATGTATAAACTGACTCTGTGAGGACACTACACTTAGGTGGTGCCTTACTGTAAGGTTGTGGAGTATGGTTGAGAGTTAACAAAGAGGTACACAGCTGCTGTGTTATCCAACACTACCTTGCGGGAAGTGTGAGGACCAACACACTGCAGGTAACTGTAGTTTGTTTATCTCTCAGTACTTTACTGCCTTTCATCCACCATTCCCTCTGTGTACCGCCATGAATAAAAACGTATTTTCACGTTGACAGATGAAGCAGATACGAGGGACTGCCAGGCATTAGAGGGTCAGCAGAAGAGTAGAGTTATACCACAAGACGCCGTTGAACTGGAATTCGCAGATATTTGGTCCAAGACAAAAATGAAAGATAATCTCAGTGGAAAGGAATTAAGACTATTCTTTGGTAAGTATGAAAATTTTTAATCTTGATGTCATACTGTCGCTCTGAAGGGTTCTTTATTATGGTTGGAGATAGAGGTATGGGTGAACACACACACACACACACACACACACACACACACACACACACACACACACACACACACACACACACACACACACATGCACGCACCTTCCCCTGTAACTTCACTATAACTTCCTCTGAAGACTCGTATTTAATTAGGGAATTACAAGATATTGTTAAAAAACTGTCTGTCTTAGTTGACTTCTCTGAGATTGGTAGACGATACAGGCAGTTATATGTACAGATATATATTTATCTTGATAAAATCACACGGGAAAAGGGAAACAACGGAGCACCTTAGCTTTCGTCTTTATTCAAGACATCTTCAGAGGCAACTGGACTACATGGACAGAGAGAGGCTTAAATATACAGGGTGACCTTAAAAACATGAGGTCAGGTCATAAGGATGTCATCCACTAATCTCCACACCAACACACACGTAGAGGAGCTTAAGAGAAGGGGGGTGACGTGACTAGTTGGGTCAGGTCAAAAATAAGGGACCCACTAATAACTATCTTACATCTAGATCAAAGGTTTTCAAAGCATTTTTAACCTTGGGCCACTGACAAATAAATTTATGTAACATATTATCAGTTTTGAACAGACCATCACTAAGGTTTATTGATTTTAATTCCTTTATCAAACTAGCTTCAACCAGAAGTCTTTCTGTGACACAAGATGATTTAAATACTTCTAAGCTTTTTTCCCAAGCAATGGGATGATTATTATTCCTAACATGAACGAACAAGGCACTGCTTTCAGATGCTGTTCTGATATTATACTTATGTTGTTTGATTCTGAGCTGCAGTGTTTTTCCTGTCTGTCCTACATAATTACAATTACATTTGCTCCATGGAATACAATAAACACTTCCATTTACATTCAAACTTGGGCTATTTCTTATTAACATTTTGGTAATGGTTGAGTCATACTTGAAAACAACATTAATATTTAGAAGCTTGAGGGACCGAACTAACGGGACAAATTCATTACGATAGGGCAGAGTCAAAATATTCTTAAGTGTAGGAATTTGCCTGGTTTGAGAGGAATGAAAGGATTTTTTAGCCCTTTTAAAACAACGATCAACAAACACAGAAGGGTATCCGAGTTTCTGTGCAATAGAACGAATGTGTTTCAATTCATCGTCAATAAATTCAGAGTCACAAATACGAAGACATCTTAAGAACATAGCAGAAAAAACTGACATTTTGGTAGACACAAGGTGATTCGATAAAAAGTGAATGAAACTGTCTACCTGTGTGGGCTTTCTATATACCTTGAATTTATAGTTTTGGCCATTTCTCATGATAAGCATATCAAGGAATGGAAGGGATCCATTTATTTCTCTTTCAATTTGAATGTGATACTTGGGACAATATCATTAAGCTTGTCTAAAAATTCCAATGGGTCACTGTTTTTAGGCCAAAGACAAAGAACATCATCTACATATCTATACCATGGAGGAATAAAGTCCACTATATTGGGTAGTAATCTAGACTCAAAAAACTCCATATAAATACAGGCTAGAGGAGCAGAAAGACAATTACCCATGCTCATGCCAAATATTTGCTTGTAGAGCTTCCCATTTACTCTAAACACATTGTCAGTTACGCATAACTCTATTAATTTGAGGAAAGTATCATGTTCAATAGTTAAATCTAACAGTTGTAATTTATCTTTAAGAAATGAAAGTAAGTCTTTCACAGGTACTCTCGTGAACAGTGAATTTACATCAAAACTTATTAATTCGCAAGGTTCATTGTGTTTCTTGAGTTTATCAATTAAATCACTGCTATTGTGTACATGTGAATTAGATATTTGGCCTGTAAGAGGGGATAGCATTTTTACCAGCCACTTGGATAATTTGTAAGTAACAGAACCCACAGAACTCACGATAGGACGTAATGGATTGTTAAGCTTGTGTGTTTTGATCAATCCATACATATAAGGTAAAGTGGGATTGATTTGAGAGAGCTGTTTGGTGAGATCAGGGTTCTTTTTCAATAACATCTTCATTTTGGAATTAGATAACTTATTAATATTTTCCAGGGGATCTTTCGTAAGCTCACAATACGTGCTTTCATCACTAAGTAATGAATTCATCTTATCATTGTAGTCACTTTTATCCAAGATAACAATAGCATTAGACTTATCAGCCTTGGTAATAAGGATATTCTTATTTCTTTTCAAGTTTATCAAGGCTGTTTCAAATCTTTTTGGAATGTTTGAAACAAATTTCTTATGTAAAACATTATGTATACAACCTTTAGCTATGGAAATATCTTCATTTGTAACATCTGACGACTTATTCTTTTCCAGGTTGATTATACCTTTAGCAATAGTAAGCGGATTTACACACCGTTGAGTGATAGAAAACTTCCTTATCCTCGTTTTCATTGTGGATCTACATGAAATATATATTTATATCTACAGAGAGGCTGGCCACTTGATCTGAATAATAGACCAACACTTATGTCTTCGTTCCTTACAGGCAGTTTGTGATGCAGCGGAGTACCTCAACGGTGCCTTCCAGAGAGACCAGAAGGACGAGGTCAGCCACGACACGTGTTATCTGGTCAACAGGTTTTGTTGTTGTTTCTGTGTTTATTTAATATGTAATTTTTTTGTTACTTTTAGAAAATAATATATAAATATTCTTGTTAAAATACATATGTGAGACTTTCTATTTATACTGAGTATGTAATTTATTAATGTTGATAATTATAAAAGTATTATTATAGTGAACTGCATGAAGGAAAAAGCTTGTAAACTTGTTCGGTGATCCCAAGATAGAGATGATATTCTGATTTGGTTTCATTTTCCAACCTGATGCTAAAATATATGAAGTACAAAATTAATAATATATTTCTTAACTGTAAATAAAGAATACAAAATATATTCTTCATGTATAATTAATCCCAGGAAAGTATAGTAGCAGTGTTTGATGTTTTTAAGTGTAATGTAAAATAATCTCAAATTACCTTCTTTCTTCCGTCAGTTCCTGGTCGGCTCCGAGAGTTTCCTCTTCTCCAATTCCATGGTAGACGTCTTCACTCGGCTGACTCGGTGTTGTCTCTAAGCTCCAGTGTCCAGACCCTGAGATCTGGAAAATATTCAAGATATTTGCCAAGACAATAGTCAAGGTGCTCTTAGCCTTTGCTGATTTTGGGAAGAAAGAATTTACTAATTATGTTCGATGATGAGAAAAAGGTCAGTGTTAGGAGGACTTGGATATATTTTATAGTATCTGTGTATCAGTCTATACATTTGCCCATTTATCACTTATCGTTTTAACTCCGTATAAATACATTACTGTATCTTCAATTAGGCGTTGTGGCCATTTTTTTTTTTTACGTTATTTGGTGACTTCACGACCGACCAGATAATACTGTCATTCATTTTACTCTGTCCTATATAATACTCACTAAAAATTGTACAATCAAGTGAAGATGAGATCACCCAGTTTATTATTAACCATCTGTCATCCAGCACTCATGGTCACCCACACAAGCATGGAAAAATGGCCTTAAAACATTGATGAAACCTAACCTAACCTAACCCAACCCAACCCAACCCCACCCAGCTAGTTGTTATATATGTGTATGTTTATGTGCTGCCATTATATATACATTATAGTATATTATGTTACTTCTTAACCAAAGTTAGAATGTGTTTAGGCCTGTGTTAGGCACCAGTAAACCATCTGAGTCAGCATGTGGCTTCTCATGTAAGATACTACACTGTGTTTGGGCATTTAATCATCAGGTGAAATAAGCTGCTGTATCTAATAATTAACTTGATCTTAATTTTATGCTGTTGAACTTATCATCGTCCTCCTTAAGGAAAACACCAATTAACTTGTATTGAGAACTTTGCCAGAGATGATTCTCTTCAGTAAAAACATCATCTTGTACCGAGACGTTTCCCTCTACGCCAAGAGTCTTACCTCATAATTGTATTAAATATTATTGGACTAGTCTAATTATTCACCTTGTTATGCTCTTAAAGACCTTAACTGTTGAAGCACAATAATAACAAACAAAATTCACCCCCTTCTCACATCATCACATTCATCATTCTAGTGTTGTTGTTTATTGTTTCCTTCTGTACCTAGGCCTTAATCCTCATGAACAACATCCAACAATTAAGAGTTCAGCCGAGAAGGTGGGCGGCAGGAACCCATATAGAGGAAGACGTAGCCACCATCCTCGGTGAGCTGCAGGGTACGCAACACAGTCCTGGATCAACTCGCTCATAAGTTTGCCAAGAGGTAAGTTGTCTACTGTTCCCCTGACCTAAACCAATCAGTGTGATATAGTGTTCTCTCCTAGTCCAGCTGCCTGTACACTAAAGTTTTATTGAACATTTTATAACCAAACATCTTACATTAATCCTGTGTTTACTGTCGATGAAGTCTCTCAGTACTAGTCAAGGGAGCAGTTTTATGTACACTCGCTCCAATAGGCTACTTTACGGAGGGACCGGATGAATTTCAAAATGAATGCGGCGATTCCTGTTGTTATATTGTCACACAAAGTCATAATAATATTGTTTGGAGTGAGTGTACATCATTGATAAATAGTGTTCACTATACAGTACAGTCTGGGTTTAAGCGGATATTTTAAACGCGGACGGCCATTTACGCGGCACCTGTCCGGAAGCGATGATTAGTATTTATGCAGTAAATGTCATCATATGAGCGGCGGGCAAGGTGCTGGCCGCTGACGTCGGACTCGTGCCGATGACGTCGCGGACTGTGATTGGGCCACGTATCCTTACCTCCCACGCACCTCCTCCGCCGCGCGCTGTGATTGGTCTATTTTCAGTGGCAAAGAGGATAAAAGTAAAGTAAAAAGTAAAATAATGTGGCAAACAATTTGGCTTCAAGTCTACTCTTCAGAAACATTTACTTGTACACAATGGTGTGAAGGAGTTTGAATGTGAGGAATGTGGGAAATGTTTCTTCCAGAAGAGT
This sequence comes from Homarus americanus, assembly GCF_018991925.1. NCBI lineage: Eukaryota > Metazoa > Arthropoda > Malacostraca > Decapoda > Nephropidae > Homarus > Homarus americanus. Next base: position 26,494 of record NW_024717625.1, on the reverse strand, counting down.
ACTCTCAAGAGACACATTCTTGAACACAATGGTAGAAAGAAGTTTAAATGTGAAGAATGTGGGAAATGTTTCTCCCGGAAGAGTACTCTCAAGACACGCATTCTTGGACACAGTGGTATAAAGGAGTTAAAATGTGAGGAATGTGGGAAATGTTTCTCCCAGAAGGGTCATCTCAAGGCACACATTCTTGTACACAATGGTATAAAGGAGTTTGAATGTGAGGAATGTGGGAAACATTTTGCACAAAAGAGTGCTCTCAATACACACATTCTTGTACACAATGGCATAAAGAAGTTTGAATGTGAGGAATGTGTAAAATGTTTCTCTCAGAAGGGTCATCTCAAGAGACATATTTTGAACACAGTGGTATAATAGAGTTTGAATGTGAGGAATGTGGGAAATGTTTCTCCTGGAAGAGTAATCTTAAGAGACACATTCTTGAACACAGTGGTATAAAGGAGTTTAAATGTGAAGAATGTGGGAAATGTTTCTCCCAGAAGGGTACTCTGAAAGGTCACATTCTTGGACACAGTGGTATAAAGGAGTTTGAATGTGAGGAATGTGGGAAATATTTCTCCTGCACCGGTCATCTCAAACGTCATAAACTTGTGCATGAAAAAACAGAATTCAATAAATGTTTGAATGACTTTAACAGAAGGTAAATGTGACACACAAACTTGAATACAGTGATATACATCAATATAAAACCACTTGAACAAACTCTATGAATGTAGCAGAAATAAAGACAAGTGACAAATGCCACTTTTATAGATATTAAACACAAGTTATCTGCTCTTAAGATGTAAATTACTTCTACCATGGCCTTAGTGTGGACATTTGGTGTTGGTTAAATATCACTCATAATAATACTCCAGATTGTTTCATCAGCCTTTTTAATAATGTTATTTACATTACAGTAGTGAACAAAGGTTAAACTTATCGTCTATGTGCTTAAAATATCACCTTTACTGGATAAGTTGTGTTGAACAGAGATGAACTCTCATTTACTATAATTTGTGCATCAATAGTTGTGTTAACTGTGTATTTCTGTCTTTATTTACACGTGACATAAGTTTTATCACAAGTACGTACATTAACACAGGTAGTAAATCATCTTGCTAAAGTAGTACAGTGGTGGTAGACCATTTGTTATAGTCAAGGTGTTGTCATTTTCTAACGGAAACTCTTCAGTCTCTGTTGAAATTGTACGTAAATATTTGATAAGTTTTGCTCAACTCTGACAAGATATTTCGATATTTTATCTTGACTAAAATGGTTGGTAGTTTTGATTCATGTTTTAAATATATTCATTCATCACTTACAGATATATGGTACCATTGTCTGGTAAATAATGGTTAGGGTTCATATATAGTAGCTGGTGTTATGGGGCAGATGAACTTTGACACCTCTTAACTGTATATAATATCATGTTTAATATATTATTCAGTTAGCATCTTGTGCCTTAGTTAGGTAACACTTCTTGGTTATATATCAATTTATTCTTGTACAGTCATTTTCTTAAAGTAGCCAATGCTGAAATGCCAAACTCTGGGTTAAAATTTATTTTTTGATCATGTTAAGCAGAAGACTTGGTTAAATTAACATAGAGTATTTAGATATTTGCTGTTCTTATATACAACTTTTTCTAATAGTACTGGCATGTGTTTATCTAACAATGGTATTTAAAAAGATGATTGCTACAAGAATGGCATTAATTTTGTGGACATGAATATAGAGTTTTATGTAAATACTGTGTACTGCATACATTAGTACAGGTCCCTATAATCTCCTGTGACTCTTATTACAGCTGCATAACGTTCACACTCACCGCACTAAGGGAGTATCTAAGTTTTCTATTGGGTAGTGTCACAGTAAACACTCTGAAGGGGTAATTTGTATGTTGTATTATATCAGTGTCTGTGTATATAATGTTAAGTGTGTGTACTGATAGTATTCAGGGAGAACTCAAGGTACTGTTGTATGTTGTATTATACCAGTGTCTGTGTATATAATGTTAAGTGTGTAATGATAGTATTAAGGTCAGTTATTTTGTATCGAGAAGAAGAGACCTTAATTTATGGGAGAAGGTCAGTTATTTTTGTGTGGTGCAGTGACCTTAATTGCTTGGGGAAGGTCAACTATTTTTGAATTGTCACGGAGTGTAGTATTTTTATTATGTCTAAAATAATTAGTTAAAACTACTGGTTGGTGTTTCACCCTTCCTTCCACCCTCAACTTTAATTAATGAAAAATACACACTTGCACTGCTGGACTATACTCACAATGCTAGATTAAACTCACATTGCTAGACAAACTCACACTGCTAAACCAAACTCACACTGCTAGACTAAACTCACACTGCTAGACTAACCTCACACTGCTAGACCAAACTCACACTACTAAACTAAACTCACACTGCTAGACTATACTCACACTGCTAGACTATACTCACTCTGCTAGACTAAATTCACCCTGCTAGTCTAAACTCTCACTGCTAGACTAAACTCACACTGCTAGACTAAACTCACACTGCTAAACCAAACTCACACTGCTAAACCAAACTCAAACTGCTAGACAAAACTCACACTGCTAGACTAAACTCACACTGCTCTCACACTGCTAAACTCTCACTGCTAGACTAAACTCACACTGCTAGACTAAACTCACACTGCTAAACCAAACTCACACTGCTAAACCAAACTCAAACTGCTAGACAAAACTCACACTGCTAGACTAAACTCACACTGCTAGACCAAACTCACACTGCTAGACTAAACTCACACTGCTAGACTAAACTCACACTGCTAGACTTCTTTGCCAGCTCCCCAAAGAACAACCACACATACTGTCCTGTGGTCTGGTGGCAGCGAACCTAAGGTAAGAAGTAAACCCTAGTATTAAGTGACCAATTAAAGGGCAGTATAACTGTATACACTTGGCCATGATGTGTCCCAAACATAAATATCTTACAGAATGAGATATAAGTATTTAAACTATTGCTGAATACTTTATTACAACCCCAGTATTGTAGAACATGGTGTACAACAGGACATGATAGTGAGAGGTACTCAAACACCCTTCTTATGTGTGTCTCAGGCCCATATGCAAGATCAGCCGTGGTGTACATCATGCCGTGGTATCCCGGCAGTCGTAACACAGTGGAGTGAAAATTTTTTCATGATTCAAGATGGGCCATTGTGGTACCCGACTGTCGTTTGTTATTACTACGTCATCGTAGTGTAGTCAGGCGTACCAACTGCCGGAAGACTTGGGGGTTGGTATGCTTGCACCCTGAAAACGTTGTCAGTGGCACGAAACGTTTGCTCTTGCTACACGATTTACGAGCATAAAAAACTTGAATCCCAAGCTAAGGTGCACCTCATTTTCCTATTTTCTTGGATTATAAGCCAATTCTGGGAATAAAATACTATTATTTACAGGGAATATAGGTAAATAAAGCCTGTGACAACCATAAAAATGTAGGAATTGAGTGTAATATCTGCTCCTTTCTTCTTTATCCTTATGAAATCTCACAATAAAGTTATAAGTTTTTCATGAACTTGGGGTTGGGTGAGTGTAATGAAGAGAACTATGGCCTGTTCTGTGGATGAAGTCAGTAGAATATACCAAAGTACAGTATTAGGTATTATAATTTTGTTATGACAGTGATGAACTCACTGTACAGATGAATTGGGATAAAATCTTGAAAAAATATCACCATAACTGCTAGTTTTCTATCAAACAGGAAATTATCTTTATCCCAAAATTTTTCCTTTCATATTATACAAGGCCAGTTATCTACAAGACATGAAAACTTGAGATAATGTTTCCTCCTTTTCTCCACCTGATTATAGTAATGCAATAAATACACTTTCAAAAAAACAAGACATGAACACTTTCCCAATGTCAGGAGTAAAAATGCATTCAATATGTTAAGACATGGACTAAACCAGAAGTCGGAGAAAAGTCTCTGCTGTTTAAATGGTCTTTTATTTGGAAAAATATTACATGTAAATACTGTATATGGATCCTCACCAGAGAGCCTTCATATAGTTAGTGTGCAGACATTTGTTTACAAGGCATATACTCAACTCTTATGGAAATGAAGACATGTTAGGTTAGGTTAGGTTCATCTTGTGAGCAAATATCATGGCACCCATATACAGTAGGTACAGTCATGAAATTCTACCAACTAATCAGAGACTAATAATGTTAAACATAGAACAAGATGATAATTAAATGGTTTGAAAATATCCTCAATACAGTCTGCAATGTTAATTGCAAATCTCGTCCTATTGAGTATGTTATGTCGTAATTCAAACTGACTTAAGGGAAGAAATAACTTAGGGAGTTTAACATCCTCGCCCGATTCGAGAGCAAAAATAACAGCTGACCAATATGGGTCGCGTCGTTGCTCATCTTCCAGCTGCGAAAGAGTGAATGTTGATACAGGCATAACTGGTGCTATATTTCTTGACAGAGCGTCGGCGACAACATTCGCCCTCCTAGGTAAATACCTAAATTCGGGGTCAAACTCTTGAATTGTCAGATACCAGCGTGCTAATCTGCCTGATAAGTTTCTGCCATGGAACAGTTCGGTGACTGCCGCATGATCAGTAAAAACAGTTATCTTGTAGCCAAAGATAATGTCCTTGAACTTCTTAAGTGCCCACACAACGGCTAACGTTTCTAAATGCGTCACCGAATAACGTGTTTCAGCATCGATTAGTTTGCGACTTGCAAATGCTATCACTCTAAACTTCCCACGCGTGTCCTCTTGCATGAGCACTGCTCCGACTCCAATTCCGGAAGCGTCTTCAATGCCGTAAAACTTTCCTCGTGTTCAGCATCCCATATAAACACTGCATCTTTTTTGAGCAACCTCGTTAGGGGCGATGCTAATGTTGCATAGTCCTTGATAAAGGAACGATAATAACCAGATAATCCGAGAAAGCTACGCACATGATCATTTGAGGTAGGACGCGGGAACTGAGATACAGCTTTTACTTTATCATTAACTGTGTGTATGCCCTCACCGTCGACTACATGACCAAGGAAATGGATTCTGGATTTTAAAAACTCGCACTTTGAGAGTTTTATTTTGAGGCCTGCTGTGGAAAGTTTGGCCAAAACTTCACGCAGTTTAATCAGATGGGAATCGACGTCCTTACTGACTACTATTAGATCATCCAAATAAGCGCAGACTGTGTTACCAATTAGTCCGGCAAACAGGGTGTTGATCATTCTTTGAAATGTTAGTGGGGCATTTCTGAGACCAAATGGCATTCATAGAAACTCAAAATGGCCTAGAGGCGTGCTAAATGCCGTGATTTCTCGTGATTTTTCATCGAGTGGTATTTGCCAATACCCACTAAGCAAATCTAAGTTGCTAAATACCGCATTATCCTTGCCTAAGGATTGCAATATGTCACTCAAGATAAGCACTGGGTACCTATCAGGGATTGTTTGATCATTTACACGCCTGAAATCTATGACAGGGCGCCATCCACCATCCTTTTTCGGGACGAGGAATAATGGGCTATTAAAGGGGGATTTTGAGTGTCTAATGACATTCTCATCTAACATACCCTGTACCATATCTTGCACTACAGCGCGCTGGCTATGAGGTAGTCTATAAGCTGGTACGTAAATAGGGTTGGTTCCTTCCTTTAACGCTATATGATGGGATGTTAAATCTGTCTGACCTAGCGTTTCCCCTGGCAAGGCTACTATATGTCTATAGTCGGCAAGCAGCTCTAACAGGCGTGTCTTGCCCTGAGGATGATCGATCACCTTAACATGTGGTGCTATTTGATCTATCCTGGCCAGTCGAGTCTGTTGGCAATTCGCAACAATACCTCGAATTGGGAATTTATTTGGTTGCACTTCGACATTGTTGTGATATACTAGAAAATCACAGAAATAACATCCTTTCTTTAAGATTCGCTGAACACCTGTTCGATTTAGAATCTGTACGTCGGTCAAACCACCGGGGCGTATAGTGCTCAGGGTAGATTCACATGACAGCCCTTTTACCTTGCATGTTTCCGGGAGACACACAACATCTGTGCCCGTTAGGGGGCAGGGAAAAAACACTTTTATTTGAGTTGCAGGCTGCACTTTTCAGGCATCGTTTGTATGGCTGTAACAAACACCTGTGCAAAATTTCATGCCATTTCATGCATACTTACCCTGCCGCATCGCGAACGACTTTTTGTCAACTTTTAGTGTATACCAAAAATTAGGTGTCATTTAATGTTTTCCAGGATAATGATAAATTTTACATGGGTGACATCGATTTAATTCACATGTTATTTTACAGGTACACCGTATAGAAAATCATTACAAGTTCATATTGAAATTCTTTTTTGTGCGGAACCTTGGCATCATTTTCCTAGACAATAATCTTTGCCTAATATATCCATCTCTCGATTCGTATCCCGTCACTTCAGTGCAAGCTTCAGTCATCACTTTTATGCCTCTCTCGACCGCCTGAGTGCTGTTTGGCCACTTGGGCACCACTAATGGTGTCTCAAGAATGTCATTAACCTGTAGATTTGACAGAGAAGCAATGTAAGGAGGCTCAGTCTTGAGTTCATTCCTCCAGTTAATCATGGAATGATAGTTTTTTGCTTGCCACTTTAGTTTCGGAGTCACCACCTTTCTCATGTTGACTACAGGAGGCACATCCTCATTCCCATCTCCATCTTTACCCTCCTCATCAGTATAGTTTAACAAATTCTCGTCAACAGCAGCATCAGAATCTTCCTCCTCCTCTTCAGATCTGCCAGTGCATTCTTCCTTTTGCTGATTCTCCTCTCTAATTTTTCTTATCATTGAGACAGCTTTTTCTCTAACAGTCATGTCCTCATCTGCACACATACCAAGAAGTTGATCTGTGTGGGCGAAGTATGCATTTCTCTGGACAGCCTTCTTCACTATCGTCTCCTCCTCACTATTTAGGTGTTTCATATATAGCAGGGACTGGAATACGTTCCTTGAGCCGTGTGTTACGTAAGGGTGTATCTTGATGTAAAACCACATTGGAGCACTGAACTTTATTATTGTAATGACAATTCTTTTCAACTCATGGCTGGGTCTTGATGTTGCTACATACAGCCTGAGGATTCTACTCCATAAGGTGTTCCACCTTGACACACAGGGAGGACCTGGCTCAATAGCAGCCAAGTCATCTTCAACAACACCTGTGATAACTCCTTTACAAATCCTATACAGGTATTTCTGATCCCAGGACAGATCTTTCTCCACTTCATCATTAAACACAGGGAAATCAGGGAAACTGACTGGCTGGAAGGCGACAACTGGAAGCTCAGACAAAGACTCCTTGATCTGCTTTCCAATGGGACCACGCCAATGCTCAGGACCACTTGGTTTACCATCATAGTGATAAAAAACTGCGCGGAAAGGCAGCTCATTTCCGTGAAGCTGACATATGAAATAATGGAGCGGGTGACCAAGTAACATTTCAAGATGATGAATGACTCCATTTTCTGATCCTACATTTACATTGGTTCCATCACAACCAACACACACAATGGGCTGCTGGGTTAGATTTTTCTCCACCAGAAACTCGTGAATAGTTTTGGCAATCTGCTTTCCGTGTCCAGTCTTGGGAGTCACATGTGTGAGATATTCATTGCCAGGCTCAACCATGATGACATAATGATCTTTCACCATCATCCTCGAACTCCATTTCTCGGTCTTCTCATTCTTTATCATCACACGAGTGGCGGTCTTCTTACCATCAAAATAGAGTGACGTCAAATTATCTAAACTAGCCATCTCAATTTCTTGCCTCTTAAATCGGTATTTTTGTCTCGCATCCCGCAGCTTATGTGGTCCAATAACCTGACTCTTGTCATCCTTTGTGATAATGCCATAGTCAGTTAAGGTGGCAGTAGCAATGGCAGCTCCAGCATAATCACTAATCAAGTATCGGTCACAAGCGGCAGCCAGTGTAGGGAGTCTTGTCCGGTTCTGTGAACTGGTGTCTGTCAGAGCCCTTGGATCAGGGACAAAATGAGGCTGATAATCAATATAGACATAGCACCATACTCATCTGCAACAAGACAACTTAAATGAAATAAGAGATATGAAAAAAAAGTTGATAAACACTGAACAGAACATTGCACCGCCACAGCGGCTGTTTGGCTAGTACTGTAGGTAAATTTAAAAATTTCAGTAGAAAATGCGGCAGACTAAACCTCGACATATCAGCTTCAAATTTGGCATGGAGTCTTAGATATGTATAAGGAACAATGCCTGAAGAGTGCAGCTTTGAGCAAAATTTCACTGCCCCTTATAGTACATCCTTCTTTACTCACACAGCCAAACTGTGTCTGTGTGGATGTGGGTCACACTATAATAACCTGTTATAGTACATCCTTCCTTCCTCACACTGTGGAATGCTCTGCCTTCTTCTGTGTTTCCATACTCTTACAATCTGTCTCACTTCAAAAAGCTTGTTTTCCGGCATCTTCGCGGTGTAGATTAGTATAACATTTTTTATTATACAGTTAACCCTCACTTTACGCGGTTAATGTAACCCGGAGGGTACCGCGGAAAGTGAGGAACGCGTAAAGTGAACAACATAACATATGGGATTAATTGAAATGGAGTCCAGGCCGATCCCCAAACTCCACTTTTTGACGACACACAACTATGTTGTAGTAAAAATATTATCTTAACTTTATGATGGCATGCACACACAATTAATAATTAAGAGAAATATCAATAATATTAGGTTTTTTAACACTTACATTAGTAGAAAAGATGGCTGGGCACACGGGGATGGGCGGTTGGTTCCGAGGCAGAGGGCAGATTATTGGCCCTCACCTGTATCACTTGTATCAATTGTATCACTATCCACCACAGAGGCTTGCAGGGCCTCTTTGTCAAACCCCCCAAAGTTCATATAAGTCCATATCCTCACTATAATTATCACTATCACTGACTTGGGCCGGCTGTAGTGGGTGGCGGGTGAAGAACTGGTAATGTTTTGATGACTGGGCGACCTTGTGCGCACCATTTTCGCGCCTCTTACACAACATGGCGGATGGCGGGAGGTTTGGATCCAAAAATGGCGCGGCTTGCCAGCCGCTCTCCGCGTAATGGGGTACACGCACCGCGGAATGTGAGCATGTTAGGTTCCGGCAGGGCACCGCGTTAACGGTGAACCGCGGAATGCGGGACCGCGTAATGTGAGGGTTGACTGTATATCTTTATTTTATTTTTACTCTTATTTTTCACAAATTGATTTAGTCACTTGTAGTTTTAATTTATAAATTGTACGTTTATAAGAATATCATCTAAGGCAAAATATTTTGTTTCAGATACTGTGATGTCACATCTCAAAACCAAGTGTAACCAAGTAGAAGTTCACAATGTCAAGCAGAGATAAAAAGTTCTCCTGTGAGGAATGTGGCAAACAGTTTGGCTTGAAGTCTACTCTTCAGAAACATTTACTTGTACACTTTGGTGTGAAGGAGTTTGAATGTAAGGAATGTGGTAAATGTTTCTCCCAAAAGGGTCATCTCAAGAGACACATTCTTGCACACAATGGTGTGAAGGAGTTTGAATGTGAGGAATGTGGTAAATGTTTCTCCCAGAAGAGTAATCTCAAGGCACACATTCTTGTACACAATGGTATAAAGAAGTTTGAATGTGAGGAATGTGGTAAATGTTTCTCCCAGAAGGATCTTCTCAAGGCACATATTCTTGTACACAATAATATGAAGGAGTTTGAATGTGAGGAATGTGGGAAATGTTTCTCCCAGAAGGGTCATCTCAAGAGACACATTCTTGCACACAATGGTGTGAAGGAGTTTGAATGTGAGGAATGTGGTAAATGTTTCTCCCAGAAGAGTAATCTCAAGGCACACATTCTTGTACACAATGATATAAAGAAGTTTGAATGTGAGGAATGTGGTAAATGTTTCTCTCGTAAGGCTTATCTCAAGAGACACATTCTTGCACACAATGGTGTGAAGGAGTTTGAATGTGAGGAATGTGGTAAATGTTTCTCTCAGATGCGTTATCTCAAGAAACACGTTCTTGTACACAATGGTATAAAGAAGTTTGAATGTGAGGAATGTGGGAAATGTTTCTCCGAGAAGGGTCATCTCAAGGCACACATTCTTGTACACAATGGTATACAGAAGTTTGAATGTGAGGAATGTGGGAAACATTTTACACTAATGAGTACTCTCAAGAGACACATTCTTGTACACAATGGTATAAAGAAGTTTGAATGTGAGGAATGTGGTAAATGTTTCTCCCAGAAGGGTCATCTTAAGGCACACATTCTTGCACACAATGGTGTGAAGGAGTTTGAATGTGAGGAATGTGGTAAATGTTTCTCCCAGAAGGGTCATCTCAAGGCACACATTCTTGTACACAATGGTGTGAAGGAGTTTGAATGTGAGGAATGTGGTAAATGTTTCTCCCAGAAGGGTCATCTCAAGGCACACATTCTTGTACACAATGGTATAAAGAAGTTTGAATGTGAGGAATGTGGGAAACATTTTACACTAAAGAGTACTCTCAAGAGACACATTCTTGTACACAATAGTATAAAGAAGTTTGAATGTGGGAAAAGTTTCTCCCACAAGGATCATCTCAAACATCATAAACTTGTGTATGAAAAAAAAACCAGAATTCAATAAATGTTTGAATCACTTTGACAGAAGGTAAATGTGACACACAAACTTGAATACAGTGATATACATCTATATAAAACCACTTGAACAAACTCTATGAATGTAGCAGAAATAAAGACAAGTGACAAATGCCACTTTTATAGATATTAAACACAAGTTATCTGCTCTTAAGATGTAAATTACTTCTACCATGGCCTTAGTGTGGACATTTGGTGTTGGTTAAATACCACTCATAATAATACTCCATTTTGTTTCATCAGCCTTTTTAATAATGTTATTTACAGTACAGTAGTGAACAAAGGATAAACTTATCATCTATGTGCTTAAAATTTCACCTTTACTGGATAAGTTGTGTTGAACAGAGATGAACTCTCATTTACTATAATTTGTGCATCAATAGTTGTGTTAACTGTGTATTTCTGTCTTTATTTACACGTGACATAAGTTTTATCACAAGTACGTACATTAACACAGGTAGTAAATCATCTTGGTAAAGTAGTACAGTGGTGGTAGACCATTTGTTATAGTCAAGGTCTTGTCATTATCTCACGGAAACTCTTCAGTCTCTGTTGAAATTGTACGTAAATATTTGATAAGTTTTGCTCAACTCTGACGAGATATTTTGATATTTTATCTTGACTGAAATAGTTGGTAGTTTTGATTCATGTTTTAAATATATTCATTCATCACTTACAGATATATGGTACCATTGTCTGGTAAATAATGGTTAGGGTTCATATATAGTAACTGGTGTTATGGGGCAGATGAACTTTAACACCTCTTAACTGTATATAATATCATGTTTAATACACCGGTATTATTCAGTTAGCATCTTGTGCCTTAGTTAGGTAACTCTTCTTGGTTATATATCAATTCATCCTTGGGCAGTCATTTTTCTTAAAGTAGCCAATGCTGAAATGCCAAACTTGGGGTTAACATTTGTTTTTTGATCATGTTAAGCAGAAGACTTGGTTAAATTAACATAGAGTATTTAGATATTTGCTGTTCTTATATACAACTTTTCCTACTAATACTGGCATTTGTTTATCTAACAATGGTATTTAAAAAAATGATTGCTACAAGAATGCTTTAATTTTGTGGACATGAATATAGAGTTTTATGTAAATACTGTGTACTGCATACATTAGTACAGGTCCCTATGATCTCTTGTGACTCTTATTACAGCTGCATAACGTTCACACTCACTGCACTAAGGGAGTATCTAGGTTTTCTATTGGGTAGTGTCACAGTAAACACTCTGAAGGGGTAATTTGTATGTTGTATTATACCAGTGTCTGTGTATATAATGTTAAGTGTGTGTATTGATAATATTAAGGGAGAACTCAAGGTACTGTTGTATGCTGTATTATTCCAGTGTCTGTGTATATAATGTTAAGTGTGTAATGATAGTATTAAGGGAGAACTCAAGGTACTGTTGTATGTTGTATTATACCAGTGTCTGTGTATGTAATGTTAAGTGTGTAATGATAGTATTAAGGGAGAACTCAAGGTACTGTTGTATGTTGTATTATACCAGTGTCTGTGTATGTAATGTTAAGTGTGTAATGATAGTATTAAGGGAGAACTCAAGGTACTGTTGTATGCTGTATTATACCAGTGTCTGTGTATATAATGTTAAGTGTGTAATGATAGTATTAAGGTCAGTTATTTTGTATCGAGAAGAAGAGACCTTCATTTATGGGAGAAGGTCAGTTATGTTTGTGTGGTGCAGTGACCTTAATTGCTTGGGGAAGGTCAACTATTTTTGTATTGTCACGGAGTGTAGTATTTTTATTATGTCTAAAATAATTAGCTAAAAACTACTGGTTGGTGTTTCACCTTTCCTTCCACCCTCAACTTTGATTAATGAAAAACACAAACTCACACTGCGAGACTAAACTCACACTACTTCAGTAGACTAAACTCACACTACTTCAGTAGACTAAACTCACACTACTTCAGTAGACTAAACTCACACTACTTCAGTAGACTAAACTCACACTGCTAGACTAAACTCACACTACTTCAGTAGACTAAACTCACACTGCTAGACTAAACTCACACTACTTCAGTAGACTAAACTCACACTACTTCAGTAGACTAAACTCACACTGCTTCAGTAGACTAAACTCACACTGCTAGACTAAACTCACACTGCTTCAGTAGACTAAACTCACACTCCTACAGTAAACTAAACTCACACTGCTAGACTTAACTCTCACTACTTCAGTAGACTAAACTCACACTACTTCAGTAGACTAAACTCACACTGCTAGACTAAACTCACACTCCTACAGTAGACTAAACTCACACTGCTTCAGTAGACTAAACTCACACTGCTTCAGTAGACTAAACTCACACTGCTAGACTAAACTCACACTGCTTCAGTAGACTAAACTCACACTGCTTCAGTAGACTAAACTCCCACTGCTGGACTAAACTCACACTGCTAGACTAAACTCACACTGCTAGACTAAACTCACACTGCTAGACTTCTTTGCCAGCTCCCCAAAGAACAACTACACATACTGTCCTGCGGTCTGGTGGCAGCGACCCTAAGTTAAGAAGTAAACCCTTGTATTAAGTGACCAATTAAAGGGCAGTATAACTGTATGCATTTGGCCATGATGTTCCCCAAACATAAATATCTTACAGAATGAGATATAAGCATTTAAACTATTGCTGAATATTTTATTACAACCCCAATATTGTAGAACATGTGTACAACAGGACATGATAGTGAGAAGTACTCAAACACCCTTCTCACGGTCCGACTAATTACCCAAATGTACCCAAATTGAGCCGCAATGAAGTCAAATAATGGTCCTACATGAATAAATCGGACTGCCAATCACTTCTCGACTAGTTTTGGTGTCACAAAGTAAAAAAAAAATGGAAAACTTACTTTAATCCGAGTTAATAGATCGCGTGCATGTACCGAGGGAGCGAGTAATTACCCAAATGTACCCAAATGTAGTCGCAATGAAGTCAAATGATGGTCCTACACGAATAAATCGGGCTGTGAATCACTTCTCGATTATTATTTGGTGTCATAGTCACAAAAAATTGGTAAACTTAATTTAATCTGAGTTGTGTTAGGTTAGGTTAGGTACATGCACTCGATCTATTAACTCAGATTAAATTAAGTTTATACCAATTTTTTTTGACTTCGTGACACCAAATACTAGTCGAGAAGTGATTGGCAGTCCAATTTATTCATGTAGGACCATTATTTGACTTCATTGCGGCGACATTTGGGTACATTTGGGTAATTAGTCGGACCCCCCTTCTCATGTGTGTCTCAGGCCAGCAGGCCATGATAGTGAGAAGTACTCATCATTCAAGAAGGATTTAATTATTAATAATATAATTGGTAGTTGATCATTATTAACTTTTTATATTATACGTAATTATTGTTTAATAATTATTGCTAAATAATTATGTAGTTTGAGACTAATAGTTACTGTTAATGATATTATTATAAATAGCTAGAATAGCGAGTTTATTATGGTGTTATAAGCTTAGATATAGTATTATATATTAATGAAATATTAAATATACTTAAAATAGTTAAACAAAAAATTTTATTGTTTAAATTTATTTTAGTGAAATTGTAAAGGCTGTCCAGCTATTCGGTTCTCAAACCACTGACTTAAGTTTAGTTTAATATTAATATATTACCATTAGCGGGAATTTAATCGATAATCAAACATTATAATTAAAGTATAATTTATTTATGTTATGTAATATTTATTAATAAAATACTTTTATTATAGTATTAATAATGAAAACTTGTAATTACTGAAAGATAAGAGAGAGAGTCGGACAAGGTGTAGCAGGTCGACAACAACCAACGTGATCATCTTGTTTATTTTTGTTAATTTTCTTTGTAAATGTTAATTTGTGGGCCTTCCTCCCTCCCTTGTGGTAAGTTAACATATGTACGTGTGTATGTATGGCCGTGTTAACAACTAACGTGGTCCTATAAAACTATTATTAAAACTCGTCACTGTGTTATATAGTGGACACTGTGTTAACTTAACCCAAGTTGTTTATTATTATATTTTGTTTGTTGAGATGTTACAACAGATGATTGGAACAAGAGCTGCCTCACAAGGTAGGAGCAGCTCTCGTGGCCTAAATATTTGTGTCTCTTAAGCCAAGTAACTGTTTTGTTTTACTTTATTTAACAGTTCCCCGACCATTTGAATCATGTGAGGTCATTATAGCAAGGCTTCATCTTCCTAGACCAATTAAATGTTACCTTAGTCCTGCCAGTAGATTACAGTGTTTTGTTTGTACTGTTTAAAATTATACAGACTTTAAAGTTGTGGGGTATGAGATGTTTGGTTCACACTCAGGATGGGATGGAGAAAGGAAACTCACAATGTGCTCTCTTTATACATGTTGTATTGGATGTACAATAGGGTTGCTCATTTTTCCCAATTTTAGAAAATTGTGGGTGGGGGTGTTTTTTCCCATTATTTCGTTACTCCTAAATTCATTGGTGCCAGAATTAATGAAATCCAACATGTTCTAGGGGTTGCGAATCCAAATATAAAAAATGAATTTTTGCGAAAAAACGTCAAAACTCAAGCTTTTTCTCTTATAGATCAGCAATCGCGCTGCTTTTCACTACTTAACCCTAATGGCTGGCTAGAGCAGCTATTCAGCTTTCCATTGACACCTAATTCGATTGCATGCACCTCTTAGTTGATCTAGTTGTAGTGATGGGTTGTCAGACCACAGCTTACATCTCAGAAACTCCAGGCTTGACCCGACATTAGGGAGGTCAAGTGTAAGGGTATCCCCCGCAGGTGCTCAAGGGTGCTACAAATCAACTAGCTCCCCCTCCCATGTCACACATGTAAGAGGGCACCAGCCGGCTCTCTCCCAATATACACAATGTCCTACACCGCAGAGGGGGGCCAGTCTTGACCTGACATTAGGGGGGTCAAGTGTAGGGTAACTCTCACGGTGGACCGGGGGTTACAAATCAACTAGCTCCCCTCCCATGTGACAGGTCACCACAACAGACATGTAAGAAGGCACCAGCCGACTCTCTCCCAATATACAATAACCTACATCGCAGAGAGACGCCAGACCTGACCTCACATTAGCCAGGTCAAATGTAACCCTCGGAGCCCAACTCAAGGGGCCACAAATCAACCAGGGCCTCTCATGTCACACGGCCCCACCTGATGACTTCTCCAGAAAGTACATCTTACATCTCAGAAACTCCAGTCTGACCCGACATTAGGGAGGTCAAGTGTAGGGGAACTCTCACGGTTGCTCTCCCAATATACACACGGCCCCACCTGATGACTTTCCCAGAAGATAAGACTTGTGGTTTCTGAAGGAGTCCAGACCTGACATCACATTGGCCAGGTCAAATGTAAGAGACCCCGCCCCCCCGACCAGCTGAACCTTCGCATCCCAATATATAGGACGTCCTAGTCCCCCCTCGACGATTGGCAGAGAGGGAGTTGTCTTGTAACCAGGGAGAGCCAGCTACCACGTCCCCAGTCCCGCTCGAGAGAACCCAACCCCCCCTCCCGTTTTGTGTCGACAATTCACGCCGCCCCTCCCACCCTTACACGTAACACCCCTTCTGTCTGGGAGGATGAATTCTTGAGACTGATGGTGGAGAATCTCAGCCTGGACGAAAGCAAGCGACAGGAACAGTCATCGTTCCACGAGGAAGGGCGGGAGCAATCAGGATTAGATGCAGTAGGTATAAACACGTTGGGTAATGCGCCACGGGGCGGCCGGCCGTCCGGGGCAGGGACCCGCGGGGCGCGGGCTGGGATTGACCCCCGCCCCCGGGCAGTCACAAGTGCGCGCCCGGGCCCGCCCATGCGGGATAGCTGGTATAGAGCTCCGAAGCCTTTTCGCTGCTCCTCCTGTGGGGCATGGTCCCACGCGGTGCACGGATGTCCCTTTCAATGTGAGGGAAACCAGTGCGATGGGTGTGGCGACCAGGGACATACCCGCAGAGAGTGTCCATACACCGGAATGCGTTGTTACGCATGTGCCGAGTGGGGACACATTCGCAGGTTATGTCCCTACTACTAAAGACAAGGGCGAGGCGTTGATGGTGACTAGGGAAGACAGGCCAATTATTAAGTTGAAAATGGGAGGGAAACGGGTTGAAGCTTTCATTGACACAGGCTCTTCGGTGTCCTTGGTGAAACAGAACGTGGCCTCCAAGATGAGCCTAGGGGGAAAGCATAAATTCCTGAGTTACGTGGCGTCACGGGGAACCGCCTCTTAACATTGGATTCCAGAGATATAACTGTAGACTTAGGAGATAAGATAGTTGTTCACGCGCTGGTCGTGGTAAGCGGTGATCTTTTCCCAGGGGATGTTCTTATTGGGTCAGATTTCTTGTGTAGGTTTAAGTATGGAATCCAGTTTGATGGGAGCCGGTATACCGTGACACTAGATGGTAGAGATTATGCAGGTACTCCTATTAGGAATAGGTCTGGTCTGCCCGTCCACCTCATTAAGCCTAAACGCCCCCAGCCCCCCGCACCCCAAGCCCCCCAGCTACACCCGACGCGTGCCACTGTCATCCCTCCCCACTCTAGTGTTGTTCTGCCCGTTCGATGGTCAAGGTCGTTCGACAGTCCCACGGAGGATCAGGAGTATGTATTTGTTGAAGCCCCTCATAAAATGTCCCCATACGTGCAGTCGGGGCTCATTAACACTCAGCAGCCTAGCGTCCCAGTCATAAACCCCACCCCCAGGGAATTTAAACTTACTCCTGGTCATTCAGTGGGAACAGTCTGTGCGGTCGATAAAGTAGAGGATCTGGAGCATTTTGATCCTACGAGATATAACATTAGGAGTGACACAGAATTCGTAGAGTCACAGCAAATGTTCGCCACTGCAATAGAATCCCTTGACATAGATCACCTACCCACCCTTATTAGAGGACGTCTACGCGCTATAATAAAGCAGCATGAAGATCTGTTTGCAACTTCAGATCAGGACCTCGGCCTGATGTCAGCTTCACACAAAATTAATACAGGCTCCGCTCCCCCCACCAGAGTACGGCAGTGGAGGCTTCCTGAGGCGGCTAAAACTCAAATTAGGGACTTATGTCGCCAAATGGAGGAACGTGGTGTCATCTCCCCTTGCACTAGCCCCTATTGCTCCCCGGTCGTATTAGTCAGAAAAAAGGACGGGTCAACTAGATTCTGTGTAGACTATAGGGAACTTAATAAGGACACCATTGCTGATAGCTATCCCTTGCCCAGAATTGACGAGACACTGGACCAATTGAACGGAGCTTCTATATTCACAGTTCTAGACTGTAAGGATGCGTACTGGAGTATACCAGTTGACCCGGCTGACCGCCCCAAAACTGCTTTCGCGGACGGCAGCCGTCTATTTTGTTTCAACAGGTTACCTTTCGGGTTAAAGGGAGCACCGGCCACGTTCATGAGGGCTGTGAACCACAGTCTCACACCCGTGCTTGGGCGGAACGCTATGGCTTACCTGGACGATGTTATCGTCTATAGTAATAACATGGATTCGCACATGCGGGATGTGGATGAGGTTCTCTCGGTCATGAAAGCGGCCGGACTGAAAGTGTCCCTTAGGAAATGCGCGTTCGCGCGCCAGGAAGTTAAATTCCTGGGATTCATCGTAGGTCATGGCGGCGTTAGGCCCGACCCGGTGAAAGTGAAAGCGATAGCAGAGATGCCACCTCCCACCACAGCCAGGGGTGTGAAACAGTTCCTCGGCACCGCCAATTTTTTCAGACGTCACATCCCTCACTTTTCAGAGGCGGCCCTCCCCCTTACGAAACTTACAAAGAAGTCGGTTCAGTTTCGGTGGTCGGGGGAGGCAGATAAAGCTTTTAACCATCTTAAGGACTTATTGAAGTCGGCAACAATGTTAGCACTGCCGGACTTCACGCAGCCGTTTTACGTGCACACTGACGCTTCCGACGAAGCACTGGGAGCCTGTCTCATGCAAGGTGGTGAAGATAACCCCATCCCTATTGCTTATTTTTCCCAGAAATTGAGCGGAGCTGCCCTCCGCTACTCCACAACTGAGAAAGAAGCCTTGGCTATTGTCAAGGCCGTAACTTCCTTTGATGCTTACCTATTTGGTAGACACTTTTATGTAATCACTGATCACCGTCCTTTAATATATATCTTCCAAGGTAAAACTCCTAATGCACGGGTAGCACGCTGGGCAGTCTTTCTTAATGCGTATAACTTCTCCATTTTGCATAAGCCAGGCAAGAACCACGTAGTACCAGACGCACTGAGCCGTAATGTATTACCTATAAATAATGTCGGGAATCCTAGCAGCATGACTCAGCCCATTTTTGGGGACCTATCACCTAACGAGGTGCGCCAACACCAACTCGGAGACCCACAGTGGGGTCCTGTCATTGAGTTCCTTGAGGGGGGTCCGCTCCCCAAGAAGGTCAACAAAGCCTCACTTTGTGATTTCAGTCTTTTAAGCGGAGTCCTGTATCTTGTTACTATGAAACAGGATGATGAACAACCCACAGAACTCGTAGTCATCCCCGCATCCTTGGAAAACTCGGCCCTAGAAGTAGCTCACTCTTCCCAATTCGCAGCCCACCCGGGTGAATGTCGCACATATGCACGTGCACGCTCTATGTTTTTCATGCCCAATCTGGCGCGGAAGGTTGGGGCATTTGTCAAAGGATGTCTGCCGTGTCAGTTAAGGAAGGGTACCCCAAAGAGACAGGGAGAGCTTCAGGAGTTCCCACCAGCCTCCCAGCCCTTGGAACGGGTATCGATCGATCTAACTGACATGTCAATACGCTCACACCGGGGAAACAGATACGTTGTTTCCATCGTCGATCACTATTCACGTTTTGCAACCTATATACCCATCCCCGATAAACGCGCAGAGACAGTTTGTGAAGCCCTGTTACAATACGTTGGTACTCATGGATGTCCCCGGGTCATTGTAAGTGATCAAGGGACAGAGTTTACCTCGGGCATCTTTCAGAAGGCGTGCGACTTGCTGCGGGCTAAGTCAAATCTAACCACTAGTTACCACCCACAGGCTAATGCCATGGTTGAGCGTTCCCACCGCACGTTGAAAGATCACTTGTCGTTTTTGGTTAATAATCAGTACGGCGGTTGGGACGATCAGCTACCTCTTGCACAACTGGCCATGAACACCGCAATTAATACCACCCTGCATAAGACTCCTTACTTCCTTCACTTTGGTAGGGATCCAAACCTTCCTGCTGGTGTAATCAACCCCCCACCCCTATCCTATGGCGAGGACTACCCTTCTGTCTTGCAAAACAGGTTACAAACGGTCTTTACTCGGGTGCAGGAACTAAACAAGAAAGGTCACTTACACAACGCCACCTACTATAACCTCAGGGTCACCCCTTCCATTATTACCGTAGGTACCCTGGTCTTCCTAACTAACGAATCATCCTCCCCCGATATCCCCTGTAAGTTGCAACAGAGATAGCAGGGCCCATATAGAGTAACCGCCCAACCCAGCAAAGTAAACTTCACTATTTCCCCGCTTTGCCAGGGGGGACGTCAGGAAACTGTGCATGTGAATAGATTGAAGCTGGCAACTGTCGACGATGACGTCTTGAACAAATCAGGCCTCACCAACCAGCCCCCTCTAGGGGTAACATTCCCTTCCCAACACCCTATCCCTCCACCAGCAGCTGACCACCCCCCTCAGAACAATCAGGTGCCTCACACCCCAAGTAATAATCAGAGAACTCCCCAAGCTACTGCCCCACTTGTACCAGTAAGACCTGATCAGATTAGGGCTCATAGATATAATACCAGGTCACAGAACATAGATTAAAGTAACGAGTCTAGGGGCACTTCTAATTGTTGATTATCCACCCCGGGATCTTGTCTTTCTACTAAGCTACAGAGTCATCACTGCCCTTGCTCTTCACGGGCCTGGGCGAGGTCTCCCTGACTCCACACAAAAGTCGGAGATGACACCACCACAGCTGCAGCTGACCCCCTACCAGATGAGCTGAGACCAACGCATCCTGACTCATAATGGATGCCCGACACGAGCGGGACACGCAGCGGGCAACCCCGCGGCGAATGGGTGACGCCTTCACGGCGACACTGCAAGCCCCAAGCTCCAGAAACGGGCTTGCATAATGCTGGCCCTCGATCTGGTTGAAGACACTGGGCTGTGTCTCGTCGCTCGCCTGCTGAACGACGAGACACGCACCGAGGCTACGGTCTCACAGCCCACAATACTGACAGACAACATCTATGGGTACCATCAGCCTGAGCAAGCTACGCCATGCAGGACCAGCGCAGCACCTAGCTCCAGGCAGGGAATCAGGTCGTCCCCTTGGAACCCAGGAGAAAATCCCGAAAACCCGACCTGCAACTTCAGTAGCAGCAAGCAACAGGCAACAAACAACTAGAGGTCCCAGTGGCGATGCAGACGACAGCTCCCTACGTTTCAGGACCTGTCAACTGGTCCCACGCACTTCCACTCCGGGAATGGAACCACCAGGTACCAGACAAGTAATGGCTGACCTCGGCCCACCCGGGATCTGCCTCGCCGGTGTTTACCACACCATCGGGGACGAAACAGAAGTGACCTGACTACAAGTAGAGGAAGAAACAAGCAAACCCTGGGGGGCCCACCCAGGGAGGGATTCACCACTGTGAGGGTGTGGGACAGGACGGTCAGGGGTCTCGCCGACACTCACGTACGGAGGGCGAACTCTTGTCCGTGGACCCTGCCCTACACGCCATCCAAAGCGATGACACCCCAAGCAGTGGACCGGCTTTGATCCCGGCCGGGAAGGGCGGAAACTCAGATGGAACTAGAAAAATCCATCTGGACCACGACAGAAAATGAGACTCTACAGAGGAAACTCAGATGGGACTAGAAAAATCCATCTGGAATGCGTCAGGAACTGCCGCTCTACACAGAAGTTCAAGTGGAGGAAGTGAGGCACGCGACACACCGCGGCAGACCGCAGGACGGGACAGGAAACGCCAACCACCACATCTACTGCGTCGTCCACCCTGATGCTGGACACCGATTGGTGGAGGTGGTGATGGACCACCCGCCACCCGGGATCTCGACGAATGCTGACGAGTTTTTGTTTTTGCCATTGTATCTTGTTAATAATTTCTGCTGCCTTTTTAGTATGTACAAATATTTCTTTTTGTTCACAAGTTGTATTTTTCCCCAACTTCCCCCCCCCTTTTTTTAGCGGCCATGTATCTTATTATTATATATGTTGTATGTGCTGCCCTGCGCAAGAGTTTAACAGTTGAAGCAACAAGTATGTAAATCTATTCCAGGCTTGAAGATACTAACACTAGGGAACCTAAGCAGAAATAAGCCAGGGCAAGCAACACCATTGCATAACCTTTCAAACCTCCGACTGTGTACCCTCATCTAACTCCCTAAAGTGACGCTCTCCGACAAGCTCCTGCTAAGGCGCTCTCTCTCTCCTTCATATCTACATTCACCTTTCCGTTTCCGTATCCTTAGATAGCCGCTTAGATATTATAAATATTACCAGACTATGGTAGGATGTGAGGTGCATACTTTACACCGCAGTAGCTATTTTTCTCAGGTTGGGCACTCGCTATTGTCATCCACTGTGAACATCGATTGCGTATGGCATGGAAGCTTTGGTCTTGGCGGGAGGTGTAGTGATGGGTTGTCAGACCACAGCTTACATTTCAGAAACAGTCCAGACTTGACCCGACATTAGGGGGGTCAAATGTAAGTAATACGCGGTTGCCAGTTCAAATCAACCAGGCTCCCTCCATGTCACCACGGCCCCAACAAATATGTAAGACACACAGTGAGAAAGGAGCCACCTGGGTCCTTCCCCAATTTACACAAACAACCTACAGTACATCCCAGACAAGGCCCAGACCTGTCCTCATTATCAGGTAAAATGTAACCCTGAGCCCAAGTTCGAGGGGCCACAAATCAATAGAGCCTCTCATGTCACACGGCCCCCTGCGTGTTAACAGGCAAGCATTCATCTGAAGATTTCTCAGTATATACACCAACATAGTCTCAGGAAAAGTGTGGACTGACTCATTGCGAGGGGCAAATGTAGCGAGGAACCTTCTTGACCCCCATCAGCTCAGCCTGGCTGGTCTTCTATAGGACGTCCTGGTCTCTATAGAAGGTGTGTCTTGTAACCAGGAAGGGCAGCTACTATGTCCCAGTCCACTCGAGAGAAGCCCGCCACTAAGTGTAGCAGAAGTCCAGCAGGTCCATCAACGAGTACTGTCAACTAGTGCAGTAAGTGCTGGCTGTGTAGGCGGTAGAGTGCGGTGATCCCGAACCTCCCCAGCGATCGACTTAGTGAATGCCCATTCTAGTTGAGGTTAGGTTATCACGAGAATACCGTCTATCATAAATTGTATGGGCCTCCATTAATCCCCTATTGAACTGAAGTAAAAACTGTAACACGCATTGGTGTTTTCATACCTATGCCTGTGTTAATATACAGTGTTAACTATCACACCCTGGAACCATACGATACCTCTAGCTATAATACTCTACTGCTATAATATTCTACTACTATAAACTCAGCACCTCCATGTGATTTTTGTCTCATTACACTTAACAAAATATCCAGCTATAAATTACCTTAACCATACTTAACTTAAACATATCGCATATTTTACAGTATATACATATTTATACAACATACAACAATCTGAAGCAGTAAGTGGAGGTGGGAGGTAGTAGGTTTCACAAACTCTCAAGTCTTGGTGCTGAAATGTCTGAAGAGTAGGGCTGGGTATTGAAGAAGATGGTAGGTAGTCTCACTGTACTGGCGGGTTTCCGGGTGATCCTAGGTGGTGCTTTGCAGTGAACTTGAACTCTCGATCCGGAGCTGATGAGGAAGAATTGGAGGAGGTGATGCAACAACCAGGATATGGAAAACCGGGTGGTGACTAAGACTAGTCCTTTTCAGTCGTCCCTAGATGGCGTTGCTGGTGGTGCTGGATAGGTAGATCATGACACAATAGATGGCGTGGTTGCGTAACACCCCCCCCTCCAAAAAGACCTCCAGGTGCAGGGGTGATCATCTGGTCGTCTGGAGAGTAGCTGCGCTCACTGGGCTGGGGACTAAAGGAGTCCGCAGTCGTGCATCCCATGTGCGGACTTGGATTATAGGGCTGGGTGAGAGGAGAGCCCGTGGAGGATTGCTGGTTGGAGGTGCTGTTGGTTTGGATGAGCGTGGCCGGGTTATGGTGTTAGTGGAGCTAGGGTGGTTTGTGGGCGAGATTGGAGGTGTTAACATTCAAACTTTAACATTGCCAACACCAGAGCCAGGGCCTCTTCTCTGGTCAGTAGTTGGTCTGATGTATTATTTCAACTTGGTGGTATGCCGGTGAAGGACATCAGTGTGGTTGGGTCGGGTTATAGCACAGCCCCCACTCCGACTACCGCTAAGTGTTTGTAGATGGAAGGGCAAGGTGTGGTGGGGGGTGGACTACAGGCTTAGGCAAGGAAGGCTTTGTGAGGGCGGTGGAAAGACTGAGTTCCATCTGGTTCCAGGTAGGGACGCAGAACTGAGTAATGGTGTCATGGGGTTCGGCCACTCTGGAGAAGTTACTGCAGAACCGGCGGTAGTGGCCGCTTTATCCCAGAGGCGCATGGTTCTTTCTCGTCCTTGGAGGTAGGGAAGGACAAGATGGCTGCGTTTTGTATGCTTGTGTTACCTGCCGCGCAGCGCGCGATATGCCGGTGGTAGAGCGCTGAGGCCAGGGCAGATTAGCCAGGTTTACGGTGAATCCAGTCTCTTGCAGTCGTGCGAACGAGTATCTCCAAACGCACCAGATGTTCGTCGAGCCGTCCGACACCACCACCAGGTCATCCCAGGTAGGCCTCCATCTAGGTCCTGAATCAGGTAGTGATTGCCCTCTGGAATGTAGCGTTAGAAAAGCCAAACACCATAATATGCCAGACCAAATGATTTATAAATGCTGAGATTATTTTGCCCTATCCGTGAGTCTTTGATATGTATCCTTTCCAACAAGTCCACCGTAGTAATAAATTTTGCACAGCCTATGCTGTCTATTCTACCTTAATCAAGGTAAAGGGTAGGAGTCTGAGACAGTGACCTGGTTCTCGATATCGTAGAATCAAAAAAGCTGCTCGGGGTTTGGTGAGGAGGCAGGTGGCTCATTACTAGAGCAAGCTGGTATGTTTTTAAAAATCACCACCTCTCACTTTATCTGCTGTGTGTTATCAATATGCTGATTGCCCTAATGGGTTGTACATCATCTGAGATTAGCTTAATATCATGTTTAAAGTATATTACAAAACCCTGAGGTCTGTGACTTTTGAAATGTTTGATAATAACTTAGTGAGATCTTTGTAGTGATATAGTTAGAAAAATATCATCCAAGTTGTTGAGTGTATGTGACTGTTAAGTAGGGTTTCTTTAGGTAGAGGGAGTCTAAGTCCAATAGGTCCATGTCATCTGTCTCCGGCTCCGGCTGACAAAGTCGTGTACTTACAGTATACTATAGCCTCTGGGATGTCTTCCTCTGACTGCCTGGAGTGTTAATTTCATGATTAATGGAACAAGTTGTGAATCTTTTGCGTCAGATGGACTATATAGTTGAGGGAGGTAGTTTATTAGCAACTATATAGGGACTAGTTATACAGTATTTTATTAGTATTGATTTGAAAGTTTGATGGAACCGTTCCAAGCAACCTTGGGTTGTGGGTGGTAAGCCGAGAATGCAATGGTCCACACTGAGGTCTTTCATCACCTGTTTGAAAAAGATACTGTGAAATTTGTGCCCTGATCGGATTAGGAATGCCGCAGTGAAAAGGTGAAAGAGGTTTGATTACATTTTTGAAGTGATGCTTTAAGGGGAAAAGCTCAGGATAGCATTGCTAGTATGCCAGTGTGGGAGTTTGGTTCCTCTTCTTGGTATTGAATTTTGTCTGGAAATGGTGTGAAAATGATATGGGGAGTTGCTTTGGTATACTTTCATTTGGTTTTGTTTGATAAAACAAGATTTAGTACTTTGACGTCTTCTTCTAGTTCAGGTGTAATAGTGTTGGAGGATATATTTCAGGATTTAAATGTTTGATATCGGGCGAGCATTAATGCTGGTTCTTTAGAGGAAATTTCACGGTATATTTGGTGCGTTCTAGTGGGTATGGGTATCTTATCAAAACGCTTGCGATGATAAAGCAGGAGGCAGGTAGAATCTTTACTTTAGCTGCGGTGAGTTTGTTAAGGAGTGGATCTGATTGTTGGGCTTTATTATCGCTAATGGTCTTATTGTCAGATCTTCTGTGGTGGGGAAGATATTGGGTGGATTTGGTGAGGGCATTTTGCTTTACTCTGGACTTGGGGTGACGTTGAGCCGGGATAAAGGTGAGAATATAGTTTTGTTAGTGTGGTGATTGACAGGGAGGTGAGGCTTGCTTTGTTTGAGAACTTACTAGTCTCTAGTAAGTCCTTGTAATGAATGAATGCTGCTCACAGGCATTTGTTTCTACGGCTGCTTGCCCCAGTAATCGGGTGGTGGGAGGTGCACTTTGGCTAAGGGATAGGAGGAATGGGGATGAGATCTGGGAATTGAACCTCTTTAGTAAATGCTCTAGATATATTAGAGATGGCGTTAAACAGGGGATGGTATAGGATTTGGTGCTGCGCCCGTATCAAGTGTATATAATAGGGAGAGAATGGACCTCTATTGATTGAAATTTTTCCCTTATATGGTGAATGAAGAAGAGACTCATGGGGCTTTCTACATTGGAGTTTGGTATTGTGGTTTGAATTTGGGTCAGGGACT
>NW_024717624.1:0-15623 GCF_018991925.1 Homarus americanus | reverse complement strand
CTATAACACGGAACACCTGAACACACGGAACACCTAAACACACCGACCACCTAGATACACGGAACACCTGAACACACGGAACACCTTAACACACGGAACGCCTAAACACATGGAACACCTGAATACATGATAACACGGAACACCTAATCTCACGGAGCGCCTGAACACATGGAACACCTGAATACGTGAACACACGGAACACCTAAACACACGGAACGCCCGAATACACAGAACAACTGAACATACATAACACAGAACATCTGAGCACACGGAATACTATAACACGGAACACCTGAACACACGGAACACCTGAACACGCGGAACACCTGAACACACAGAATACCTAAACGCAGGGAACTTCTGAACACATGGAGCACCTGAATACATGATCACACGGAACACCTAAACACACGGAATGCCTGAATACACAGAACACCTGAACACGCGTAACACATGGAACACCTGACCACACGGAATACTATAACACGGAACACTTGTACACACGGAACACCTAAACACACGGGATGCCTGAACACACGGGATGCCTGAACACACGGAACACCTGAACACACGAAACACCTGAACACACGGAACGCATGAATACGCTCAACACCTGAATACGCGGAACGCCTAAACACACGGAACTCCTGAACACATGGAACACCTAAACGGACGGAACGCCTGAATACACGGAATACCTGAACACACGGAACGCATGAATACACGGAACACCTGAACACATGGAAAGCATGAATACACGCAACACCTGAACACACGGAATGCATGAATACACGGAGCACCTGAACACACGGAACGCATGAATACACGGAACACCTGAGCACACGGAACGCATGAATACACGCAGCAGCTAAACACACGGAACGCCTAAACACACGGAACACCTGAACACACGCAAGAGTTGCCTAAGAAGGTCCGTGCATGACATATTACCCTCAGCACGTAGCTTCTCATGCGGGTTTTTTTTATCCCAGGACTGTCATGCAAGCAGCTGCGACCTGCTCCCCTCATGCATCGTCCTTCTCTCTGTCTGTCTGTCTGTTCATCTTTCTCTCTCCCTCTCTCTCTCTTCCTTCCTTCTTTCTTTTTCTTCCTCACCCTCTCTCGTTGACCACTTCTGCCTCTCTCTCTCTCTCTCCCTCTCTCTCTCTCTCTCCCTGTTCATATTTCTCTCTCTCTGTCTGGTTCAGTTTCCCTCTATTTCTGTCAGCGTTTTTTATCTATTTCTTTCACTTATTTTCTTGTTTTGTCTATTTCTTTCCATCACTTTATTTGTTCTACCGTCTTATTCTAAACTCATTCTGCCTCTGTCTCCTTTTCAATGATTTTCTGTCTGTCTGTCCGTCTGTCTCTCACTCTCTCCCCGTGTCTGCCTGTCTCATTTTTTTCTCAACCCTCTCTCTTCCTTTCTTATTGTCCCCATCTTCATCTCTTGTTACCTGCATCTCTTAGTTACACGGTAAAGAGCCTCACATCCCAACACTCGGTACACGGGATCGAGCTTCCTCTAAGAATTACAGATTATCTGTCAACTAACAGTACTGTATACATGGCGCTGATGATGAACCCAACACGGAACACCAGATTAAGAGATCAATCCATTTGGGTAATATTTTTCAGCTCTGCGTCAGATAAAATTTTCAAAACGTTACTCTCTCTCTCTCTCTCTCTCTCTCTCTCTCTCTCTCTCTCTCTCTCTCTCTCTCTCTCTCTCTCTCTCTCTCTCTCTCTCTCTCTCTTTCTTTTTTTTTCTCTCTCTCTCTCTCTCTCTCTCTCTCTCTCTCTCTCTCTCTCTCTCTCTCTCTCTCGGTCGAAAATTTGTATACAGAAAACATCTGTTAAGTAAAATGGCTCCTTGCTGCTTGACAAATTTATTTTGATGAATTATCTTATTTATAAATTAAATGATTTTACTGTTATGAATATCAATATCATCGATTTTTATACAAGATGTTTATAGCGTGGTGAAACATGAGAGTAAAGTAAGTTGTGTGGCATCATAAGTGAAAAAACAATATTGCATGTTTCTTAATTACATTATTTATTAGAAGTATGCGCTCTTGTGCATATACTGTAGCTATGTTATAGTTGTATATCTCATAATTATAATAATTTTAATCACTTTAAACTATACCTTATATATATATATATATATATATATATATATATATATATATATATATATATATATATATATATATATATATATATATATATATATATATATATATATAGGACATTCCTTAGTTATGGATTATAGAACATAAAAATTTTGAATTACCTGTATTATGAGATGAAAATACTTTTATGCGTTGGAAATATATCCATAGCATGATTATAATACAGATATAAATTAGTATATATATATTAATATATACCGTCTCAATATTGTTTCTTAACTAGGATTCAATAGAATTTGTAAATACTTGCACAAAAAGGTCTGCTGTGTTCTTGGCGTATATAATCTTGCAATATTTGTTGTGTATATTCGAAATAACACTTAATTTACCTGTGACTATTTTCAAAACTTTCTGATACGTTTTACTCTGTAACGCGAGTATGCTGGTGTTTACATGTGTATTTCTTTAATGTGTTTAAAAACTTTTTAGCTCTTTATAATTTAACAGCAAAGTGTTTTAAAACTTGTAAATACATTTAATCTGTTAATTTGTACTAAGCATATAAAACTTAGACGTCAGGCATGAATATTCTTTTGCATTCAATTTTGTTTACGCTAAATCAGAATGCTAATACATTATATACATGAACATTACTTTAGTAATATTGAATGAATACTTATTGTTTGAACTATATATATAACCAGAAAAATCTTATAGCTACTTACTACGTCATTAGTAGAATTTGGACGTAACCTTAAGGTCGTGCATGTTTAAACCCCCCAAAAGAGCATAACCTTACAGCTAGTTATATACAAGACCGTGAAATGGACATGAATGTAAGCTAGGAAGTCAGGTGTTGAATTATGTTGTTTTTACTGTAACTATCAGATGTTTTATTCAGTAAATAAATGAGTTGAATACCCTCTGAGAATACTTACTATCAGCTTAAATAACAAGTGACAATGTTTTTTGCTAAATCTAGCCTCGTTAGGCGTATTTACTTCACAATACTTCATCGTCGTAGACAGTTAACACCACATTACTCATAGTTAAAACAGATTAAGCAGATAAGTTTCACTTACAGAAGAACAATGTAATTTGAACTATATCCTTTAAACTCGATGAGAAAATTGATTCAGCATTTTGTCAAATAAAATGTCTAAGTCAGTATTTATCAAAAGGAAAAAAACATTAAATTATTAGCTCTATGTTTATATAAAATCAATTATGTCGGTTGATACCACCACTAGTTAGTGATATTAAAACTTATCAAAAGTAGTAGTAAAAAAAAAGAATATCTAATAGCCACTGATGTCCAAATAGTTGACATAGATATAGGACAATAACAATTTATATAAATTTGTAGGTTTGGTCAGTTGGTGAGTTAGGCTGCAGGAGTCAGGTGTAAAGAATAAGGGTTCATGAAACAAAAAAAATGAGGCTTCAAGAGTCAGGCTTCAAAAGTCAGGGTTTAAGAGTATGTTAACCTGATATACTGTACTAGTCTGTTAACGTGAAAATTTGTGAAATCACTAGAGCGAGAAAAGTAAAGTACGGTACACCACTTTGTTATTTTGAGATAATAGTACACTATATTAGGCTATGACGAGATACTACTCTTCATATTAGTGGAAACTAAAGTACTCCAGTCTGTGATATAAACAGTCATGTGGTGTACTTTAACAAATAGGCAACACTTGAGGAAATAATAAACACGTTGGTGAGATATAAGAATTATCACGGAAGAATATGTCCCTTGATATGTGTAAGTTGTCGTCCACAGTACAGACGAAAAAACATATCGTTCTTTGTTTTTAAAAGATATCAAGTGCATAAAAGTGTCCTGTGTTATATGTTTAAAGACCCTGGTCGTTGAAGCCCCTAAATACTAAATACTGTAAATTAAACAACACAAGGAAAGGCAATATCCGCAAGGTTTTAATCGAGTGTAAGTGTCGTGCGTATAATAAAATGTAAGACTTATTTGTACGACAGGGATTTGTACAAAAACACACGAAAGCCTTTGAATACCAACGTGACCACGTAAAATTTACTCCTGGCAACTTGGCATATTCAGACTTAAACCTCACTAAACGACCTTCCAAACTACACAGCTTAATTTATCTTTATCATCATGGCGAAATTTTTATAAAATAGAATTACGATGAGGTATTCAAATAGCCTAGTCGGTAGTTCGCATAATACAGTACTACGAAAATATTTGTTGCCATCCGAAGAACTTTGTTTTTACTATTTTGATATCTTGGATAATTTAATAAACTGAGATGATGTGTGAATTTGGTCCATTGTGTAGTGGCTTTTGAACTCGACAGTAATGGAAGAAAGAATTTAAAATTAGATAAATGAAACTAAAATAAAATATAATGGTAAGCAATTTATGCCTTGCTTTGGTGCATATACTACTCTGTATAGGTCCATATAAAACTTAAATTTGTAAATGATAAATAAAAATATATTATAAATGATCCACTAAATTTAAAAGAAACTAAAGAAACTCGCATCGATTCACTTACATATGATTTAGTTTAAGTTTAATCTAGCTAAGTGTATGAATTTGCGTGTTGTTATGGTATGACTGAGAGGAAGATGGATAAAAATGAAGATTGGAGACATAAATACCGTAAGGTCAGGGGTGGCGCTGACTGGCTGCACAGTGAATTTTTCGACCTTGTAACCAAGCTTCACTCTGGCGCCTGGGGTTACAGTCAACTGTACCTGGTGTTATAGTGGCTTCCTGTACCTGGTGTTATAGTAGCCTCCTGTAACTGGTGTTATAGTGACCTGTACCTGGTGTTATAGTGGCTTCCTGTACCTGGTGCTATAATGGCTTCTTGTACCTGGTGTTATAATGGCTTCCTTTACCTGGTGTTACAGTGATCTGTACCTGGTGTTATAGTGGCCATATGTACATGGTGTTACAGTGAACTCCTATACCTGGTGTTATAGTGGCTTCCTGTACCTAGTGTTATAGTGATCTGTACCTGGTGTTATAGTGGCCTCTTGTACCTGGTGTTATAGTAACCTCCTGTACCTGGTGTTACAGTGATCTGTGCCTGGTGTTATAGTAGCCTCCTGTACCTGGTGTGATCTGTACCTGGTGATGTAGTGGCTTCCTGTACCTGGTGTTATAGTCATCTGTAACTGGTGCTGTAGTGGCTTCCTGTATCTGGTGTTACAGTGATCTCCTCTACCTGGTGTTATAGTGGCCATATGTACCTGGTGTTATAGTGATCTCCTGTACCTGGTGTTATAGTAGCCTCCTGTACCTGATTGCTCATGGATATGTTCTTCATTGCAAATGAACATCATAACATGAAGAATAAGAACATTTTCATTCAATTCTTGGCACATTGCTTAGTTTTTAATTACTGTCTATCGATTTTTCTTCTCGTTCCTTTTCTTTATCTGCCTCTGCTGTGTCATATCCATCTTGCCCTTTATATATAATTTATAATAAAATTACCCTTTATTTTCGTGTCTTCTGAATACGTCTCAAAATTATTTTAATAATTGTAATAGGCCCCTGTCTCATCAACAGAACGTATTATATAAATGGGTCAATACATCTGATATTATATTCAGACTCACCCCCCTGTAACTTTCCACTGTCTATGAGTGAGACATGATATGGACACGTGAGCGGGCAACTCACCCAAGAGGGCGAGACCCATAGCTCAGCATTTCTGTAAGCACGCACTGCGATGCCCTTAAGCTTCAGTAGCTCACCTCAACTCATATCGTAAGGACGTGACCTAACGTTTATCATACATAAACGCCGTCCCTTTCTCATTCACTCCTAGACAGTGAGACTTACGGTTGATATACACTCAGGAATTATATCTACAACCTTTTATAATAAAACAAAGGAACTACCGTTTGGGTTTCATTACTTAAAACCCAAATATAAATATGTGTGAACGGACTGGTTAATTGGACAAGCAGCCGATTCATATAGGTGGCAAGCGGTGTGTACGGATTCTTCAAACTGGTAGTCGTATCATCCGTCTGTGTTTTGTGAAAAACAAGAAACCACACAGCAGTGACGCATTACATAATCCGAGTGTTTAAAACTATATCCCGCATTGAGACGATATTTAGTGAGCGCTCCTTATCTCTGCCACATACAAATACGTGCAGAATTCGTAATATACATATATTACAGCCTGTTGGTACATATCCAGATTGAGCCGGTTGAGATAGACTCCACTCAGCATTCCCTAGACATTACAGTGTTGCAGTGTTGAAAAAAAAGTTTCGTAGCCTGGTCTACAATTGGTATTTCACTAACAGCTGAGCAACATTGTTGTGTCGTCAGCGCGAATTACGAAGTTCCCGTGTCATCATACAGATCTCCATATATACGTGGACTGTGAAGACTTGGCACACGGCAGTTTCGCCAGCGACCCAGCAATGTGCAGTGTGATAACCAATCATCAGCAGTTTTCTGATCGCGGGAGGAGGAACTCATCTAGTTCAAGTGGACTCGTCTCTCACCAAAGCAGAAGCGTCTTCTCGTTGCCAAGGAAACCAGCAGCAGCGCACGCATCCTAGGAAGAGGCCCCGCCCACACTCCACCCACCACTCGACTCAGAACTTTTGAAGGATCACATTTTCTATACAGACTAACTACTCTATATAAATAGGTATTTAAATTACATAATTCTACACACATGAACACGTTCGAGAGATATCTTCCCATCAATAGGTTCGTCGGATAGGATTATTTTAATGATAAAGTGTCAAATGTAAGATTAATGTATTGAAATCCTATAATTTACAGTAGTTTGTAAGTGTCTGTCTTCTTATTGATAGTTTAATAATTAACTACAATTCATATTCATTTGTCTTGTAAATGAGAGGCAAGTGATCTACTTACTGTTAAGTATTCATTGACCCAAAGGGGGCTAATAGATAATTTCTAAGTTTCCCATGTCTAATGTAGATGAAATCGAACGCCTAGCGCAACTGTTTGCTGATAACCAACTCATCGATGATCAAGCCCAGACTGACATAGATTTTGAGTATGGAACACAGTTAAATGATTCGGTAGGAAGTAGTGAGAAAGTTATTGACGAATCATTTGACGACTTAAACCATCGTACCCTACGGTCTGGTAATCACTATAGTACCTCACCTAAGTATACTAAAGCAGTTACCCCTGTTACAGGTGATAGTGTGTCTGTTGCTAAATCGGTAACAACCTTATTAACCCAGCCTTCTGTTAAGAGTAAGAATACTAACTTGCTTAATGACACTACAATGGCGTCCTCTAACCCTCACACCAGTACTACTACCACACCTAAAGCTGATAATGTTATTAATATCATGCAGCGCGGCGACTATGTTCGAAATTTCACGGGACAAGACGATTATAGGGTCGCACATTTTATTCGTGCATGTGAAGATAGCATGCGCAATAGTCACATAACGACTGACGAAGAAAAGAAAGCATATGTACGTTCCCATATAACTCAGGGTTCCTATGCAGGCAGCCGTTTAAATGCGTTTGGTTTACAAAGCCCTGACTATGAAAAGTTCAAGCGAACGCTAATTGGGATTTTTGGGGGTAGGTCACAGCTGGGCCAACTGCAATGGATCTTCAGATGGTTGGATCGCTGTATTCCAGGTATACGAAACGAAACACCTGTTGACGCTGTTGACATCGCAGGCGAGGTTCGCCAGGACATGCAAGCGACCTTCCGGTCATCAGGCTGGTACAACTCACGGGGTGATATGCCACCGGAAAATGTGGAAACATTGATAGAACTAATAAGTTTTCTTCTTTCCGTCCGTGTTCCCTTATATAGCCGGGCACAGGAAGTACAGTATGAACCACCCTTGGATATGGTGGGATAAGCAAACAAGCTCTGTCCCTAGGCTACGGGCCCCTTACTGGCGCAGCCCTCAGTGACGTCACCACAACCCCAGCCGTCTCAGATGCCACAGATGCCTCACCTCCAGACTCTTTATGCGACACACTTAGCTCCGATCGCTCCTCCCCGCCTAACATATAAACAGAAAACATCGTTACGATGCGGACATTGTAATAAACGTGGCCACGTAATGGAAGATTGTTTTCAGCTCCGAGGTAATAGTGCTAATTTTAAGGCCACACCCGGTGCAAAGCCATTCTCAAGGTCAAACAGAGACCGGGAGCTAAAGCAGCACCTCCTCCTACCCAGAAAGCGCGCAAATGGTGCGCTCTTCACAAATCTACATCTCGTAGTTCACATGAGTGCGATATACTAATAAAGGCTAGGGGAGTGGACCTAAGTGAAACGGAGGTGTCGTATAGGCGCAAGCAGAAACGTCCCCAGGACAAGTCATCGGGGGAAGACCAGCGCACACCACAGCACGGAGAGGGATAGATAGGGTAATTCCCACCCCTCCTCACAGCACTTCTATAGCTGCCTCATTAGTAGCGGCGCTTAGCAAAGTGGAAGTGTTGTCAGTGCCGGTGAGAGTGGAAAATACCAGATTGGCTCTTGATATAGACACAGGTGCTTGAGCTAATGTATTGGCCTTGACATCATATTACGAGTTACAACGTAAATTCCCTCACCGCAAATTCAAATGGAGGCCTAGTAACGCTGAGCTCGAAGGAGTTTCAGGTACTCAGCTGAGCATCAAAGGAATGGTGACGTTACCACTCAGATTCTCAAGACGTGGTACGCCCTTCTACGCGGACTTTTATATAGTTCAGCAGTTCAATTTGCCAGCTGACGGGTTAATTGGTCTACCAACTCTTCGAAAGAACATGATAGATGTTCATCCACGCAATAATAGTGTTACGTTTAAAGGTGTTTCCTACACAGCAATGAGTCATTCTGAACCTATGCTCACCGCTAGGACGAAAGTGTTGTCTACCAATCCTATTAAGAGGAAGGCGGATCATGCGTCAGAGATATCTCTCCACCTCAACCACACACCTTCCCAGCGTGATTACAGCAGCAAGAGTTGGACGATTGTACCAGCAGTGTTGAAGAGTACTCTCTATTACCAAAATGAGGAAATCACCAAAGCAACTGTCGAACTACCCAACGTGTACACGGGCACGGATGTAGTGTGTCTCCCGGAAACATGCAAGGTAAAAGGGCTGTCATG
This sequence comes from Homarus americanus, assembly GCF_018991925.1. Taxonomy (NCBI): domain Eukaryota; kingdom Metazoa; phylum Arthropoda; class Malacostraca; order Decapoda; family Nephropidae; genus Homarus; species Homarus americanus. The sequence continues at coordinate 6,360 of NW_024717624.1, read as the reverse complement.
TGAATCTACCCTGAGCACAATACGCCCTGGTGGTTTGACCGACGTACTGATTCTAAATCGAACAGGCGTTCAACGAATCTTAAAGAAAGGATGTTATTTGCGTGATTTTCTAGTATATCACAACAATGTCGAAGTGCAACCAAATAAATTCCCAATTCGAGGTATAGTTGCGAATTGCCAACAGACTCGACTGGCCAGGATAGATCAAATAGTGCCACATGTTAAGGTGATCGATCATCCACAGGGCAAGACACGCCTTTTAGAGCTGCTTGCCGACTACAGAAATATAGTAGCCTTGCCAGGGGAAACGCTAGGTCAGACAGATTTAACATCCCATCATATAGAGTTAAAGGAAGGAACCAACCCTATTTACGTACCAGCTTATAGACTACCTCATAGCCAGCGCACTGTAGTGCAAGATATGGTACAGGGTATGTTAGATGAGAATGTCATTAGACACTCAAAATCCCCCTTTAATAGCCCATTATTCCTCGTCCCGAAAAAGGATGGTGGATGGCGCCCTGTCATAGATTTCAGGCGCGTAAATGATCAAACAATCCCTGATAGGTACCCAATGCCTATCTTGAGTGACATATTGCAATCCTTAGGTAAGGATAATGCGGTATTTAGCAACTTAGATTTGCTTAGTGGGTATTGGCAAATACCACTCGATGAAAAATCACGAGAAATCACGGCATTTAGCACGCCTCTAGGCCACTTTGAGTTTCTACGAATGCCATTTGGTCTCAGAAATGCCCCACTAACATTTCAAAGAATGATCAACACTCTGTTTGCCGGACTAATTGGTAACACAGTCTGCGCTTATTTGGATGATCTAATAGTAGTCAGTAAGGACGTCGATTCCCATCTGATTAAACTGCGTGAAGTTTTGGCCAAACTTTCCACAGCAGGCCTCAAAATAAAACTTTCAAAGTGCGAGTTTTTAAAATCCAGAATCCATTTCCTTGGTCATGTAGTCGACGGTGAGGGCATACACACAGTTAATGATAAAGTCAAAGCTGTATCTCAGTTCCCGCGTCCTACCTCAAATGATCATGTGCGTAGCTTTCTCGGATTATCTGGTTATTATCGTTCCTTTATCAAGGACTATGCAACATTAGCATCGCCCCTAACGAGGTTGCTCAAAAAAGATGCAGTGTTTATATGGGATGCTGAACACGAGAAAAGTTTTACGGCATTGAAGACAGCGGTAACCAATGCCCCGGTTCTAGCATTCCCAGACTACACTCAACCTTTCACTCTCTGTACTGACGCTTCCGGAATTGGAGTCGGAGCAGTGCTCATGCAAGAGGACACGCGTGGGAAGTTTAGAGTGATAGCATTTGCAAATCGCAAACTAATCGATGCTGAAACACGTTATTCGGTGACGCATTTAGAAACGTTAGCCGTTGTGTGGGCACTTAAGAAGTTCAAAGACATTATCTTTGGCTACAAGATAACTGTTTTTACTGATCATGCGGCAGTCACCGAACTGTTCCATGGCAGAAACTTATCAGGCAGATTAGCACACTGGTGTATCTGGATGACTAATATCCGCCATTGGTCAGCTGTTATTTTTGCTCTCGGATCGGGCGAGGATGTTAAACTCCCCAAGTTATTTCTTCCCTTAAGTCAGTTTGAATTACGACATAACATACTCAATAGGACGAGAAAATCTCCTGAGGGTAATGTGTCTCAAATAGTCGTACCTGACACGCTGCGCAAAGCAGTAATGACATTGTTCCACGATGTCCCACAAGCAGGTCACCAAGGTCGTGATAAATGCTTAGCGGATTTACGAAAGAAGTATTTCTGGAACACTATGAAGAAAGACATAGAATTACACATAGCTAATTGTTTGGCATGTGCTCAACATAAAAGATCGACAGGATCACCTGCCCCGATTCTACAATATCCTACACCAGACCGTCCGTTTGACACAGTCGCTGTTGATGTGTTATAACTCCCAATGAGTCATCAGGGATCAGGATACGTCTTAGTGTGTGTGGATCATTTTTCCAGGTTCGTGGTCTTGATCCCACTAATAAGCAAAACGGCCGAAGCAGTAGCCTATGCATTAGTGATGAATCTCATATGTCCATATATTACGCCTAAAGTTCTACTCTCTGATAATGGAACAGAGTTCAAGAATGAGCTAATAGAGCATATATGTTTACAATATGGAATTAAACAAACTTTTGTGACAGCTTATCATCCACAGGCTAATGGCCTTGTTGAAGAACCAATCGTAAAATCCTAGAAATACTGCGTCCAATCGTTAATGGTTTTCAATACGCATGGGAGGATTGGTTACCGCAGGTTGCAGCGTCGATTAATGGGTCAGTTAATAGTTCTACGGGCAAAACACCCTACTATATTGTCTATGGCACAGATAAACGTCTGCCTTACGACATCCTTACAGAGGCGCCATACCTGGTATATAATACGGATGATTTTGCGGCAAAACAAATTCATGTCTTTACAGAAATTCATGACCAAGTACGATCACAGCTAGCGGCGTCACGCGCCGAAATGATCATCAAACAGCATAAACATGCTAAACCTATCGCACTGAACGTTGGGAACGCTGTTATGTTACAGAAACCTGAAAGGAACTCCAAACTTTCGGCGAAATTTTCTGGTCCATTCCGCATAATCTCAAAAGAAGCAGGCAACAAATTCAAAATATGGAAGCCTAATGCACAGATCGCAGATGTCGTGCACGTGGATCGTATGAAGAAGACCCAGATAAATGTCTTACCTCAAGTTGATGATAATGTGATTGATACATCCTTACAGACTGTTCAGAAGCAAAATGTCCCAAATGACTATTGTATGAAACTACGTTCTGCGAGTAGAAGTTAACTCGTACTTTCGCGTCAGATGGAAAACGCCGACGGCCAACTACAATCAGCATTGGACATTCTTCATGGTCTCAGCACAGCTTCGATGAATTCGACAATAGTTTCATGAACGTTGTCGTTCAAGCTGTATCTCAACAGAATCGTGTTATTTCTCAAACCTTTCACGCGATTACTGCTCTAGAATCAAAGGTTAATGCAATCATAATGGAGTCTAACCAAGTTTCGAGGATTGTTACTAGGTTACAGAAAGCAATCCCGACGTTAGAATGGCTCCTTTACTTCACAGAATATTTGCATGCTGCTGAAATTTCAGTTCATAAAATTGTAACCTCTAAAATGAACTAATAGACAGCATTGTAGATGCCGGGATAGGACGTGTGGACGCGAAGCTTGTGCCTGTGCAGACGCTTCTTGAAGCTTTAAAAATAGCCAAGTTGCAGTATCATTTAACTCCGATTTTCAATGACAATGAGGTTCAATATCATTACCCACTGTTGGAGTCAACCCTCATGCACAATGCAATTCTGATCCACATTCCTATGCGAGGGCAACATGAGTTTAATGCATGGCATTTAGAACCCTTCCCCTGGTTTGTGAACGACACACTGTATACCCTAGATAGGCCTAAAGAACTTTTCTTAGTAGATGAAGAATATTCATTGTTATCAATAGAGGATTCTGAGGTACTGTCACGGTGTAAGTCGTCTTATCTACACCTACACGTATGTCCAGCCTACATTGTTTGCATTTATTCCTGCTGCAGATGGAATATGTGAATTGGCAGTCATACAACCAAATGTACGCACAGCGTTAGCGCAATGCAGTTATAGGCCAGTTAGTCTAAAGACTGTGTTCCACTCTCACCTTCACAATGTGCAGTATTTGTTCTTTCCAAATCTCACTACTGTAATTTTAAAATGCCAAAATGGTGTTAAGCAGCTAGTTGTGAAAGGGCATTACAAGGCTCCTGATTACTGTGAAATCACTTGTAGTACATTACGGACCTTGCCTACTCATCAGCATTTTGCGTTAAATCGAAAACTCAAGTCTGCTTTAATTCCACTTCCTATAATGAATTTCACTATCAAGGATATTCAAATAGTATCAGAGAAATTAAAAGTGCTAGCTTTCTTGAACGAGACACATTTTGCTGATTTGAATAATAACTTGCCATTTTATCTGTCACGGGAATTTGCACTACCAAGTCTTACGATTCCCTCTATTCTGTTAATTCTGGCAATAATGTTCCTGTTCTGTTATTACCGGGCAGTATCATCCAAATTCAACATTGTTCACAACATACTAACCCGTACGACACAAAAGTCTAGGTCCCCTGTAGTAGAGAATACCCCCTACAGTAATTTCCCCAGCTTAGTGTCTACATATCTGTTTATAACATGGTTAGGGTTGTCTAGGATGTACTGTACTCTGTGAGTTATTTAGGCCTCACGGAGCTCGGCTGGTAGGTGACCGAGCGATGTAATAGGCCCTGTCTCATCAACAAAACGTATTATATAAATGGGTCAATACATCTGATATTATATTCAGATTCACCACCCTGTAACTTTCCACTGTCTATGAGTAAGACATGAGATTGACACGTGAGCGGGCAACTTACCCAAGAGGGCGAGACCCATAGCTCAGCATTCCTGTAAGCACGCACTGCGATGCCCCTAAGCTTCAGTAGCTCACCTCAAGTCATATCGTAAGGACGTCACCTAACGTTTATCATACATAAACGCCGTCCCTTTCTCATTCACTCCTAGACAGTGAGACTTACGGTTGATATACACTCAGGAATTATATCTACAACCTTTTATAATAAAACAAAGGAACTACCGTTTGGGTTTCGTTACTTAAAACCCAAATATAAATATGTGTGAACGGACTGGTTAATTGGACAAGCAGCCGATTCATTACAAAGGCCCCTGATCGAGTATAACAAAGTTCCTGATCGAGTATAACAAAGCCACCTGATCGAGTATAACAAAGTCCCCTGATCGAGTATAACAAAGTCCCCTGATCGGGTATAACAAAGGCCCCTGATCGAGTATAACAAAGTTTCCTGATCGAGTAAAACAAAGCCCCCTGATCTAGTATATAACAAAGTCCCCTGATCGAGTATAACAAAGTCCCCTGATCGTGTATAACAAAGTCCCCTGAACGATTATGTAACAGCGCTCCTGACGCATAACAAAAGTTTCCTGATCGAGTAAACAAAAGCCCCTCTGATCGAGTATAACAAAGTTCCCTGATCGAGTATAACAAAGCCCCCTGATCGAGTATAACAAAGTCCCCTGACCGAGAATAAGAAAGTCCCCTGACGAGTATAACAAAGCCCCCTCATCATGTATAACAAAGGCCCTTGATCGAGTATAACAGAGATCCCTGGTCGAGTATAACAAAGTCCCCTGATCGAGTATAACAAAGTTTCCTGATCGAGTAAAGCATTGCCCCCTGATCGAGTATAACAAAGTCCCCTGATCGAGTATAACAAAAACCCCTGATCGAGTTTAACAAAGGCCACTAATCGAGTATAACAAACTCCCCTGGTCGAGTATAACAAAGTCCCCTCATTGACTATAACAAAGTCCCCTGATCGAGTATAAAAAAGTCCCCTGAACGATTATAACAAAGGCCCTTGATCGAGTATAACAAAGTTCCCTGATCGAATACAACAAAGCCATCTGATCGAGTATAAAAAAGTCCCCTGATCGAGTATAACAAAGTCCCCTGATCGAGTATAACAAAAGCCCCTTATCGAGTTTAACAAAGGCCTCTAATCGAGTATAACAAAGTCCCCTGGTCGAGTATAACAAAGTCCCCTGAATGATTATAACAAAGGCCCTTGATCCAGTATAACAAAGCCCCCTGATCGAGTTTAACAAAGCCCCCTCATCGAGTATAACAAAGTCCCCTGAACGAGTAGAACAAAGTCCCCTAATCGAGTTTAACAAAGACCCCTCATCGAGAATAACAAAGGCCTTTGATCGAGTTTAACAAAGGCCCCTATTCGAGTATAACAAAGTCCCCTGATCGAGTATAACAAAGTCACCTGAACGAGTATAACACAGTCCCCTCATCGAGTATAACAAAGGCCCCTCATCGAGTATAACAAAGTCCCCTGACCGAGTATAATAAAGTCCACTGATCGAGAATAACAAAGTCCCCTGAACGATTATAACAAAGGCCCCTGATCAAGTATAACAAAGCCCTCTGATTGAGTATAACAAACCCCCCTCATCGAGTATTACAAAGTCCCCTGCTCAAGGATATCAACTTCCCCTGAATGAGTATAACAAAGCCCCCTCATCGAGTATAACAAAGTCCCCTGATCAAGTATAACAAAGTCCCCTGGTCGAGTATAACAAAGTCCCCTGAACGATTATAACAAAGGCCCCTGATCAAGTATAACAAAGCCCTCTAATCGAGAATAACAAAGCCCCCTCATAGAGTCTAACAAAGTCCCCTGATCGAGAATAACAAAGTCCCCTGA
>NW_024717623.1:0-7833 GCF_018991925.1 Homarus americanus | reverse complement strand
TATATGTAGCGATGATGGATGGTGTTATATGTAGTGATGATGGATGGTGTTATATGTAGTGATGATGGATGATGTTATATGTAGTGATTATTAGACAATAAAATAATAACAGTTTAATGCTAAAAAAATATACTTTGCTGTACCGTTGTAGTGCAAATCATGGTGGAACTCACATACACCATTAAGGAACTATTGATGGAAGAAGAAATTTTGGGGACTGAACAGTGAGACAATGTAGAGCCTCCCAGAGGGTGGCGTCCTACCGTGGCCTAGCGGATGAGACGCCAGGAGCGAACAGCGGACAGTCGGTCACAGGAAACAGATCAGGAACGGGAATCCCGTCTTAATGCTAACAGAAAGCGAACAGCGGACAGTCGGCCACAGGAAACAGATCAGGAACGGGAATCCCGTCTTAATGCTAACAGAAAGCGAACGGCAGAAAGGCCTTCTCTAGAAAATGATCAAGCGCATGAAATTCGTTTGAATGCTAATAGACAGAGAGCTGCTGGATCCAGAATTCTAAGAAAGAATACACTGTGGCATCCACTTACAAGAGCAGCATTTAACTATGACAATGAGATAGAATATGAAAAGTATCCCTCTGTTGTCATTGGCAACATGGATAAGAAATGTGAACACTGCGGTGCAAAGAAGTATAAAGGAGAATCTGCTGGACTGTGTTGCTCTCATGGGAAAGTACGACTGCCAAATTTGGAAAAAACCACCACAACCATCGAAGAATCTCATGCTGGGAACAACACCAGAATCAAAACACTTCTTGGAAAATATACTGAAATACAATTCATGCTTCCAGATGATATCCTTTGGAGCTACCAGAGTAGTTCGTCAGCACGGATACATGCCCACATTCAAAGTCCAGGGTCAAGTCTATCACAAAGCAGGATCCCTCTTACCACTGGAAGATGAGCAGGCAAAGTTCCCCCAAATCTACGTCATGGGAGATCATGAAAAGCAGACTACTATCAGGTGTGGCAATATTCAAGGTGTCAGACATGACATTGTCCTATCTATCCAATAAATGCTGCATGAGCGCAACAAGTATGTACAGTCATTTAAAAATGCCCTGGAAAACATGCCTTCTGACGAGTACAAAGTCAGGATCAAAGCAGACACGACCCCTAAGGGAGAACATGAAAGAAGATTCAATGCTCCTGTAGTTGATGAAGTAGCAATCCTGATTGTCTGTCAAGAGTTTGAAAAACGAGACATCATACTCAAAATGAGAGACGAGTCGCTCACAAGAAGAACTTGATGCCACATGTACTGGAAGCTACAATACTGACAGGAAAAGCTAAAGGAGAGGATGTTTTTATACCAAGGGTACCTCTCATCACCACTGACCTGCCATTTGAGTTCAAGCGACTTCAGTTCCAGGTTAAAGTGAGCTTTGCCATGACCATCTACAAAAGCCAGGGACAGTCCCTAAAGATGGTTGGCCTAAACCTGGTGTTTCCTTGCTTCTCTCATGGACAGTTCTGTGTTGGATGCTCCAGAGTGGGAACTGGCAAAAATCTGTACATACTTGCTGCTAATGGCAAAACCAAAAATGTGGTGTGTGTACCTTAATGCACTACAGTGAGACACTGTGGAGCCTCCCGGAAGGTAGCGTCCCGCCGTGGCCTAGCGAAAGAGTGACCGACATATAAACACTTCCGAGACAACGATAACTTATGACTTTTTTTGTTTGTCCTTTCAGAACAAAGTTCACTCCTGGGATTATCTCTCATATACGAAGCATCACCAAGCACAAGCACCACACACCTGTATGGGTCTTCAGTATCGTCAACCAGAAACTGTCTACATGATAATAGTCCAGACAAATTCTTCCTTTTACTTTAACCCGGAAATAAACATCATCGACAGGTTTATTATAAATAATTATGACGACAGTAAGTTTTCAAGGTTCAAGTGTCCTTATTTCCTGCCAATGGTTCCAGGAAAACCTTAAAACTTACAATTAATAAATAATTAAAGATTTTTGTCTCTTGTATCTATATATAAAAAACAAAGAAATATGTATGTTTGTTTGTGTGTTTGTGTGTCCGCACGAGAATCTCGGAAACTACTATACCGATCTGTAGTGATGATGGATGGTGTTATATGTAGTGATGGTGGATGGTGTTATATGTAGTGATGATGGATGATGTTATATGTACTGATGATGGATGTTATATGTAGTGATGATGGATGATGTTATATGTAGTGATGATGGGTGGTGTTATATGTAGTGATGATGGGTGGTGTTATATGTAGTGATGATCTATCTTCTATTGATATAAAACAAAGAAGTATGTCTGTTTGTTTGTGTGGGTGTGTGTGTTTGCTTGTGTGTCCGCACGAGAATCTCGGAAACTACTCTACCGATGTGTAGTGATGATGGATGGTGTTATATGTAGTGATGATGGATGATGTTATATGTACTATAAGTGTTTACATAACATGGTAGATATTACTGAGCCTTCATCAGGGGTTGGTGCCTCCCTCCAGGTTCCCAGAGGTACAACTATTGGTGACATTTTCATATTCGATGGCAGCAGTTGAGTTAGATTCATTGGTTGGGAGGTACAGACAGAGTGTAAGTAGCTGTGGAAGTTTCGCGCTCCCTGATGTCGCCCAAATTGTCATAATTGAAGGTAACTGACTTGGCAACGGTAGTGCGTACGTTGGTCTTCTTAAGGATAGAGGCGGGTTGTTGGTCGGCAACATTGGATAGAACTATGAACTCAGCAGCTTGGCGGTCAAGGTTGTTCAAGGTACCATGGGCACTGTAGTAGTTAACTTCCAGCTTGTTAGTTGATTTTCGGCTGCTGCCAATGCTTTCACCATCCAATCGTCCAACAGCCTTATCACAGGAGGCTTCGTCAAAGTATCGGATGTATGCGAAGCCATAGTGTTCATTTTTGTTGTCTTTTGCGGGCATCACAAATAGGTCGATCTGTCCACATTCCTCAAACAATGGTCGAATCTGCTTAGGGGCCACACCAGGGTAGATGTTTGTTGCAACCACCACGAAGCTGGTGTCGAAGTCTACAACGAAATCCTTGTAGAAGGTCATTGTGTCATATATACATACCATATTCTCCTCAAAAGTCTGAGGACCTCAACTTAAAATTTGGGCACAAAAGTAGATTAATAGTTTAATGAGGTTGGAATATTTGTATTATGTAGTAATTATAAAAAATATAGTGACGAGCGAAGATAGTGTGAAGAAGTGCAAGGTGGGTTAATGATGGAAGGTAGTGAGGGGTGGGAGTAAGAGAGCGGGAGGAGATAGTAAAGATAAGGGGTAGTGAGGGGTAGGGGTTAATGAGGCGCTAGGTAGTGAGGGGTGGGAGTAAGAGAGCGGGAGGAGATAGTAAAGATAAGGGGTAGTGAGGGGTAGGGGTTAATGAGGCGCTGGGGTAGTGAGGGGTGGGGGTAGTGAAGAGTGGGAGGTAGTGAGGGGTGGGAGGTCGTGATGAGGTAAGGTAGTGATAATGGGTGGTAGTGATGATGGGAGGTAGTAGTAATGGGAGGTAGTGATAATGGCAGGTAGTGATGATGGGAGGTATTAGTAATGGGAGGTAGTGATAATGGCAGGTAGTGATGATGGGAGGTAGCAGTAATGGGAGGTAGTGATAATGGCAGGTCGTGATGATGGGAGGTAGTAGTAATGGGAGGTAGTGATGATGGGAGGTAGCGATGATGGGAGGTAGTGATGATGGGAGGTAGTGATGATGGGAGGTAGTGATGATGGGAGGTAGGGATGATGGGAGGTAGTGATGATGGGAGGTAGTGATGATGGGAGGTAGTGATGATGGGAGGTAGGGATGATGGGAGGTAGTGATGATAGGAGGTAGTGATGATGGGAGGTAGCGATGATGGGAGGTAGAGATGATGGGAGGTAGTGATGATGGGGAGTAGTGATGATGGGACGTGAGTGATGTGAGGTGAGTGATCATGAGGTGGTGATGGGAATTAGAATGTGGGAGGTGGTGAGTGGGAGGTGATGTGGCGGGTAGTGATGATGTGAGGTGAAGTGATGTGGGCAGGTGGTGATGAGTGTGGGGTGGGGAGTAATGGGAGGTGAGTGATGATGGGGAATTGTGAGTGATGAGTGGAGGTATTGATAATGGCGGAGTGGTGATGATGTGGTGAGTGCTAATGGGAGGTAGTGATGATGGGAGGTAGTGATGATGTGAGGTAGTGATGATAGGAGGTAGTGATAATGGGAGGTAGTGATAATGTGAGGTAGTGATGATAGGAGGTAGTGATGATGGGAGGTAGTGATGATGGGAGGTAGTGATGATAGGAGGTAGTGATAATGGGAGGTAGTGATGATAGGAGGTAGTGATGATAGGAGGTAGTGATAATGTGAGGTGAAGTAGTAATGGAGTGATGATGGGAGGTAGTAGTAATGGAAGGGAGTGATTATGGGAGGTAGTAGTAATGGGAGGTAGTGATGATGTGAGGTAGTGATGATGTGAGGTAGTGATGATGGGAGGTAGTGATGATGGGAGGTAGAAGTAATGGGAGGCAGTCTGTGTGTGTGTGTGTGTGTGTGTTTGTTTGCGTGTATGTTTGTCCACACGAGAATCTCGGAAACTACTTTACCGATCTGTAGTGATGATGGATGGTGTTATATGTAGTGATGATGACGGATGGTGTTATATGTAGTGATGATGGATGATGTTATATGTAGTGATGATGGATGTTGTTATATGTAGTGATGATGGGTGGTGTTATATGTAGTGATGATGGATGATGTTATATGTAGAGATGATGGATGTTGTTATATGTAGTGATGATGGGTGGTGTTATATGTAGTGATGATGGATGGTGTTTTATGTAGTGTTGATGGGTGGTGTTATATGTAGTCATGATGGATGATGTTATATGTAGTGATGATGGGTGGTGATATATGTAGTGATGATGGATGATGTTATATGTAGTGGTGATGGGTGGTGTTATATGTAGTGATGATGGATGTTGTTATATGTAGTGATGATGGATGATGTTATATGTAGTGATGATGGGTGGTGTTATATGTAGTGATGATGGATGATGTTATATGTAGTGATGATGGGTGGTGTTATATGTAGTGATGATGGGTGGTGTTAATGTAGTGATGATGGATGGTGTTATATGTAGTGATGATGGATGATGTTATATGTAGTGATGATTAGACAATAAAATAATAACAGTTTAATGCTAACAAAATATACTTTGCTGTACCGTTGTAGTGAAAAACATGGTGGAACTTACATACACCGTTAATGAACTATTGATGGAAGAAGAAGTTTTGAGGACTGAACAGTGAGACAATGTGGAGCCTCCCGGAGAGTGGCGTTCTACCATGGCCTAGCGGATGAGCCGCCCGGAGCGAACAGTGGACAGTCGGTTACAGAAAACAAATCAGGAAAATGAATCCCATCTTAATGCTAACAGAAAGCGAACAGCGGACAGTCGGTCACAGGAAACAGACCAGGAAAGGGAATCCCGTCTTGAAGCTCACAGATAGCAAACACCAGAGAGGCCTTCTCTAGAAAATGATCAAGTGCATGAAATTCGTTTGAATGCTAATAGACAGAGAGCTGCGGGATCCAGAATTCTAAGAAAGAATACACAGTGGCATCCACTTGCAAGAGCAGTATTTGACTATGACAATGAGATAGAATATGAAAAGTATCCCTCTGTTGCCATTGGCAACATGGATAAGAAATGTGAACACTGCGGTGCAAAGAAGTATAAAGGAGAATCTGCTGGACTGTGCTGCTCTCATGGGAAAGTACGACTGCCAAATTTGGAAAAACCACCACAACCATTGAAGACTCTCATGCTGGGAACAACACCAGAGTCAAAACACTTATTGGAAAATATACTGAAGTGCAATTCATGCTTCCAGATGACATCCTTTGAAGCTACCAGCGAAGTTCGTGAGCACGGATACATACCAACATTGAAAGTCCAGGGTCAAGTCTATCACAAAGCAGGATCCCTCTTACCACTGGAAGCTGAGCAGGCAAAGTTCCTCCAAATCTACTTCATGGGAGATCATGAAAAGCTGACTACTATCAGGTGTGGCAATATTCAAGGTGTCAGACATGACATTGTCCTATCTATCCAAGAAATGCTGCATGAGCGCAACACGTATGTACAGTCATTTAAAAATGCCCTGGAAAACATGCCTTCTGACGAGTACAAAGTCAGGATCAAAGCAGACACGACCCCTAAGGGAGAACATGAAAGAACATTCAATGCTCCTGTAGTTGATGAAGTAGCCATCCTGATTGTCGGTCAAGAGTTTGAGAAACGAGACATCATACTCAAAATGAGAGGCGAGTCGCTCACAAGAAGAACATGATGCCACATGTACTGGAAGCAACAATACTGACAGGAAAAGCTAAAGGAGAGGACTTTTTATACCAAAGATACCTCTCATCACCACTGACCTGCCATTTGCATTCAAGCGACTTCAGTTCCCGGTTAAAGTGAGCTTTGCCATGACCATCTACAAAAGCCAGGGACAGTCACTAAAGATGGTTGGCCTAAACCTGGTGTTTCCTTGCTTCTCTCATGGACAGTTCTGTGTTGGATGCTCCAGAGTGGGAACTGGCAAAAATCTGTACATACTTGCTGCTAATGGCAAAACCAAAAATGTGGTGTGTGTACCTTAATGCACTACAGTGAGACACTGTGGAGCCTCCCGGAAGGTAGCGTCCTGCCGTGGCCTAGCGAAAGAGTGACCGACATATAAACACTTCCGAGACAACGATAACTTATGACTTTTTTTGTTTGTCCTTTCAGAACAAAGTTCACTCCTGGGATTATCTCTCATATTATCTCTCATATACGAAGCATCACCAAGCACAAGCACCACACACCTGTATGGGTCTTCAGTATCGTCAACCAGAAACTGTCTACATGATAATAGTCCAGACAAATTCTTCCTTTTACTTTAACCCGGAAGTAAACATCATCGACAGGTTTATTATAAATAATTATGACGACAGTAAGTTTTCAAGGTTCAAGTGTCCTTATTTCCTGCCAATGGTTCCAGGAAAACCTTAAAACTTACAATTAATAAATAATTAAAGATTTTTGTTTCTTGTATCTATATATATAAAACAAAGAAGTATGTATGTTTGTTTGTGTGTTTGTGTGTCCGCACGAGAATCTCGGAAACTACTATACCGATCTGTAGTGATGATGGATGGTGTTATATGTAGTGATGGTGGATGGTGTTATATGTAGTGATGATGGATGATGTTATATGTACTGATGATGGATGTTATATGTAGTGATGATGGATGATGTTATATGTAGTGATGATGGGTGGTGTTATATGTAGTGATGATGGGTGGTGTTATATGTAGTGATGATGGATGGTGTTATATGTAGTGATGGTGGATGGTGTTATATGTAGTGATGATCTATCTTCTATTGATATAAAACAAAGAAGTATGTCTGGCTGTTTGTGTGTGTGTGTGTGTTTGCTTGTGTGTCCGCACGAGAATCTCGGAAACTACTCTACCGATGTGTAGTGATGATGGATGGTGTTATATGTAGTGATGATGGATGATGTTATATGTACTATAAGTGTTTACATAACATGGTAGATATTACTGAGCCTTCATCAGGGGTTGGTGCCTCCCTCCAGGTTCCCAGAGGTACAACTATTGGTGACATTTTCATATTCGATGGCAGCAGTTGAGTTAGATTCATTGGTTGGGAGGTACAGACAGAGTGTAAGTAGCTGTGGAAGTTTCGCGCTCCCTGATGTCGCCCAAATTGTCATAATTGAAGGTAACTGACTTGGCAACGGTAGTGCGC
>NW_024717622.1:0-39172 GCF_018991925.1 Homarus americanus | reverse complement strand
TCAGTAATGGCCTTCGTTCAGGTTGCATGTGCTCTCTGATACTCCCAAGTACACCTTCCAGAGACTCCCAGGTACTCCACTGACCTCCTGGTACACATCCCCGAGCACTGCCAGGTTCACCTCCCAGCTCCCAGTTACACCCTGACAATCCCAGAGTACTGCCGATGCTCCCAGGTACACCTCTGGCCTCCCAGGTGCCTCAGATACTCCCAGGTACACCTCCCTGATACTCCCAGGTACCATGACACTCCCAGTACACCTCAGACACTCCCAGGTACGCCTCCGACACTCCCAGGTACAACTCCAACCTCCCAGGTACACCTCTCGCCTCCCAGGTGCACCTCACTGACATTCCTGGTGCACCTCTGGCCTCCCAGGTACACCTCCGACACTCCCAGATACACACTCTGACCTCCCAGGTACCTCCGACCTCCAGAGTACACCTCCTGACACTCCCAGGTTCATCTCAAACCTCCCAGAGGCCCACCTCACCAGCCTCCCAGGTACACCTCTGACCTCCCAGGTGCACCTCTGACCTCCCAGGTACCATGACACTCCTGAGTACTCCTCTGTGTCACTCCTGATACCTCTGCCACTCCCAGGTACCGCTTCAACACTCCCAGGTACACCGCTGACACTCCCAGTACACCTCCAGACACTCCCAGGTACACCTCAGACACCAGGTGCACCTCCAGACACTCCCCAGGTACCTCAGACACTCCAAGGTGCCTCTGGCCTCCATACACCTCTGAACACCCTAGGCACACCACCCCTCCCAGGTACACACTCCTCACAGGTACACCTATGACACTCCCAGGTACACCTCTGACCTCCCAGGTACACCTCTGACACTCCCAGGTGCACCACTGACACTCCAGGTGCTCACTGTGCTCCCCAGTTACACCTCTGCCACTCCAGAACACAGTTTGACAACTGCCAGTGCCTCTGACACTCCCAGGCTACACCTCACACACTCCCAGGCCACTTCTCACCTCCCAGGTACCTCCGACCTCCCAGGTACACCTTAGGCCTCCCAGGTGACCTCTAACACTCCCAGGTACACCTCAGCCTCCCAGGTACCTCTGGCCTCCAGGTACTCCACTGACATTCCTGGTCACCTCTGACACTCCCAGGTACACCTCCGATACTCCCAGGTACACCTCCCGACACTCCCAGGTCACCTCCGACGCTCCCAGAGTACAACTCCGACACCTCCCAGGTACACCTCTAGACACTGCCTAGGTACAGCGGCAATCCCAGGTACACCTCTGACCTCCCAGGTACACCTCCGGCATGCTCCCAGGTACACCTCTGACACTCCCGGGTACACCTCCATTCCCAGGTACAACTCCACGATATTCCCAGGTACACCACTGATAATCCCAGGTACACTGATTCCCTGGTACTCCACTGACACTCCCAGGAACACCTCCTGACATTCCCAGTACACCTCTGAGACTCTGATTACCCCTGACACTCCCAGGTACACCTCTGACCTCCCAGGTACATCTCAGTACTCCCAGGTACACCTCTGACACTCCCAGGTACACCTCCACTTGCTCCCCAGATACACCTCGGCTTGCCCCAGATACACACCTCCGACCTCCCAGGTACACTCCTGACACTCCCAGGCACCTCTGTGCTCCAGGTACCCACCTCTGAAAACTCCCAGGTACCTCTGACACTCCCAGTACACCTCCTGACATTCCAAGGTGCACCTCTGACACTCCAGGTACCTCAGACACTCCCAAGTACTCCACTGACATTCCCTGGTACACCTCTGACACTCCCAGGTACACCTCTGATAATCCCAGGTACTCCTTATGACACTCCCAGGCACACCACCGACCTCCCAGGTACACCTCTGACACTCCCAGGTACCTCAGACACTCCCAAGTGCTCACTGACATTCCTGCGTACCTCTGTACTCCCAGGTACACTCTGATAATCAGGTACTCCCAATGACACTCCCAGTGCACCTCCTGACATTCTGGTACACCTGCGATATTCCCAGGCACATCTCCGTCTCCCAGGTACACCATTGAGAGACTCCCAGGTACTTCACACACCTCCCTGGTATGCCTCTGACATATGCAGGTACACCTCGACACTCACAGGTACCTCTCATGCTCCCAGGTACACCTCTGACACTCCCAGGTCCACCTCCGGCCTCCCAGGTACAACTCCGACACTCCCAGGAACACCTCTGACACTCCCAGGTACACCTCTGACACTCCTGGTACCTCAGATATTCCCAGGTACCTCCGATACTCCCAGGTACACCTCTGATACGCCCAGGTCACCTGTGGACACTCCCAGGCACAACTCCCGACACTCCCAGGTACACCCTCTGACACTCCCGTGCCTCCACTGACATTCCCTGTTACACCTCTGACACTGCCAGGTACTCGTCCGACACTCCCCAGATACACCTCTGACACTCCCAGGTACATCTCTGACACTCCCAGGTACACCTCCTGACCTCCCAGGTACCTCTGACACTCCCACACCTCTGACACTCCTAGGTACTCCTCTCTCACTCCTGATACACCTCTAACACTCCCAGGTCACCATGGCTGCTCCCAGGTTCACCGCTGACACCTGGTTACACCTCAGACACTGCCAGGTACACCTCCGAACACTACCAGGTACACCTAAGACACTCCCAGGTACACCTCAGATTCTCCAGGTGACCTCTGAGCTCCCAAGTGCACCTCTGACACTCCCTGGGCACCTCTGCCTCCCAGGTACACCTCAGACACTCCAGGTACACCCTGACACTCCCAGGTACCTCCCGGACACTCCCAAGTCCACCTCTGACACTCCCAGGTACACCTCCGACACTCCCAGGTACACCTCCGACACTCCCAGTGCACTTCTCACACTCCCAGGTACCTCCGACACTCCCAGGTACCATGAGCCTCCCAGGTACCTCTGACACTCCCAGGTACACCTCTGACACTCCCAGGTGCCTCTGACACTCCCAGGTCCACGACACTCCAGAGTACCTCTGACACCCAAAGCATACCTCTGACACTCCCAGGTACCTTGACACTCCAGGTACTCCACTGATATTCCCTTGTTTACACCAACCTCCCAGGTACACCACTGACACTGCCAGGTACACCTCCGACACTCCCAGGTACACCTCAGACACTCCCAGGTACATCTCTGATACTCCCAGTACACCTCTGACAATCCCAGGTACACCTCAAATACTCCCAGGTACACCTCCGTGCTCTCAGGTACACCTCTGAGACCTCCCAGGACACCTCTGACCCCTCCCAGGTGCCTCAGACACTCCTAGGCTACAACTCACTCTCGCAGTGATACACCTCTCACACTCCCAGGTACTCCAGTGACCTCCTGGGCACTTCTTCCTGACACTCCCAGGTACAACTCAGACACTCCCAGGCCTCAGACACTCTAGGTACCTCAGACACTCCCAAGGCACACCTCTGACACTCCCAGGTACACCTCCGACACTCCCAGGTACACCTCTGACACTTCAGGTACACCTCCGATATTCCCAGGTACACTTCCGATATTCCCAGGTACCCCTCTGATACTCCCAGGTACACCTTTGAGAACTCCCAGGTACTCCACTGACACTCCTGGTACATCTGACACTGCCAGGTTCACCTCCACACTCCCAGTTACACCCTGACAATCCCAGGTACACCTCCGAACTCCCAGGTACCTCAGACACTCCCTGGTACACCTCAAATATTCCCAGGTACACCTCCGATACTCCCAGGTCACCTGTGATACTCCCAGGTACCTCAGACACTCCCAGGTACCCACGACATTCCGTGCACCTCCTGACACTCCCAGGTAACCTCCGACGCTCCCAGATACCTCTGACACTCCCAGGTTCATCTCCGACCTCCCAGGTACCTCGGCCTCCCAGGTACACCTCTGACCTCCCAGGTACACCTCCCCAGCTCCCAGGTACACCCGATGACACTCCTAGGTACTCTCTGTCCTCCCTGATACACCTCCTGCTCCCAGGTGCCTTCAACCTCCCAGGTACACCGCTGACACTGCCAGCTACACCTCAGACACTTCCAGGTACCGCCTCAGACACTGCCAGGTACACCTCCAGACACCCCAGGTCACCTCAGACACTCCAAAGGTGCCTCTGACACTCCCAAGTGCACCTCTGACATGCCTAACACACCTCTCCACCTCCCAGGTACACCTCAGACACTCCCAGGTACCTTTGACGCTCCCAGGTGCACCTCTGACACTCCAGTGCCTCTGACCTCCCAGGTACACCTTTGACACTCCCAGGTACTCCACTGACATTCCCTGTTACACCTATGCCACTCCCAGGTACACCGCTGACACCAGGTACACCTCCGACCTGCCAAGTACACCTCCAGCACTCCCAGGTACCTTCTCAACTCCCAGGTACACCTCCGACACTCCCAGGTACACCTTTGACACTCCCAGGTACACCTCTAACACTCAAGGTACCTCTGACACTCCCAGGTACACCTCTGACACTCCAAGTACTCCATTGACATTCCTGGTACACCTCTGACACTCACAGGTACACCTCTGATACTCCCAGGTACACCTCTGACACTCCTAGGTCCTCCTCGGCTTGCTCCCAGGTACAACTCCGACACTCCAGAGGCACCTCTGACACTGCCAGGTACACCTTTGACAATCCAGGTATCCTTGACACTCCCTGGTACACCTCCGACACTCCCAGGCACACCTCTGACACCCCAGGCACACCTCCGATATTCCCAGGTACACCTCCGATATTCCCAGGTACACCACACTGATAATCCAAGGTACACCTTGAGATTCCCAGGTACTCCACTGACACTCCCTGGTACCTCTGACATTCCCAGTTACACCTACAGAGACTCCCAGTTACACCCTACAACACTCCCAGGTACACCTCTGACACTCCCAGGCACATCTCGTGCTCCAGGTACACCTCTGACACTCCCAGGCACACCTCTGACCCTCCCAGGCACACCCCAGACACTCCCAGGCACACCTCAGACACTCCCAAGTACACCTCAGACACTCCCAGTTACACCTCTGACACTCCCAGGCACACCTCCTAACCCCAAGGTACACGACACTGCCAGGTACCTCTGACACTCCATGTACCTCCGACACTCCCAGGGACACCTCTGACCCTCCCAGGTACCTCAGACACCAGAACACCCCAGATACTCCCCAGGTACACCCAGACACTTCCAGGTACACCTCCGACACTCCCAGGTACACCTCAACTGCTCCCAGGTGCACCTCCTGACACTCCCAGGTACCTCTGACACTCCATGCACATTTCTGACCTCCCAGGTACACCTCTGACACTCCAGGTACACCTCTGACACTCCCAGGCACACCTCTGACACTCCCAGGTACACCTCCTGACACTCCAGTGCACCTCTGACACTCCCAGGTACACACCTGAGACTCCCAAGTACTCCACTGACATTCTCTGGTACATCTCTGACACTGCCAGGTACACCTCTGATAATCCCATGTACTCCCTTATGACACCCAGGTACACCTCCGACACTCCAGGCACACCTCTGACACTAGGTACACCTCCGATATTCCCAGGTACACTCTGATATTCTGTCTCTGACACTCCCAGCTGCACCCCTGACACTCCCAAGTAAATCCCTGTCACCCCAGGCACACTCTGATACCCCAGGCACACCTCTGACACTCCCAGGTACACTCCGATACCCCCAGGTACACTCCGATACTCCCCAGGTACACCTTCACACCCCAGTACTCTCTGACACGTGGACACCTCCGATATTCCCAGGTACACCTCCGATACTCCCCAGGTACACCCTGACACTCCAGGTACCCCACTGATTCCCTGGTACACCTCTGACACCTCCCAGGCACACCTCCGACACTCCCAGATACACCTCTGACACTCCCAGGTTCATCTCCGACACTCCCCAGGCACACTCTGACACTCCCAGGTACACCTCTGACACCCCAGGCACACCTCTGACACTCCCAGGCAACCTTTGACACCCTAGGTACCTCTGTCACTCCCCTGATACACTCTAACACTCCCAGGCACCGCTGACACCCCAGGCACACCGCTGACACTGCCAGTTTCACCAGACACTTCCAGGCACACCTCAGACACTGCCAGGCACACCCTCAGACACCCCAGGCACACCTCAGACACCCAAGGCACCTTGACACCCCCAAGTGCACCCCACATGCCTAGCACACCTCTCACACCCCCAGGTACACCTCAGACACCCCAGGTGCACCTTTGACACTCAGGTACACCTCTAACACCCAAGGCACACCCCTGACACTCCCAGGTACACCCTGACACTCCCAAGCACTCCATTGACATTCCCTGGCACACCTGACACTCACAGGCACACCTCTGATAACTCCCAGGTACACCTCTGACACTCCCCAGGTCCTGACGCCCCAGGCACAACCCGACACCCCAGGTACACCTCTGACACTGCCAGGTACACCTTGACAATCCCAGGTACCCCAGACACCCTGGCACACTCCGACACCCCAGGTACCTCTGACACCCCAGGTACACCTCCGAGCCTGCACACCCCATATTCCCAGGCACACCACTGATAATCCCAGGTACACCTTTGAGATTCCCAGGCACTCCACTGACACTCTGGCACACCCTGACAACCCAGCTACACCTACGAGACCCCAGTTGCACCCCACCTCCGTGACACCCCCACACTCCCCAGGCACATCTCTGACACCCCAGGCACACCTCTGACTCCTGCACACCTCTGACCTCCCAGGCACTGCACCCCAGGCACACCTCAGACACCCCAAGCACACTGACACTTGTGACACCGACACCCCAGCCATCTCTAACACTCCAAGGTACACCGCTGACACTGCCAGGTACACTCTGACACTCCACATGCACCACACCCCCCAGGGACACCTGACACCCCAGGCACACCCCACACCTCAGGCACACCCCAGATACTCCCTGCACACCCAGACACCTCCAGGCACACCTCCTGACACCCCAGGTACACCTCTGACACCCCCAGGCACACCTCTGACACTCCCAGGCACATCCGACACTCCCAGATACACCCTCTGACACTCCCATGCACATTTCTGACACCCCAGGTACACCTCTGACACTCCCAGGTACACCCTGACACCCAGGTACACCTCTGACACTCCCAGGCACACCTCTGACACTCCAAGGTGCCACCTCTGACACTCCCAGGTACACCTCTGGCCCCAAGCACTCACTGACATTCCCTGGTACATCTCTGACACTGCCAGGTACACTCTGATAATCCCATGCACTTTATGACACTCCCAGGTACACCTGACACCCCAGGTACACCCTCTGACACTCCCAGGTACACCTCCGATATTCCCAGGCACACCTGATATTCCCAGGTACCCCTGATACTCCCAGGTACACCTTGAGACTCCCAGGTACTCCACTGACACTCCTGGTACACTCTGACATTCCCAGTTACACCTCCGAGACTCCCAGTTGCACCCTGACACTCCCAAGCACACTCTGTCAATCCCAGGTAAACCTCTGATACCCAGGTACACCTCTGACACTGGCACACCTCCGATACTCCCCAGGTACACCTGATAATCCTGTGCACACCTGACCCCCAGGTACTCCTCTGACACCTGTAGACACCTCCGATATTCCCAGGCACACCTGATATTCCCAGGTACACCTCCGATACCCCAGGTACAGCATTGAGACTCCCAGGTACTTCACTGACACCCCTGGTATACCTTACATCCCAGGCACACCTCTGACACCACAGGTCACCTCTGATACTCCAGGTACACCTCTGACACTCCCAGGTCCGCCTCCGATAATTCCAGGTACACCTGACACTTCCAGGTACACCCTGACACTCCCAGGCACACCTCTGACACTCCCTGGTACACCCCAGATATTCCCAGGTACACCTCCGATACTCCCCAGGTTCACCTCTGATACGCCCAGGTACACCTCTGACACCCCAGGTCCGCCTCGGACACCCTGCAGGCACAACCTGACACCCCAGGCACACCTCCTGACACTCCCAGGGTTCTCCACTGACATTCCCTGTTACACCTCTGACACTCCCAGGTATACGTCCGACACTCCCAGATACACCTCCTGACACTCCCAGGCACATCTCTGACACTCCCCAGGCACCTCTGACACTCCCCAGGTACACCTCTGACACTCCCAGGTACACCCCGACACTCCCAGGCACCCTCTGTCACCCCTGATACACCTCAACACTGCCAGGTCCACTGCTGACACCCCAGGCACACCGCTGACACTGCCAGCTACACCACAAAACACTGCCAGGCACACCTCAGACACTACCAGGCACACCTAAGACTCCCAGGCACACCTCAGATTCTCCATGCACCTCTGACACGCCCAAGCACCTCTGACACCCCAGGCACACCTCTGACACTCCCCAGGCACACCCCAGACACTCCCAGGCACACCGCTGACACCCCAGGCACACCTCGGACACCCAGGCACACCTCTGACACTGCCAGGCACACCTCTGACACTCCATGCACACCTCCGACACTCCCCAGACACCTCTGACACTCCCAGGCACACCTCAGACACTGCCTCAGGTACACCCCAGATACCCCAGGCACACCCCAGACACTTCCAGGCACACCTCCGACACTCCCAGGTACACCTCTGACACTCCCAGGCACACCTCTGACACCCCAGCACACGTCCGACACTCCCAGACACCCCTGACACTCTCATGCACATTTCTGACACTCCCAGGTACACCTCTGACAACCCCAGATACACCTCTGACACCCCAGGTACACCTCTGACACTCCCAGGTACACCTCTGACACCCAAGGCACCGACACCCCAGGCACACCCCAGACCAAGCACCACTGACATTCCCTGGCATCTCTGACACTGCAGGCACACCTCTGATAATCCCATGCACTTTATGACACCCCAGGCACACCTCCGACACCCCAGGCACACCTCTAGCCACTAGGGCACACCTCCATATTCCCAGGTACACTCTGATATTCCAGGTGCCCTCTGATACTCCCAGGTACACACCTTGAGACTCCCCAGGCACTCCACTGACACCCCTGCACACCTCTGACATTCCCAGTTACACTCCGAGACTCCCAGCTGCACCCTGACACCCTAAGTAAACCTCTGTCACCCAGGCACACCTCTGATACTCCCAGGCACACCTCTGACACCCCGGCACACCTGATAACTCCCAGGTACACCTCCGATACCGGCACAACCCTCTGACAATTCCCAGGTACCTCTGACACCTGCACACTGATATTCCCAGGCACACCTGATATTCCCATACACTCGATACTCCAGGTACAGCATTGAGAATCCTGTGCACTTCACTGACACCCCTGGAATACCTCTGACATCCAAGGCACACCCCTGACACTCACAGGCACACCCTCTGATAACTCCCCAGGTACACCTCGACACTCCCCAGGTCCGCCTGACACCCCAGGCACAACCTGACACTCCAGGTACACCTCTGACACTCCCAGGTACACCTCTGACACCCCTGCACACTCAGATATTCCCAGGCACACCTCCGATACTCCCAGGTTCACCTCTGATACGCCCAGGTACACCTCTGACACTCCCAGGTCCGCCCGACACGCCCAGGCACAACCTGACACCCCAGGTACACCTCTGACACTCCTGTCTCCACTGACATTCCCTGTTACACTCTGACACCCCAGGCATACGTCCGACACTCCCAGATACAACCTGACACCCCAGGTACATCTCTGACACCCCAGGTACACCTCTGACACTCCCCAGGCACACCCCTGACACCCCAGGCACCCCTGACACTCCAAGGCACCTCTGTCACTCCCTGATACACCTCTAACACTGCCAGGTCCACCGATGACACTCCCAGGCACACCGCTGACACTGCCAGTTACACCATAAACACTGCCAGGTACACCTCAGACACCACCAGGCACACCTAAGACACCCTGCACACCCAGATCTCCAGTGCACCTCTGACACCCCAATGCACCCCTGACACCCTAGGCACACCCCTGACACCCCAGGCCACCTCAGACACTCCCAGGCACACTGCTGACACCCCAGGCACACCCTGGACACTCTCACCTCTGACACACCCCAGGCACACCTGACACCCCAGGCACACCTCCGACACTCCCGTGCACACTCTCACACTCCCAGGCACACCCCAACACCTGGCACACCCTGACACTCCCAGGCACACCTCTGACACCCAAGTACTCCATTGACATTCCCTGGTACACCTCTGACACTACAGGCACACGTCCGACACCTCCAGATACACCTCTGACACCAGGCCACTCTCTGACACTTCAGGTACACCTCTGACACTGCCAGGTACACCTTGACAATCCCAGGTACTCCTGAGACACTCTGGCAAACCTCTGACACTCAGGCACACCTCCGATATTCCCAGGCACACCTGATATTCCCAGGTACCCACCACTGATACTCCCAGGTACACCTCTGACAATCCCAGGTACACCTCAGATACCCCAGGCACACCCTCCGATATCCCCAGGCACACCCTCTGACACTCCCAGGCACACCTCTGACCCTCCAGGCACACCCCAGACACCCCAGGCACAACTCCCCACACTCTGCAGTGGTACACCCTCACACTCCCCAGGCACTTCCCCTGGTTCTTCCCAACACTCCCAGGTACACCCCAGACACCTGGTAGCACACCTCAGACACTCCCCAGGCACACCCCAGACACTCCCAGGAACACCTCTGACACTCACAGGTGCACTGACACCCCAGTAACACCTCTGACACCCTAGGTACACCGACATCCAGGCACACCTGACACTTGCACACTGCTGACATCTTCAGGCACACCTGACACCCCAGTCCACCCTGACACCCCAGGCACACTCCGACACCCCAGGTTCACTGCTGACGCCAGTCACACCCCAGACACTGCCAGGCACACCCCAGACACTACCAGGCACACCTACACACCCCAGGCACACCCCAGACTCCAAGGCACCTCTGACACTCCCCAAGTGCACCTCTGACACCCCAGGCACACCTCTGACACCCAGGCACACCCCAGACACTCCCCAGGCACACCGCTGACACTCCCAGGCACACCTCGACACCCCAAGTCCACCTCTGACACCCCATGCACACCTGACCAACCCCAGGCACACCTCCGACACCCTGCACTCTCACACTGGCACACCTCCGACACTCCCAGGTACACTGCTGACACTCCCAGGCACACCTGTGACACTCGGCACACCTCTGACACTCCCAGGCACACTCTCTGACACTCCCAGGTCTACCCTTGACACTCCCAGGCACACCTCTGACACACCCAAGCATACCTCTGACACTCCAGGTGCACACCCTTGACACTCCCAGGCACATCTCTGATACACTCCCAGGTACACCTCTGACAATCCCAGGTACACCCTCAGATACTCCCAGGCACACCTCCGATACCCCAGGCACACCCTGACACTCCCCAGGCACACCTCTGACCTCCCAGGCACACCTCAGACACCTCGGCTCACACTGCAGTGGTACACCCCTCTCACCCCCACTCCCCAGACACTCCCTGGTACCTCTGACACCCCAGGCACAACCCAGACACCCCGGCACACCTCAGACACCCTAGGCACACCCTCAGACACCTCCCAGGACACCTCTGACACTCCCAGGTACACCTCCGACACCCCCAGGTACACCTCTGACACTTCCAGGTACACCTGATATTCCCAGGTACACTTCTGATATTCCCAGGTACCCCTCTGATACTCCCCAGGTACACCTTGAGACTCCCCAGGTACTCCACTGACACCCCTGGCACACATCTGACACTGCCAGGTCGTTCCCTGACACTCCCAGTTACACCCTGATAATCCCAGGCACACCTGATACTCCTGCACACCTCTGACACCCCCAGGTACTCTCTGACACTCCCTGGTTCACCTCTGAGACCCCAGGCACACCTCTGACACTCCCCTGGCACACCTCAGATATTCACATGCACACCTCTGACACTCCCAGGTACACCTGATACCCCAGGTACACCTCAGACACTCCCCAGGTCCGCCTCCGACACCTCCCAGGTCCAACCTGACACTCCCCAGGTACACCTCTGACACCCCAGGTACCCCACTGACAATCCCTGCACACCTCTGACACCCCAGGTACACCTGACACTCCCAGATACACCTCTGACACTCCCAGGTTCATCTCCGACACCCCAGGTACACCTCTGACACCCCAGTTCACACCTCTGACTCCTCCCAGGCACACCTCTGACACCAGGCACACCTCGAGCACACCTTAAACTCCTCTGTCACCCCCTGATACACCTCTAACACCCAGGTGCACCGCTGACACTCCCCAGGTACACTGCTGACACTGCCAGTTTCACCAGACACTTCCGTACACCTCAGACACTGCCAGGTACACCTCAGACACTCCCAGGCACACCCCAGACACCCAAGGTGCACCCTGACACTCCCAGGGCAGCACCCTCTCATGCCCAGGCACACCTCTCACATTCCCAGGTACACCCCAGACACCCCGGCACACCTTGACACCCAGGTACACCTCTGACACCCCAAGCACCTCGACACTCCCAGGTACACCTTGACACCCCAGGTACCCACTGACATCCCTGTTACACCCATGCCAATCCCAGGCACACCGCTGACACTGCCAGGTACACCTCCGACACTGCCAGGTACAACCTAGACACCAGTGCGCACACCTCACACCCCAGGCACACCGACACCAGGCACACCTTGACACTCCAGGTACACCCCTAACACCCAAGGTACACCTCTGACACCCCAGGTACACCTCTGACACTCCCAAGCACCATTGACATTCCCTGGTACACCTCTGACACTCCCAGGTCACGTCCGACACTCCCAGATACACCTCTGACACCCCAGGTACATCTCTGACACTCCCAGGTACACCTCTGACACTCCAGGTACACCTTGACAATCCTAGGTACTCCTGTGACACCCCTGGTACACCTCGACACTCCCCAGGTACACCTCTGACACTCCCAGGTACACCTCCGATATTCCCAGGTACACCTGATATTCCCAGGTACACCACTGATAACCCAGGTACACCCTTGAAATCCCAGGCACTCCACTGACACTCCCTGGTACACCCTCTGACATCTCTCAGTTACACCTACGAGACTCCCAGTTACACCCCTGACACCCCAGGTACACCCTGACACCCCAGGTACATCTCTGATACCCAGGCACACCTCTGACACCCCAGGTACACCTCTGACCTCCCAGGTACACCTCAGACACTCCCAGGCAACACCTGACACCAGCACACCCCACACCCAGTTACACCTCTGACACCTGCAGCACACCTCTGACACTCCAAGGCACACCGCTGACACTGCCAGGCACACTCTGACACTCCATGTACACCTCACACCCCAGGGACACCCTGACACTCCCAGGTACACCTCTGACACTCCTGCACCCCACTGACATTCCCTGGTACACCTCTGACACTCCCAGGTGCACA
This sequence comes from Homarus americanus, assembly GCF_018991925.1. Taxonomy (NCBI): domain Eukaryota; kingdom Metazoa; phylum Arthropoda; class Malacostraca; order Decapoda; family Nephropidae; genus Homarus; species Homarus americanus. Next base: position 25,578 of record NW_024717622.1, on the reverse strand, counting down.
TCTCCGACACTCCCAGATACACCTCTGACACTCCCAGGTACTCCACTGACACTCCTGGTACACCCTGACATTCCCAGTCACACCCACGAGACTCCCAGTTACACCCTGACACTCCCAGGTACACCCTGACACTCCCCAGGCACATCCCTGACACCCCATGACACCCCAGGTACACCTCTGACACCCAGTACACGACACTGCCAGTTTCACCTCAGACACTTCCAGGCACACCTCAGACACTGCCAGGTCCACCTCAGACACTCCCAGGTACACCAGACCTCCAAGGTGCACCTCCACTCCCAAGTGCACCCTGACATGCCTAGCACACCTCTCACACTCCCAGGCACACCTCAGACACTCCCAGCACACCTTGACACTCCCAGGTGCACACCTCTGACACTCCCAAGTACACCTTGACACTCCCAGGTACACCTTGACACCCCAGGCACCAGACACCCCTGTCACACCTATGCCACCCCAGGTACACTGCTGACACTGCCAGGTGCACACCCGACACCCAGGTGCCCCCTCAGACACTCCCAGGCACACTTCTCACACTCCCAGGCACCCACACCCTCAGGTACACCTTTGACACTCTCAGGTGCCCCTCAACACTCCAAGGTACACCTCTGACACCCCAGGTACACCTCTGACACTTCCAGGCACACCTTGACAATCCCAGGTACTCCTGTGACACCCTGGTACACTGACACTCCCCAGGCACACCTCACACTCCCAGGCAAACCTCCGATATTCCCAGGCACACCTCCGATATTCCAGGTACACCACTGATAATCCCAGGTACACCTTTGAGATTCCCAGGTACCCACTGACAATCCCTGGTACACCTCTGACATTCCCAGTTCACACCTACGAGACTCCAGTGCTACACCCCTGAAAACCCCAGGTACACCCCTGACACTCCCAGCATCCCTGATAATTCCCAGGTACACCTCTGACACTCCCAGGCACACCTCTGACCCTCCCAGGTACACCCCAGACACCCAGGCACACCTCAGACACCCCAAGTACACCTCAGACACTCCCAGTTACACCTCTGACACTCCCAGGCACACCTCTGACACTTCCCAAGGTACACCGCTGATACCTGCCAGGACACCTCTGACACCATGTACACTCGACACTCCCAGGGACACCTCTGACACCCCAGGTACACCCTCAGACACCCCAGGTACACCCCAGATACCCCAGGCACACCCTAGACACTTCCAGGTACACCTCCGACACTCCCAGGTACACCTCTGACACTCCCAGGTACACATCTGACACTCCCAGGTACACGTCCGACACTCCCAGATACACCTCTGACACTCCCATGTACATTTCTGACACTCCAGGTGCCACCTCTGACACTCCCAGGTACACCTCTGACACCCCGGTACACATCTGACACTCCCAGGTACGCCTCTGACACTCCAAGGTACACCCCCACACCCACACCTCTGAGTCTCCCTGCTACTCCACTGACATTCCTGGTACATCTCTGACACAGGTACATCCTTGATAATCCCATGTAATTCTTATGACACTCCCCAGGCACACCTCCGACACCCCAGGCACCTCTGACACCTCCCAGGCACACCTCGATATTCCCAGGTACACTCCGATATTCCCAGGTACCCCTCTGATACTCCCAGGTACACCTTGAGACTCCCAGGTACTCCACTGACACCCCTGGCACACCTCTGACATTCCAGTTACACCTCCAGACTCCCAGTTGCACCCCTGACACTCCCAAGTACATCTCTGACACTCCCAGGCACACTGACACTCCCAGGTACACCTCTGACACTCCCAGGTACACCTCTGACACTCCTAGGTACTCCTCTGTCACTCCCTGATACACCCTCTAACACTGCCAGGTCCACCGCTGACACTCCCAGGTCCACCGCTGACACTGCCAGTTACACAATAAAACACAGCCAGGTACACCCCAGACACTACCAGGTACACCTAAGACACCCCAGGCACACCCTCAGATTCTCCAAGGTGCACTCTGACACCCCAAGTGCACCTCTGACACCCCAGGCACACCCCTCTGACACCCCAGGCACACCCCAGACACTCCCAGGAACACCCTGACTCCCAGGCACACCCAGACACCCCAAGCACACCCCTGACACCCCAGGTACACCTCCGACACTCCCAGTTACACCTCCGACACCCCAGGTACACTTCACACTCCCTAGGCACACATCAACACCCAAGGTACACCTCTGACACTCCCAGGTACACCCTCTGACATCCCCGAGCACTCCATTGACATTCCCCTGTACACCTCTGACACTCACAGGTACACGTCCAACACTCCCAGATACACCCTGACACTCCCAGGTACATCTCTGACACCCCAGGTACACCTCTGACACTGCCAGGTACACCTTGACAATCCCAGGTACTCCTGTGACACCCCTGGTACACCTCTGACACTCCCCAGTACACCTGATATTCCCAGGTACACCTCCGATATTCCCAGGTACACCACTGACTCCCAGGCACACCTCTGACAAACCCAGGTGCACACCAGATACTCCCAGGTACACCTCCGATACTCCCAGGCACACCTCTGACACCCCAGGTACACCTCTGACCCTCCCAGGTACACCTCAGACACCCTAGGTACAACTTCACACTGTGGCACACCTCACACTCCCAGGCACTGTGACACTCCCTGGTTCTTCTCTGACACCCAGGTACACCCCAGACACTCAGGTACACCTCAGACACTCCCAGGCACCCCTCAGACCCCAGGAACACTCTGACACTCCCCGCAGGCACACCATACTCCCCAGGCACACCTCCGACACTCCTAGGCACACCTCCCGATACCCCCAGGTACACCTGATACTCCCAGGTACACCTCTGACACTCCCAGGCACCATTGAGACTCCCAGGTACTTCACTGACACTCCCTATGCCCTGACATTCCCAGGTACACATCTGACACTCACAGGTACACCTCTGATACTCAGGCACCTCTGACACTCCCAGGTCCTCTGACACTCCCAGTACAAACTCCTGACACTGGTACACATCTGACACCTAGGTACCCCTGACACCCCTGGTACACCATATGTTCCCAGGTACACCTCCGATACTCCAAGTGTACACCTCTGACAGCCCAGGCCACCTGACACTCCCAGGTCCGCCCGACATTCCAAGGTACAACCCCGACACTCCCAGTTACACCTCTGACACTCCCAGGCTCCACTGACATTCCCTGTTACACCTCTGACACTCCCAGGCACACGTCCGACACCCCAGACACCTCTGACACCCCAGGTACATCTCTGACACCCAGGCACACCTCTGACACTCCAGGTCACACCTCTGACACTCCCAGGTACACTTCTGACACTCCTAGGTACTCCTCTGTCACTCCCTGATACACCTCTAACACTCCCAGGCCCACTGCTGACACTCCCAGGTACACAGCTGACACTGCCAGTTACACCTCAGACACTGCCAGGTACACCTCAGACACTACCAGGTACACCTAAGACACTCCCAGGAACACCTTAGATTCTCCAAGGTGCACCTCTGACACTCCCGTGCACCTCTGACACTCCTAGGCACACCTCTGACACTCCCAGGTCCACCTCAGACACTCCCAGGTACAAAGCTGACACTCCCAGGTACACCTCGGACACTCCCCAAGTACACATCTCAGACTCCCAGGTACACCGCTGACACTCCCAGGTACACCTCTGACACTCCCAGGCACACACCTCTGACACCCCAGGTACACCTCTGACACTCCCAGGTACACCTATGACACTCCCAGGCTACCTCCGACACTCCCAGGTACACCTCCAGACACTCCCAGGTACATCTCTGATACTCCAGGGCACACCTCTGACAATCCCAGTTACCTCAGATACTCCAGGGTACACCCTCCAACAATCCCAGGTACACCACTGACACTCCGAGGCACACCTCTGAACCTCCCAGGTCACACCTCAGACACTCCCAGGTACAACTCTACACTCTCGCAGGTACACCTCTCACACTCCCAAAGCTCTGTGACACTCCTGGTACTTTCTGACACTTCTGTGACACTCCCAGGTACACCTCCGACACTCCGGTACACCTCTGACACATACAGGTACCCATATTCCAGCTACCCTGATATTCCCAGGTACCCCTCTCATACTCCCAGGAACACCTTGAGACTTCCAGGTGTACCCACTGACACTCCCTGGCACCTCTGACATTCCCAGTTACACCTCCCGAGACTCCCAGTTACACCCCTGACACTCCCAGGACACCTCTGACACCCCAGGTACACCTCTGATACTCCCAGGTACACCTCTGACACTCCAGGTACATCTCCGATACCCCAGGTACACCTTCGATACTCCCAGGTACACATCTGACACTCCCAGGTACTCCTCTGACACTCCCTGGTACACCTCCGATATTCCCAGGTACACCTCCGATATTCCCAGGTACACCTCCCGATACACCAGGTACACCTTTGAGACTCCAGGTACTTACTGACACTCCCTGGTATACCTCTGACATTCCCAGGTACACCCTGACACTCCCAGGTACACCTCTGATACTCCTAGGTACACCTCTGACACCTCCAGGTCCGCCTCCGACACTCCCAGGTACAACTCCGACACTCCTAGGTACACCTCCGATATTCCCAGGTACACCTCCGATATTCCAAGGAACACCTCAGATACTCCCAGGTACACCTTTTAGACTCCCAGTTACACCCCTGACACTCCCAGGTACACCTCCGATACTCCCAGGTACACCTCTGACACTCCCAGGTACTCCTCTGACACTCCCTGGTTCACCTCTGAGACTCCCAGGTACACCTCGATACTCCCAGGTACACCTCTGATACCCCAGGCCACCTCAGCACACCTCACAGGTCCGCCTCCCGACACTCCCGGTACAACCCGACACCTCCCGGTACACCTCTGACACCCCAGGTACCCCACTGACATTCCTCGGTACACCTTCGACACTCCCAGGCACACCTCCGACACTCCCAGATACACCTGTGACACTCCCAGGTTCATCTCCGACACTTGTGTGCACACCTTGACACCCCAGGCCACACCCATGACACTCCTAGGTACCTCTGTCACTCCTCATACACCTCTAACACTCCCAGGTGCACCGCTGACACTCCCAGGTACACCGCTGACACTGCCAGTTACTACTCACACACTTCCAGGTACACCTCAGACACTGCCAGTGCCCTCAGACACTCCAGGGCACACCTCAGACACTCCAAGGTGCACCTCTGACACTCCCAAGTGCACCTCTGACATGCCTAGGCACACCTCTGACACTCCCAGGTACACCCAGACACTCCCAGGTACACACCCTTGAGACTCCCAGGTACACCCTCTGACACTCCCTGGCATACCTCTGACATTCCCAGGTACACCTCTGACAACTCCCAGGCACACCTCTGATACTCCTAGTGGCCACCTCTGACACTCCCAGGTCCAGCCTCCACCCCCAGGACAACCTGGCACCTCAGGTACACCTCCCATATTCCCAGGTACACCTCCGATATTCCAAGGAACACCTCATGATACTCCCAGGTACACCTTTAGATCCCCAGTTACACCCCTGACACTCCCGCCACCTCCGATACTCCAGGTACACCCTCTGACACTCCCAGGTACCTCTGACACTCCCTGGTTCACCTCTGAGACTCCCAGGTACACCTCCGATACTCCCAGGTACACCTCTGATACTCCCAGGCACACCTCAGACACTCACAGGTCCGCCTCCGACACCCAAGGTACAACCCGACACTCCAGGTACACCTCCTGACACTCCCAGGTACCCCATTGACATCCCTGTACACCCTGACACCCTGCACACCTCCGACACTCCCATGGCCACCCGTACACTCAGGTTCACTCCGACACTCCAGTGACACCTTGACACTCCCAGGCACACCTATGACACTCCCTAGGTACCCTCTGTCACCCCTCATACACCCCTAACACTCCCAGGTGCACCGCTGACACTCCCAGGTACACCGCTGACACTGCCAGTTACACCCCTCACACACTTCCAGGTACACCTCAGACACTGCCAGGTACACCTCAGACACTCCCAGGTACACCTCAGACACTCCAAGGTGCACCTCTGACACTCCAGTGCACCTCTGACATGCCTAGGCACACCTCTGACACTCCCAGGTACACCTCAGACACCTCCGGCCACCCTTACACTCCCAGGTCACCTCTGACACTCCCAAGTACACCTTGACACTACCAGGTACACCTTGACACTCCCAGGTACCCACTGACATTCCCTGTTACACCTATGCCACCTCCCAGGTACACCGCTGACACTCCCAGGTACACCTGAGACACCCAAGGCACACCTCTGACACCTCCAGGCACACCGCTGACACTGCCAGGTACACCTCTGACACTCCATGTACACTTCTGACACTCCCAGGAACACCTCTGACACTCCCAGGTACACCTCTGACACTCCCAGGTACACTTCTGACACTCGAGGTACACCTCTGACACTCCCAGGCACACCTCTGACACTCCCAGGTACCTCTGCCACTCCCTGATACACCTCTAACACTCCCAGGTCCACCGCCGACACCCAGGTACACCGCTGACACTGCCAGTTCCACCCCAAGACACTGCCAGGTACACCCTGTCACCCCAGGCACACCCCAGACACCCCAGGCACGCCTCACCTGCTGCACCCTCCGACACCCCAGTGCACCTCTGACACCCTAGGCACACCTCTGACACTCCCAGATACACCTCAGACACCTCAGGCACACCACTGACACCCCAGGTACACCTCTGACACCCCAAGTACACCTCTGACACTCCCAGATTTCACCTCCGACACCCCAGGAACACCTCCTGACACCCCAGGTATACCTCACAATCCCAGGTACACCTCTGACACCCCAGGTACACCCTGATCCCTAGGTACACCCTGACACTCCCAGGTCCGCCCCGACACCCGGGTACAACTCCTACACCCAGGTACACCTCCGATACTCAGGTACACCTCCGATATTCCAAGGAACACCTCAGATACTCCCAGGCCCTTAGACTCCCAGTTACTACCCCTGACACTCCGGCACACTCCGATACCCCAGGCCACCTCTGACACCCCAGTACCCTCTGACACTCCCTGGTACACCTCTGAGAGACCCCAGGTACACTGATACTCCCAGGTACACCTCCTGATACCCCAGGTACACCTCAGACACTCACAGGTCCGCCTCCGACACCCCAAGGCAGTACAACTCCGACACTCCCAGGTACACCTCTGACACTCCCAGGTACCCCATTGACATTCCCTGGTACACCTCTGACACTCCCAGGCACACCTCCGACACTCCCAGATACACCTGTGACACCTCCCAGGTTCATCTCCGACACTCCCAGGTACACCTTTGACACTCCCAGGCACACATTCACTCCTAGGTACTCCTCTGTCACTCCTCATACCTCTAATACTCCCAGGTGCACCGCTGACACTTCCAGGCCACCGCTGACACTGCCAGTTACACCTCACACACTTCCAGGCACACCTCAGACACTGCCAGGTACACCTCAGACACTCCCAGGGACACCCACAGACACCAGCTGCACCTCTGACACTCCCAAGTGCACCTCTGACATGCCTAGGCACACCTCTCGACACTCCCAGGTACACCTCAGACACTCCCAGGTACACCTTGACACTCCCAGGTACACCTCTGACACTCCCAAGTACACCTTGACACCCCAGGCACACCTCTGACACCCCAGCACACTTTGACACTACCAGGTACACCTTGACACTCCCAGGCACCCACTGACATCCCTGCTGACACCTATGCCACTCCCAGGCACACCGCCGAACTCCCAGGTACACCTCAGACACCCAAGCACACCTCTGACACTCCCAGGCACACCGCTGACACTGCCAGGTACACCCCTGACACACCCATGTACACTTCTGACACCCAGGCACACCTCTGACACCCCAGGTACACTCCCTGACACTCCCAGGCACCATTCCTGACACCTGAGGTACACCTCTGACACTCCCAGGTACACCTCTGACACTCCCAGGTACTCCTCTGCCACTCCCTGATACACCTAACACTCCCAGGTCCACTGCTGACACTCCCAGGTACACCGCTGACACTGCCAGTCACACCCAAGACACTGCCAGGTACACCTCAGTCACTGCCAGGTACACCTCAGACACTCCCAGGTACGCCTCAGACACTCCAAGGTGCACCTCCGACACCCCAAGTGCACCTCTGACACTCCTAGGCACACTCTGGACACTCTCAGATACACCTCCAGACACCTCAGGTACACCACTGACACTCCCAGGTACACCTCCTGACACCTCCCAAGCACACCTCTGACACTCCCATCACCTCCGACACTCCCAGGAACACCTCCGACACTCCCAGGTACACTTCACACTCCCAGGTACACCCCCACAATCCCAGGTACACCGCTGACACTCAGGTACACCCCTGACACTCCCAGGTCCACCCTGACACTCCCAGGTACACCTCTGACACTCCCGGGTTCACCTCTCGACACCCCAGGCCACCTTTGACACTGCCAGGACACCTTTGACACTCCCAGGTACTCACTGACATTCCCGGTACACTTGACACTCCAGGTACACCTGACACTGCCAGGTACACCTCCGCTACCCCCAGGCACACCTCCGGACATTCCCAGGTACACTTCACAGTCCCAGGTACACCTCCGACACCCCAGGCACACCTGACACCCCAGGCACACCTCCTGACACTCCAGGGTACACCTCTGACTCTCCCAGGTACAGCTCTGACACTCCCAAGTACCCACTGACATTCCCTGGTACCTCTGACAGTGCCAGGTACACCTCTGATAATCCCAGGTACTCCTGTGACACTCGGTGTACACCTCCGACACTCCCAGCGTACACCTCTGACACACATCAGCTACACCTCCGATAATCCCAGGTACACTTCCGATATTCCCAGGTACCCCTCTGATACTCCAAGGACACCTTGAGACTTCCAGGTACTCCACTGACACTCCCTGGTACACCTCTGACATTCCCAGTTACACCTCCGAGACTCCCCAGTTACACCCCTGACACTCCCAGGTACACCTCTGACATTCCCAGGTACACCACTGATACCCCAGGCACACCTCTGACACTCACAGCTACCCTCCGATACTCCCAGGTACACCTTTCGATACTCCCAGGTACACCTTCCTGACACTCCCTGGTACACCTCCGATATTCGGTACACCCTCCGATATCCAGGCACCTCCGATACTCCCAGGTACACCTTTACACTCCCAAGTACTTCACTGACACCCCCGGTATACCTCTAACATTCCCAGGTACACCTCCAGACACTCCCAGGTAAACTTCTACACTCCCAGGCACACCTCCGACACTCCCAGGTACACCTCTGACACTCCCAGGCACACCTCAGCACTCCAAGGCACACCTCTGACACCTCCCAGATACACCGCCGACACTGCCAGGTACACCTCTGACACCCTGACACTCCCAGGCACACTTCTGACACTCGCAGGCACACCTCTGACACTCCCAGCCACCCTGACACTCCCAGGCACACCTCCTGACACCCCAGGTACACCTCTGACACCCTAAGTACCTCTGCCACTCCCTGACACACCTCTAACACTCCCAGGTCCACCGCTGACACTCCCAGGGTACACCGCTGACACTGCCAGTTACACCTAAGACACTGCCAGGTACACCTCAGTCACTGCCAGGTACACCTCAGACACTCCCAGGTACACCCTCAGACACCCAAGGTGCACCTCTGACACTCCCAAGTGCACCTCTGACACTCCTAGGCACACTCTGACACCCCAGATACACCCTCAGACACTCTCGGTACACCACTGCACTCCGCACTCCCTGACACTCCCATGCACTCCTCTGACACTCCCAGATTTCACCTCCGACACTCCCAGGAACACCTCCGACACTCCCAGGTACACCTCACACTCCCAGGTACACCTCCCACACTCCCAGGTACACCGCTGACACTCCCAGGTACACCTCTGACACCCCAGGTACACCCCGACACTCCCAGGTACACCTTGACACTCCCAGGTACACCTCTGACACCCCAGGCACACCTCTGACACCTCCAGGCACACCTTTGACACTTCCAGGTACTCCACTGACATTCCTGGTACACCTCTGACACTCCCAGGCACCGCTGACACTGCCAGGTACACCTCCGACACTCCCAGGTACACCTCCGACATTCCCAGGTACACTTTTCACAGTCCCAGGTACACCTCCGACACTCCCAGGTACACTCTGGACACTCTCAGGTACACCTTTGACACCTAGGGTACACCTCTGACTCTCCCAGGTACACCTTTGAGACTTGGTTCTCCACTGACACTCCTGGTACACTGACATTCCCAGTTACACCTCCGGAGACTCTAGTTACACCCCCCTGACACTTCCCAGGAACACCTCTGATACTCCCAGGTACAACCTCTGATACTCCCAGGTACAACCTCTGACACTCCCAGGTACAACTCTGATACTTCCCAGGTACACTTCGATACTCCCGGTACAACTCTGACAACTCCCAGGTGACTCTCTGACACTCCTGCGACACCTCCGATATTCAGGTACACCTCCGACATTCCCAGGTACACCTGACACTCCAGGTCACACCTTGAGACCCTGCACTTCACTGACACCCCGGCATACCTGACATTCCCAGGTACACCTCTGACACTCCCAGGTACAACTCTGATACTCCTAGGTACACCTTGACACTCCCAGGTCCGCCTACGACACTCCCAGGTACACCTGACACTCCTAGGTACACCTCCGATATTCTGTACACCTCCGATATTCCAAGGAACAATTCCTCAGATACTCCCAGGTACCCTTTGAGACTCCCGTGTACCTACTGATACTCCTGGTACACCTATGACATTCCCAGTTACACCTCCGACACTCCCAGCTACCCCTGGACACTCCCAGGTACACCTCCTGATACCAGGTACACCCCCTGACACTCCCAGGTACCTCTGACACCCCTGGTCCATCTGGCTCCCAGGTACACCCCTCTGACACCCATGGTACACCTCAGATATTCCCAGGTACACCTCCGATACTCCCAGGTACACCTCTGATACTCCTGTGGTACACCCCTGCAACCCAGGTCCGCCTCCCGACACTTCCAGGTACAACTCCGACACTCCCAGGTACACCCCTCTGACACTCCCAGGTACCCCACTGACATTCCTGGTACACCTCTGACACTCCCAGGTACACCTCCGACTACTCCCAGATACACCTCCTGACACTCCAGAGTTCATCTCTGAGACTCCGGTGTACCACCTCTGACACTCCCAGGCACACTCTGACACTCCCAGGTACACCTCTGGCACTCCCAGGTACACCTATGACACTCCTAGTACCTCTGTCACTCCTGATACACCTCAAACACTCCCAGGTACACACTGCTGACATCCCAGGTACACCGCTGACACTGCCAGTTACACCTCAGACACTTCCAGGTACACCTCCAGACACTGCCAGGTACACCTCATGACACCCCAGGTACACCCTCACGCACACCCAAGGTTCAACTCTGACACTCCCAAGTGCACCTCTCACACGCCTAGGTGCCACCTTCTGACAACTCCCAGGTGCCACTCTCTAATACTCCCAGGTACACCTTGACACTCCCAGGTACACCTCTGACACTCCTGAAGTACAATCTCTGACACCTCCCAGGTACACCTTGACACTCCCAGGTACTCACTGACATTCCCTGTTACACCTATGCCACCCAGGTACACCACTGACACTGCCAGGTACACCTCCGACACTCCCAGGTACACCTCCGAGACTCCCAGTTACACCACTGACACTCCCAGGTAACTCCTGACACTCCCAGGTACATCTCTGATACTCCCAGGTACACCTCTGACACTCCGGTGCACCCTGACCTCCCAGGTACAACTCAGACACTCCCAGGTACACTCTCTGACACTCCCAGGTACACACATCTAACACTCCCGGGTCCACCGCTGACACTCCCAGGTACACCCGCTGACACTGCCAGTTACACCTCAGACACTGCCAGGTACACCTCAGACACCACCTGGTACACCTAAGACACTCCCAGGTACACCTCAGACTTCCAAGGTGCACCTCTGACACTCCCAAGTGCACCCCTGACACTCCTGCACACCTCTGACACTCCCAGGCCACCAGACACTCCTGTACACTTCCCCACTCCCAGCACCTCCGACACACCCAGGTACACTGCTTGACACTCCCAGGTACACCCTCTGGACACCCAGGTGACACCTCTGACACTCCCATGTACACCTTGACACTCCTGCAAACCCTGACACTCCCAGGTATACCTCGACACTCCCAGGTACACCTTGGCACTCCCAGTACACCCCTGACACTCCCAGGTACACCTCCGACACTCCCATGTGCACCTCCGACACTCCCAGGTACACGTCTCACACCTCACAGGTACACCTCCGACACTCCCAGGTACACCGCTGACACTCCCAGGCACACCTCTGACACCCCAAGCACACCTCTGACACCCCAGGTACACCTTTGACACCCCCAGGTACACCTCTCACACTCCCGCGTTACCTCTGACACTCCCAGGTACCATCTGACACTCTCAGGTACTCCACCGACATTCCCTGGTACACCTATGACACTCCCAGGTACACCGCTGACACCGCCAGGTACACCTCTGACAATCCCAGGTACACCTCAGATACTCCAGGTACACCTCAGACACTCCCAGGTACACCCCTGACACTCCCAGGCACATTTCTGACACTCCCAGGTACACCGCTGACACTGCCAGGTACACCTCTGGAGACTAGGTACACCTCTGACACTCCATGGTACACCTCAGATATTCCCGGTACACCTCCTGATACCCAGGTACACCTCTGATACTCCAGGTACACCTCAGACACCCCCAGGTCCGCCTCCGACACTTCCAGGTACAACTCCGACACTCCCAGGTACACCTCCGATACTCCCAGGTACACCTCTGACACTCCCAGGTACTCTCTGACACTCCCTGGTTTCACCTCTGAGACTCCCAGGTACACCTCTGACACTCCTGGTACACCTCAGATATTCCCAGGTACACCTCCGATACTCCCAGGTACCTCTGATACTCAGGTACACCTCAGACACTCCCAGGTCCGCCTCCGACACTTCCAGGTACAACTCCGACACTCCCAGGTACACCTCTGACCTCCCAGGTACCCCACTGACATTCCCTGGTACACTCCTGACACTCCCAGGTACACCTCCGACACTCCCAGATACACCTCTGACACTCCAGGTTCATCTCTGAGACTCAGGTACACCTCTGACCTCCCAGGTACCTCTGACACTCCCAGGTACACCTCTGGCACTCCCAGGTACACCTATGACACTCCTAGGTACTCCTCTGTCACTCCCTGATACACCTCTAACACTCCCAGGTGCACCGCTGACATTCCAGGTACACCTTTGACCCCAGGTACTCACTGACATTCCTGGTACACCTGACACTCCCAGGTACACCGCTGACACTGCCAGTGCACCTCCGATATTTCCAGGTACACCTCCGATATTCCCAGGTACACCACTGATGCTCCCAGGTACACCTCTGACAATCCAGGTACACCTCAGATACTCAGGTACACCTCCGATACTCCCAGGTACACCTCCTGACACTCCAGGTACCTCGACCCCAGGTACACCTCAGACACTCCTAGGTACAACTCTCACACTCGCAGTGGTACACCTCCACACTCCCAGGTACTCCTGTGACACTCCCTGGAACTTCTCTGACACTCCCAGGTATACCTCAGACACTCCCAGGTACACCTCAGACACTCCCAGGTACACCTCAGACACTCCAGGCACACCTCTGACACTCCCAGGCACCGCTGACACTCCAGGTACACCTCTGACACTCCATGTACACCTCCGACACTCCCAGGGACCTCTGACACTCCAAGGTACACCTCAGACACTCCCAGGTACACCCCAGATAATCCCAGGTACACCAGACACTCCCAGGTACACCTCCGACACTCCCAGGTACACCTCTGACACTCCCAGTTACACCTCTGACACTCCCAGGTACACCTCTGACACTCCCAGGTACTCCACTGACATTCCCTGGTACACCTCTGACACTCCTAGGTAAACATCTGACACTCAGGTACAACTCAGACACTCCCAGGTACATCTCTGATGCTCCCAGGTACACCTCTGACACTCCCAGGTACACCTCTGACCCTCCAGGTACACCTCCACTCCAGGTACACCTCAGACACTCCCAGGTACACCTCAGACACTCCCAGGTACACCTCTGACACTCCCATGCACATCTCTGACACTCCCAGGTACACCGCTGACACTGCCAGGTACACCTCTGAGACTCCCAGGTACACCTCTGACACTCCATGGTACACCTCAGATATTCAGGTACCTCCGATACTCCCAGGTACACCTCTGACACTCAAGGTACACCCCAGATACTCCCAGGTACACCTCAGACACTCCCAGGTACACCCCAGATAATCCCAGGTACACCCCAGACACTCCCAGGTACACCTCCGACACTCCCAGGTACACCTCTGACACTCAGTTACACCCGACACGCCAGGTACTCCTCTGACACTCCCTGGTTCACCTCTGAGACTCCCAGGTACACCTCTGACACTCCATGGTACACCTCAGATATTCCCAGGTACACCTCCGATACTCCCAGGTACACCTCTGATACTCCCAGGTACACCTTTGACACTCCCAGGTACCTCTGACACTCCCAAGTACACCTCTGACACTCAGGTACACCTTTGACACTCCCAGGTACTCCACTGACATTCCCTGTTACACCTATGCCACTCCCAGGTACACCGCTGACACTGCCAGGTACACCTCCGACACTCCCAGGTACACCTCCGAGACTCCTAGTTTACACTCCCAGGTACACCTCTGACACTCCCAGGTACATCTGATACTCCAAGTACTGACACTCAGGACCTCTGACCTCCCAGGTACAACTCAGACACTCCCAGGTACACCTCTGACACTCCCGTACACATCTAACATTCCAGGTCCACCGCTGACACTCCCAGGTACACCATGACACTGCCAGTTACACCTCAGACACTGCCAGGTACACCTCAGACACTACCAGGTACACCTAAGACACTCTAGGTACACCTCAGATTCTCCAAGGTGCACCTCTGACCTCAAGTGCACCTCTGACACTCTAACCACACCTCTGACACTCCCAGGTACACCTCAGACACTCCCAGTGCACTTCTCACACTCCCAGTACACCTCCGACACTCCCAGGTACACCTGACACTCCCAGGTACACCTGACACTCCCAGGTACACCTCTGACACTCCAGGTACACCTTTGACACTCCCAGGTACACCTCTGACCTCCCAGGTATTCCTCTCACACTCCCAGGTACCTTTGACACTCCCAATTACACCCTGACACTCCAGGTACACCTCCGACACTCCCAGGTACACCTCCGACACTCCCAGGTACACGTCTCACACTCCAGGTACACCTCCGACACTCCCAGGTACACCGCTGACACTCCCAGGTACACCTCTGACACTCCCAGGTACACCTCTGACACTCCAGGTACCTCTGACACTCCCAGGTACACCTCTGACACTCCCAGAGTATACCTCTGACACTCCCAAGTGCACCTTTGACCCTCCCAGGTGCTCCACTGACATTCCCTGGTACACCTCCAGACACTCCCAGGTACACCAGGTACACCCCGACACTCCAGGTACACCTCAGACACTCCAGGTACATCTGATACTCAGGTACACCTCTGACAATCCCAGGTACACCTCAGATACTCCAGGTACACCTCCGATACTCCCAGGTACACCTCTGACACTCCCAGGTACACCTCTGACCCTCCAGGTACACCTCAGACACTCCTAGGTACAACTCTCACACTCCCAGTGGTACACCTCTCCACCAGGCACTCCTGTGACACTCCCTGGTACTTCTCTGACACTCCCAGGTACACCTCAGACACTCAGGTACACCTCAGACACTCCAGGTACACCAGACACTCCCAGGCACACCTCTGACCTCCAGGTACACCATGACACTAGGTACACCTCTGACCTCCATGTACCTCCGACCTCCAAGGACACCTCTGACACTCCAAGGTACACCTCAGACACTCCAGGTACCCCAGATAATCCAGGTACACCAGGCCTCCCAGGTACACCTCCGACACTCCCAGGTACTCCTCTGACACTCCCAGTTACACCTCTGACACTCCCAGGTACACCTCTGACACTCCCAGGTACTCCACTGACATTCCTGGTACACCTGACACTCCTAGGTAAACCTCGGCCTCCAGGTACAACTCTGACACTCCCAGGTACATCTCTGATGCTCCAGGTACCTCTGACACTCCCAGGTACACCTCTGACCCTCCAGGTACACCTCAGACACTCCCAGGTACACCTCAGACACTCCCAGGTACACCTCAGACACTCCAGGTACACCTCTGACACTCCCAGGCACATCTCTGACCTCCCAGGTACAAGCTGACACTGCCAGGTACACCTCTGGCACTCCAGGGACACCTCTGACACTCCCAGGTACACCTCAGACACTCCCAGGTACACCCCAGATACTCCAGGTACACCCCAGGCACTCCCAGGTACACCTCCGACACTCCCAGGTACACCTCCTGACACTCCCAGATACACCTCCTGACACTCCAGGTACACCTCTGACACTCCCAGGTACTCCACTGACATTCCCTGGTACACAGACACTCCTGGTGCACGTCCGACACTCCCAGAGTACACCTCTGACACTCCCAGGTACATCTGACACTCCCAGGATGCCTCTGACACTCCCAGATACACCTCTGACCTCCAGGTACACCTCTGACACTCCAGGTACACCTCCGATACTCCCAGGTACACCTCTGACCTCAGGTACACCTCTGACCCTCCAGGTACACCTCAGACACTCCTGGTACACACTCTCACACACTCAGTGGTACACCTCTCACAACTCCAGGCACTCCTGTGACCTCCCTGGTACTTCTCACTCCCAGGTACACCTCAGACACTCCCAGGTACACCTCAGACACTCCGTTGCCTCAGACACTCCCAGGCACACCTCTGACACTCCCAGGTACACCGCTGACACTTCAGGTACACCTCTGACCTCCCATGTACACCTCCGACACTCCCAGGGACACCTCTGACACTCCCAGGTACACCTCAGACACTCCCAGGTCCGCCTCCGACACTTCCAGGTAACTCCGACACTCCCAGGTACACCTCCGATACTCCCAGGTACACCTCTGACACTCCCAGGTACTCCCTCTGACACTCCCAGGTTCACCTCTGAGACTCCCAGGTACACCTCTGACCTCCATGGTACACCTCAGATATTCCCAGGTACACCTCCGATACTCCCAGGTACACCTCTGATACTCCCAGGTACACCTCAGACACTCCCAGGTCCACCTCCGACACTTCCAGGTACAACTCCGACACTCCCAGGAACCTCTGACACTCCAGGTACCCCACTGACATTCCCTGGTACACCTCTGACACTCCCAGGTACCTCTGACACTCCCAGATACACCTCTGACACTCAGGTTTCATCTGAGACTCCCAGACACCTCTGACACTCCCAGTACACCTCTGACCTCCCAGGTACACCTCTGGCACTCCCAGGTACCTATGACACTCCCTAGGTACTCCTCTGTCACTCCCTGATACACCTCTAACACTCCCAGTTGCCGCTGACATTCCCAGGTACACCGCTGACACTGCCAGTTACACCTCAGACACTTCCAGGTACACCTCAGACACTGCCAGGTACACCTCAGACACTCCCAGGTACACCTCAGACACTCAAGGTTCACCTCTGACACTCCCAAGTGCACCTCTCCACGCCCTAGGCACACCTCTGACACTCCCAGGTACACCTCAGATACTCCCAGGTACACCTTTGACCTCAGGTACACCTCTGACACTCCCAAAGTACACCTCTGACACTCCCAGGTACACCTTTGACACTCCCAGGTACTCCACTGACATTCCCTGTTACACCATGCCACTCCCAGTGCACCGCTGACACTGCCAGGTACACCTCCGACACTCCCAGGTACACCTCCGAGACTCAGTTACACCCTGACCCCAGGTACACCTCGACACTCCCAGGTACATCTGATACTCCCAGGTACACCTCTGACACTCCCAGGTACACCTCTGACCCTCAGGTACACCTCAGACACTCCAAGTTACCTCTGACCTCCCAGGTACACATCTAACACTCCCAGGTCCACCCCTGACACTCCCAGGTACACCGCTGACACCAGTTACACCTCCAGACACTGCCAGTACACCTCCAGACACTACCAGGTACCTCAGACACTCCAGGTACACTTCTCACACTCCCAGGTACACCTCCGACACTCCCAGTGCACCTCTGACACTCCCGGTGCACCTCTGACACTCCCAGGTACACCTCTGACACTCCCAGGTACACAGCGATACAGGTACACCTCTGACTCCAGGTATCACCCTGAGCCTCCCAGGTACACCTTTGACACTCAATTACACCCTGACACTCCAGGTACACCTCGACACTCCCAGGTACACCTCCGACACTCCCAGGTACACCTCTCACACTCCCAGGTACACCTCGACACTCCCAGGTACACTTCTGACACTCCCAGGTACCTCTGACACTCCCAGGTACCTCACTCCCAGTCGCACCTTGACACTCCCAGGTACACCTCTGACACTCCCAGATACCTCGACACTCCCAGGTACCACCGACACTCCAGGTGCTCACTGACATTCCCAGGTACACCTCTGACACTCCCAGGTCACACCGCTGACACTGCCAGGTACACCCCGACACTCCAGGTACACCTCAGACACTCCAGGTACATCTCTGATACTCCCAGGTACACCTCTGACACTCAGGTACACCTCAGACACTCCCAGGTACACCTCCGATACTCCCAGGTACACCTCTGACACTCCCAGGTACACCTCTGACACTCCCAGGTACACCAGACACTCCAGATCCTCAGACCTCCCAGGTACACCTCAGACACTCCCAGGTACACCTCTGACACTCCAGGCACATCTCTGACCTCCCAGGTCTCCGCTGACACTCCCAGGTACACCTCTGAGACTCCCAGGTACACCTCTGACACTCCATGGTACACCTCAGATAATCCCAGGTACACCTCCGATACTCCCAGGTACACCTCTGATACTCCAGGTACACCTCAGACACTCCAGGTCCGCCTCCGACACTTCCAGGTACAACTCCGACACTCCCAGGTACACCTCCGATACTCCCAGGTACACCTCACAAACTCCAGGTACTCCTCCCCAACACTCCCTGGTTCACCTCCTGAGACTCCCAGGTACACCTCTGACACTCATGGTACACCTCAGATATTCAGGTACACCTCCGAGAACTCCCAGGTACACCTCTGATACTCCAGGTACACCTCAGACACTCCCAGGTCCACCTCCGACACTTCAGGTACAACTCCGACCTCCCAGGTACACCTCTGACCTCCCAGATTCCCACGACATTCCTGGTACACCTCTGACCTCCCAGTACACCTCCGACACTCCAGATACACCTCCTGACACTCCCAGGTTCATCTCTGAGACTCCCAGGTACACCTCTGACACTCCCAGGTACACCTCTGACACTCCCAGGTACACCTCTGGCACTCCCAGGTACACCTCTGACACTCCTAGGTGCTCTGTCACTCCCTGATACACCTAACACTCCCAGGTGCACCGCTGACACTCCCAGGTACACCGCTGACACTGCCAGGTACACCTCAGACACTTCAGGTACACCTCAGACACTGCCAGGTACCTCAGACTCCAGGTACACCTCAGACACTCAAGGTTCTCTGACACTCCCAAGTGCACCTCTCACACGCCCTAGGCACACCTCTGACACTCCCAGGTACACCTCAGATACTCCCAGGTCACCTCTGACCTCCCAGGTACACCTCTGACACTCCAAGTACACCTCGACACTCCAGGTACACCTGACCCCCAGGTACTCCACTGACATTCTGTCACCGCCACTCCAGGTACACCCTGACACTCCCAGGTACACCTCCGACACTCCCAGGTACACCTCGAGACTCCCAGTTACACTGACACTCCCAGGTACACCTCCTGACACTCCAGGTACATCTCTGATACTCCCAGGTACACCGCGCTCCAGGTACACCTCTGACCCTCCCAGGTACCTCCGACACTCCAGGTACACCCTGACACTCCCAACACTCAAGGTACACCTCCTGACACTCCCAGGTACACCTCTGACATTCCCTGGTACACCTCTGACACTGCCAGGTACACCTCTGATAATCCCAGGTACTCCTATGACCTCCCAGGTACACCTCCGACACTCCCAGGTACACCTCTGACACTCCCAGGTACACCTCTGACACTCCCAGGTGCACCTCAATATTCCAGGTACACTTCCAGTGCCTCTGATACTCCCAGGTACACCTTTGAGACTCCCAGGTACTCCACTGACACTCCCTGGTACACCTCTGACATTCCAGTTACACCTCCGAGACTCCCAGTTGCACCCTGACACTCCCAAGTACACCTCTGACACTCCAGGTACACCTCTGATACTCCCAGGTACACCTCTGACACTCCCAGGTACACCTCCGATACTCCCAGGTACACCTCTGACACTCCAGGTACTCCTCTGACACTCCCTGGTACACCTCTGACACTCCCAGGTACACCTATGACACTCCTAGGTACTCCTCTGTCACTCCTGATACACCTCTAACACTCCCAGGTGCACCCTGACACTCCCAGGTACACCGCTGACACTGCCAGTTACACCTCAGACACTTCCAGGTACACCTCAGACACTGCCAGGTACACCTCAGACACTCAGGTACCTCAGACACTCCAAGGTGCACCTCTGACTCCCAAGTGCACCTCTCACACGCCTAGGCACACCTCTGACACTCCCAGGTACACCTCAGACACTCCCAGGTACACCTTTGACACTCCCAGGTACACCTGACCTCCCAAGTACACCTCTGACACTCCAGACCTTTGACACTCCCAGGTACTCACTGACATTCCCTGTTACACCTATGCCACTCCCAGGTACACCACTGACACTGCCAGGTACCTCCGACACTCCAGGTACACCTCAGACACTCAAGTTGCCTTCTCACACTCCCTGGTACACCTATGACCCTCCAGGTACACCTCAGACACTCCCAGGTACAGCTTGATACTCCCAGGTACACCTCTGACAATCAGGTACGCCTCAGATACTCAGGTACACCTCCGATACTCCCAGGTACACCTCAGCACTCCCAGGTACACCTCTGACCCTCCCAGGTACACCTCTGAAACTCCCAGGTACACCTCCTGACCTCCAAGTACTCCACTTACATTCCTGGTACACCTCTGACAATCCCAGGTACACGTCCGAAACTCCCAGATACACCTCTGACACTCCAGGTACAGCCCTGACACTCCCAGGTACACCTCTGACACTCCCAGGTACACCTTTGACAATCCAGGTACTCCTGTGACACTCCCTGGTACACCTCCGACACTCCCAGGTACACCTCTGACACTCCCAGGTACACCTCCGATATTCCCAAGTACACCTCCGATATTCCCAGGTACGCCACTGATACTCCCAGGTACACCTTTGAGACTCCCAGGTACTCCCTGGCACTCCCAGGTACACCTCTGACACTCCCAGGTACACCTCCTGACAATCCAGGTACTCCTGTGAGACTCCCTGGTACACCTCCGACACTCCCAGGTACACCTCTGACACTCCCAGGTACACCTCCGATATTCCCAAGCACACCTCCGATATTCCCAGGTACACCACTGATACTCCCGGTACACCTTTGAGACTCCCAGGTACTCCACTGACACTCCTGGTACACCTCTGACATTCCCAGTTACACCCGAGACTCCCAGTTACACCCTGACACTCCCAGGTACACCTCTGACACTCCCAGGTACATCTCTGATACTCCAGGTACACCTCTGACACTCCCAGGTACACCTCTGACCTCTCCAGGTACAACTCAGACACTCCCAGGTACACCTCAGACACTCCCAGGTACACCTCAGACACTCTCAGGTACACCTCTGACACTCCCAGGCACACCTCTGACACTCCCAGGTACTTCGCTGATACTGCCAGGTACACCTCTGACACTCCATGTACCTCCGACACTCCCAGGGACACCTCTGACACTCCCAGGTACACCTCAGACATCCCAGGTACACCCCAGATACTCCCAGGTACCGATACGCCCAGGTACCTCTGACACTCCAGGTCCACCTCGGACACTCCAGGTACAACTCGACACTCCCAGGTACACCTCTGACACTCCAGGTATTCGCTGACATTCCCTGTTACACCTCTGACACTCCCAGGTACACGTCCGACACTCCCAGATACACCTGACACTCAGGTACATCTCTGACACTCCCAGGTACACCTCTGACACTCCCAAGGTACACCTCTGACCTCCCAGGTAAACCTCTGACACTCCTAGGTACTCCTCTGTCACTCCTGTTACCTCTAACACTCCAGGTCCACCGCTGACACTCCCAGGTACACCGCTGACACTGCCAGTTACACCTCAAACTCTGCCAGGTACACCTCAGACACTACCAGGTACACCTAAGACACTCCCAGGTACACCTCAGATTCTCCAAGTGCACCTCTGACACTCCCAAGTGCACCTCTGACACTCCTAGGCACACCTCTGACACTCCCAGGTACACCTAGACACTCCCAAGTACACTTCTCACACTCCCAGGTACACCTCCGACACTCCCAGGTACACCGCTGTAACTCCCAGGTACCTCTGACACTCCCAGGTACACCTCGGCGCTCCCAGGTACCTTTGACACTCCCAGGTACACCTCTGACCTCCCAGGTATACCTCTGACACTCCCAGGTACTTGACACTCCCAAGTACACCCTGACACTCCCAGGTACACCTCCGACACTCCCAGGTACACTTCTCCACTCCCAGGTACACCTCCGACACTCCAGGTACACCCTGACCACTCCCAGGTACCTCGACACTCCCAGGTACCTCTGACCTCCCAGGTACCTGACCTCCCAGGTATACCTCTGACACTCCCAGGTACACCTGACACTCCCAGGTACTCCCCTGACATTCCTGGTACACCTATGACACTCCCAGGTACCTCAGACACTCCCAGGTACCTTTGATACTCAGGTACACCTCTGACAATCCCAGGTGCCTCAGATACTCCCAGGTACACCTCCGATACTCCCAGGTACACCTCTGACACTCCCAGGTACACCTCTGGCCTCCCAGGTACACCTTGGACCTCCCTGGTACAACTCTCACACTCGCAGTGGTACACCTCTCACCCCACACTCCAGTGCTCCTGTGACACTCCATGGTACTTCTGACCTCCCAGGTACACCTCAGACACTCCCAGGTACACCTCCAGACACTCCCAGGTACACCTCAGACACTCCCAGGCACACCTCTGACACTCCCAGGTACACCGCTGATCTTCCAGGTACCTCTGACACTCCATGTACACCTCTGACACTCCCAGGGACACCTCTGACACTCCCAGGTACACCTCAGACACTCCCAGGTACACCCCAGATAATCCCAGGTACACCCAGACACTCCAGGTACACCTCGACACTCCCAGGTACCTCTGACCTCCCAGTTACACCTCTCAACCTCCCAGGTACCTCTGACACTCCCAGGTACTACTGACATTCCCTGGTACACCTCTGACACTCCTAGGTACCTCTGACACTCCCAGGTACACCTCTGACACTCCCAGGTACATCTCGATGCTCCCAGGTACAACTCTGACACTCCCAGGTACACCTCTGACCCTCCCAGGTACACCTCAGACACTCCAGGTACACCTTGACACTCCTAGGTACACCTCCAGCGCTCCCAGGTACACCTCTGACACTCCCAGTCACATCTCCCGACACTCCCAGGTACACCTCTGACACTCCCAGGTACACCTCTGACACTCCCAGGACACCTCTGACACTCCCAGGTACACCTCAGACACTCCCAGGTACACGATCTCCAGGTGCACCCCAGGCACTCCCAGGTACACCTCCGACACTCCCAGGTACACCTCTGACCTCCCAGGTACACCTCCTGACACTCCTGGTACACCTCTGACGCCACCAGGTACACCTCTGATAATCCCAGGTACTCCCTTGACACTCCCAGGTACACCTCCGACACTCCCAGGTACACCTCTGACACTCCCAGGTCCACCTCCAATATTCCCAGGTACACTTCCGATATTCCCAGGTACCCTCTGATACTCCCAGGTACACCTTTGAGACTCCCAGGTACTCCACTGACCTCCCTGGTACTCTGACATTCCCAGTTACACCTCCGAGACTCCCAGTTGCACCTGACCTCCCAAGTACACCTCCGAGCCTCCCAGGTACACCTCTGATACTCCCAGGTACACCTCGACACTCCCAGGTACACCTCCGTTACTCCCAGGTACACCTCCGATACTCCCAGGTACCTCTGACAATCCCAGGTACTACTCTACAGCACTCCTGGTACCTCCCGTCTTCAGGTACACCTCCGATATTCCCAGGTACACCTCTGACACTCCCAGGTACACCTCTGACACTCCCAGGTACACCTTTGACCTCCCAGGTACACCGCTGACACTGCCAGGTACCTCCATGCACTCCCAGGTACACCTCAGACACTCCAGGTACATCTCTGATACTCCCAGGTACCTCTGACAATCCCAGGTACACCTCAGATACTCCCAGGTACACCTCCGATACTCCCAGCCACCTCTGACACTCCCAGGTACACCTGACCCTCCCAGGTACACCTCAGACACTACTAGGTACAACTCTCACACTCGCAGTGGTACACCTCTCACCTCCGGTACTACTGTGACACTCCTGGTGCTTCTCTGACCTCCCAGGTACCTCCAGACACTCCCAGGTACCTCAGACACTCCCAGGTACCTCAGACACTCCAGGCACCTCTGGCCTCCCAGGTACACCGCTGCCATTGCACACCTCCTGACACTCCATGTACACCTCCTGACACTCCCAGGGACACCTCTGATACTCCCAGGTACACCTCAGACACTCCCAGGTACACTCAGACACTCCCAGGTACCTCAGACACTCTGACACCTCTGACACTCCCAGGCACGCTGCCATTGCCAGGTACCTCCTGACACTCCCACAGCACACCTCTGACACTCCCAGGTACACTCCCAGCCTCCCAGTGCCTCCTGACCCTCCCAGGTACACCTCAGACACTACTAGGTACAACTCTCACACACTCGCAGTGGTACACCTCTCACACTCCGAGGTACTACTGTGACACTCCTGGTCTCTGGCCTCCCAGGTACCTCAGACACTCCAGGTACACCTCCAGAC
>NW_024717621.1:0-22131 GCF_018991925.1 Homarus americanus | reverse complement strand
CAAGTCGCGAAGAAATTAATCCAGTGTTTCGGATGGACGCTGAGGTCTTGTGGCGAGCTAGTGTCTGGCGAATATCTCATTATCTTATTCACATACACCTTTTTCAACACTTGTATAGCTGTTTCAAACTCCTTAGCATCAGCAAAGTATTCATACACAGTAGCAGATACATATTTTGTCAAACATCGTAGTTTTTCAGGCGCTCTGTCTCCACACTCATCAATATAGTTTTCAAAAGTTTTACGCCAATGCTTGTATTCCTTCTCAGCAGCTGAGGAGTTTGGATCTACATCAAGCATGTCGGGGCAGAGTATGTTTTTCGTGTTGTTATTAGAATATAAGTTGATTAAATTGTCGTATGATACCAAACACCTTCAGTAATCAAGGCTTTATTCAGCTATTACATCCAGAACAAAACAAAACCCAATTAGAACAAGATAATATTTAGAGTAAAGGTAAACACAAACATAATTTATTCTATAATATGACACATAATAAAGCTTACATTATTTGTAATTAACTTATTATATGTTTGTATGTATGTAATTTGCCATTTTTGGATCAATGAACTTATGCATCTATTTATCTATCAATGCGACGCCATCAGCGTGAATTAAGTATAATGAATATCAGTTCCTACACAACGAACAGTAAGATGCCCACAAGGACAATAGATAATATAACAATGATTATACAGGAATCACTTTCCCGTGACAAGGATCTACATTTGACGCTGCCAGGCATGAGGCGATGTTTTCATGGTGGTGACCTATAATAAGTTCATGATACGTTTTCATCAAATATTTCTATTAAGTTAAAACTGTCTCTATCTCAGAGATTATTGCGCCGAAAATTAAACCAACAGTTGTATTAACATTTCTAAATTCAATAATAGTTAGGTTTCCCACTTTTTTGCATAATAATCATCTTTGTCTCTCTTAATTTTCTTTGTATTCGTTCTCTCTTATCATATTCTGCCATCACACAGAATGGTGACACTAGCACTTGTGTTGATGGTGATAGCAGGTGTGGCGGCTGACAGCTTCCAGGTACCTGGTCAAGCACGGCGACTAGTTACTGAGGAATGTGGTGAAATCAATATGGTGCCAGGAGAGACAAAAGTCATCCAGGACGACAGCAACCCAAGTGGAAACTATAGTCCAAATCAAAGGTGAAGTGAGGCGTGACTTAATAATGTTTTGTAAGGAAACCTAGCCTAACCTAACCTAACCTAACCTAACCTAACCTAACTCTACCTAACGTGAGTCTGACACACTGTGTGTCCACCCTCGTGAGTCTAACACTGTGTGTCCTCCCTCGTTAGTCTAACACTGTGTGTCCTCCCTCGTTAGTCTAACACTGTGTGTCCTCCCTCGTTAGTCTAACACACTATGTGTCCTCCCTCGTGAGTGTAACACTGTGTGTCCTCCCTCGTTAGTCTAACACACTGTGTGTCCACCCTCGTGAGTCTAACACTGTGTCCTCCCTCGTTAGTCTAACACCCAGTGTGTCCACCCTCGTGAGTCTAACACACTGTGTGTCCACCCTCGTGAGTCTAACACATTGTGTGTCCACCCTCTTGAGTCTAACACTGTGTGTCCTCCCTCGTGAGTCTAACACTGTGTGTCCACCCTCGTGAGTCCAACACCCAGTGTGTCCACCCTCGTGAGTCTAACACACTGTGTGTCCTCCCTCGTTAGTCTAACACACTGTGTGTCCTCCCTCGTGAGTCTAACACACTGTGTGTCCTCTCTCGTGAGCCTAACACACTGTGTGTCCACCCTCGTGAGTCTAAAAATGTGTCCACCCTCGTGTGTCTAACGCACTGTGTGTCCTATCCTCGTGAGTCTAACACACTGTGTGTCCTCCTTCGTGAGTCTAACCCGCTGTGCATCCTCCCTCGTGAGTCTAACACACTGTGTGTCCTCCCTCGTGAGTCTAACCCACTGTGTGTCCTCCCTCGTGAGTCTAATACACTATGTGTTCACCCTGTGAGTCTAACACACTGTGTGTCCTCCCTCGTGAGTCTAACACACTGTATGTCCTCCTTCGTGAGTCTAACACTGTGTCCACCCTCGTGAGTTTAACACACCGTGTGTCCACCCTCGTGTGTCTAACGCACTGTGTGTCCTATCCTCGTGAGTCTAACACACTGTGTGTCCTCCTTCGTGAGTCTAACACTGTGTCCACCCTCGTGAGTTTAACACACCGTGTGTCCACCCTCGTGAGTCTAACACATTGTGTGTCCTCCCTCGTGAGTCTAACAAACTGTGTGTCCTCCCTCGTGAGTCTAATACACTATGTGTTCACCCTGTGAGTCTAACACACTGTGTGTCCTCCTTCGTGAGTCTAACACTGTGTCCTCCCTCGTGAGTCTAACATACTGTGTGTCCTCCCTTGTGAGTCTAACACACTGTGTGTCCTCCCTTGTGAGTCTAACACACTGTGTGTCCTCGCTCGTGAGTCTAACACACTGTGTGTCCTCCCTTGTGAATCTAACGCACTGTGTGTCCTCCCTCGTGAGTCTAACACACTGTGTGTCCACCCTCGTGAGTTTAACACACTGTGTGTCCTCCCTCGTGAGTCTAACACACTGTGTGTCCACCCTCATGAGTCTAACACCCTGTGTATCCACTCTCGTGATTCTAACACACTGTGTGTCCACCCTCGTGAGTCTAACACACTGTGTGTCCACCCTCGTGGGTCTAACACTGTGTGTCCTCCCTCGTGAGTCTAATACACTATGTGTTCACCCTGTGAGTCTAACACACTGTGTGTCCTCCCTCGTGAGTCTAACACACTGTATGTCCTCCTTCGTGAGTCTAACACTGTGTCCTCCCTCGTGAATCTAACATACTGTGTGTCCTCCCTTGTGAGTCTAACACACTGTGTGTCCTCGCTCGTGAGTCTAACACACTGTGTGTGCTCCCTTGTGACTCTAACGCACTGTGTGTCCTCCCTCGTGAGTCTAACACACTGTGTGTCCACCCTCGTGAGTCTAACACACTGTGTGTCCTCCCTCGTGAGTCTAACACACTGTGTGTCCACCCTCGTGAGTCTAACACACTGTGTGTCCACCCTCGTGAGTCTAACACACTGTGTGTCCACCCTCGTGAGTCTAACACACTATGTGTCCACCCTCGTGAGTCTAACACTGTGTGTCCTGCCCTCGTTTTCTTTATTACTTTGCTGTCACTCAGAATCGAGTATGACGATCATCCAACTATGATATTATGAAATGAGTTATTAAGGATGTCACCTTCGTTGGTGAGCTCTGAGGTGACTAGAGAGACCGATACGGGACCGGCAGTTTCGTCCACAGATGTTGCACGTGTAGGGGGCTACATCTATTGCAGTCGGGCTAACTGGAAAGTATTGACACCTCGTGTGGTGCTCCTACAAGTAATCGACTCCCAGGTGATGGGGTCGATTTGGCACTTCTTCAGGTTTGTCTTAAGATTATCCTCATATCCTTTCCATTGCCCTTCAGAATTATTTTTACCATTCGTTAGGTGACTGCAAAGTAATTGCTTTGGCATTCTACTGTCGTCCATACGGGTAACATGGCCAGTCCAACGTATTGTTCATAGATAATAGTATCCTCGACGCTCCTACAGTTGGTGTAAGCAAGAATACTGGCATTTGCTCTCTTGTCTTCCCAGTGAACTCCGAGGATGGAACGTAGACTACGTTGGTGAAAGTCTTAAAGCAACTTGAGGTGCCTCCTGTATGTGACACATGTCTCGCTGCTATACAGCAGGGTGGGAGATCCACTGCTCGATATGCATACAACTTTGTGTATTATTTCAGCTCCCTACAGCTGAAGACACATGTACGGAGTCTGCCAAAGGCTTGAGATGCACATCTGATATGATGTTTTAATCTCTTCATCGATGTCCACGGTGGTGGACAGGTGGGAGCCGAGATACCGAAAATGGGTAACATTAGAGACGGTAGTACCGTTAATCTGGATGGATAACATTAGAGAAGGTAGTACCGTGAATCTGGATGGATGGTGAAGGTGTGATTGAACCCGGAGCAGGCTGACAGAGAATCTGGGTCTTAAGTACATTAACCTCAATGCCAAGTGTGCATATGTTCCTGCCTGGAGTCGTCTTGAAAAGTCCCTTCATCCGGTACTCGATGTTCACCCCGCCGGCTAAATTGACACTGGCACTAGTAAGGAAGGCAGCCAAGAAAATGGAAGAGAATTAGTGCCAGCACAAATCCTTGTTTTACTTCCGTTTGGACGGGGAAGAAGTCACACTTTGGACCATTGTGCAGGACACATCCATTCCTGCCATCCTGGAGTTGCCTCACAATAGCGGTAAATTTTGGTGGACAGCCAAAACGACTAAGGGTCTGCCACACACACAAACACACACACACTACTTTTTTTTTTTTGGCCTCCAGCCTCCCCTAATAGCCACACCTTCGCCACCATTTATTTACCTTAATATTAAATATCCTAATACATAAGAAGCTATCCTATCTGTGTTAAATTAGTTGAGCCACAGATCTATGCGGCATTCAGTGACTGTAGCCTCATAGTCAATATCTGCAGCAGTTGTCGGAGTAGGGGCAGAAGATCTCGTTCCCCTGAGGCAGAGCAAAGCCGACCGAAGGAGAGAGAAGGACAGTCGACATCTCATCCAGGCTGTAACATAACTTCTGGGCTGCTGCTTCTGTTCGGAGATCAGCTCCGCGAGTCTGGCGTAGAAACATCTTGCACTTGGGCCCATCCCACCAGAGGTTGTGAACACTAGAGGAGTGAAGCTGCCTTGATCAACATTTTGAATTCTCTCCCCATATGCCCTTCTCTTGTCGTTCTCGTTCCTCCTATGTGCAGCATCAAGAGCTAGGTTACGGTGACAGACGGCCATGGGATCAAAAATCCTGATGTCTAAGAAAGCTCGCTGTCCCCGTGTCCAGAATCCTCGAGCACTGACGTCCACACGGGCTTCGTTAGATGTGTTTGAAGTCCTGTGTTGGAAGATCTCGCCATCCAGTGGAAGGAGGGTCGGTTCTACCATGACGTCCCGGCAGATTTCCTTCAACATATTTGCTGTGAGATCCCTTACCTCGTCATGCCTCATGCATATGAAGCCCCCCTTCTTGCAGACCATGGCATGATCGCCATCATAGGGAGAGCCACACACGCATTGGGAGGGCAAACCATCTACTGGCCAACCGTACCTTAGAGCAATGGCATCTGTAAATTCTTGTTTGTTAAGGCTGAAACCATTTGCCCTTATCGGTAACGTAGTTAACCAGTTCGAGGCGCCCACCTCCTGCGCTATAGCTACTTTTTTTGTCAAATTTTCTGGAACCTGCAGCAATAGTTGCTGCAACATGTCATTTTGGCAGTGCTGCCGATCTGTCGTAATGGACCTACGAATCTTATTTACTTCGCTGGTATCCACTTCCCCTGTTGCATTCTGGGCTATTATGTGGTCCGTGAGGGCTGCCATGAGCTTAAGTGAATTTTGATGTTCAGTGTCAGCAATCTCCTCTGGATTAGTTAGTCCCATCCCTCCCAGTCTTGGTGGAAGTGCAAGAAGTGTTCTTTCTGCTCGGGTTAAGTCAGGGTGTTTCACTAGTTTGGGAATGAACTTGACACTGATTGCTTCTTCCAAAGGGTGGAGGAGGGGTCCGATCTCAGGGATGGTACGCATCAGGTAGTTCCAACGATGCTTGACTCCACGGGTGAATGCTGCAAAGGCCGCATGTGGCTCTGTGTTAGCAATCTCCGATAGAGCTTGGATTTCACTCACCCACTCATTCACTTTTCCCGCTACGTACTGGGTCTTGAAGTCCGTAGTGCCAATTACTGCGCCTAGATGTCTTTGGCCGTCCTTAGTTATTTTGACCACACTTTCGCCGAAAACCTCGAAAGCCCGATCATAATGATCTGGCTTCACGATGAGGAAGGATTTGCTGGCGTTTGGGTGGTACCCTATTTGTGGACCTCGCGATGTTACCAGGTCCCACCACTTTTTGATGTCCTCCACTTTTCCTGCTCCTGTAAGGTCATCAGCATATGCCACTTGTTTGACCCCAGTTGTTTCAAACTTTATTTCTTGTTGGAGCACTGATAGGCCTATTGCATACATTGCCATTGCAACGGGGTCCCCCTGTGTTGTTCCCTCAGTCGACTGTAGGATGGTATCACCTCGTAGAGCCTTGTTGTTTACTATGTAGAGGTCTGATGGATTCCTATACGAATTTTCAACATACATCACAAAGCTAGGACACTTGATCTTGATGTTGTGCAGTGCAGCCTTGCGGTTAAGTATGTTGAATGCGTTTGAAGCATCCACCAAGAGAACGGCCTCACAATCACGCTGCTCAAATATCAATCTCATGGCGTGAATGGCCGCCTCCCCACCAGCCTGGTGGCCAGCACACACTTGTAGGTTCCCTGCTGCTGCCCTGACATCGTCCTTTACCACCTCCATTATGTACTTTCCGATAATCCGCCTCAGCACTTCCCCCACCCCTATAGGTCTACATCCTGGTTTCTTTTCCAGGGGAATAAGGCGGCAGGCCGTCAGGGCCTGGAGGTGATGGCAGCAAGAGGATGCAAGCTTTCTTGCAAGGGCGGCAATGGCAGTGCAGAGATCGCTTGCTACAGGGCCAAACTTGTTTGTGCTGAGGATGACTCTCCAACCGTTTGCATCCAGACCTGAAGGGCCGGCTCCTCCACGAGTCTTCAGTGCCTTTTTCCACACCATCTCTCTTGTTATTTTCTCGAACAGGACCCTGGAGCCTGATGCCTTCATCTTCACTTGCAGGGGGATGTTTCTCTTTCAATAGTTTTAATGTCTCTCTGTTTATTGGCATCACCCCACCGGAAGATTCCTGAGTGAGAGATCTTAACGCGAGAGACACTTTTCCCACACGCATTTTGTTTCTTGCCACGTCATCGGTGTTTTGCTTTCCCTCACCCGTAGATTTTAGTCTCTCCTGCAGTGTTCTTGCTTCACATAGGAGATCATCTAGGGCCCCAGTCCGCCACATTGTCAATCTTCTCTTCATTGCTGCCACATTTTCTTTGTGCTTAGCCTTTGTGTGTGTCCTCTGACAAAATAGATGTGGTATTATTGCCAGTATTTGAAGAGCTAGGGGGGCAAGGAAGCGGTCCTGAGTGTAATCAGTCATGAAGAAAGTCATCTCCCGAATCATTTCTTTGGTGGCCGCACACTTGGGTGGTTCAAATAAATTAGAGGGCGACCACTTGACAATTTCTGAGTAGGTTTCTTTGACCCATACGCCTGCATTTTCCATCGACATGCCTTTCCACTGAGGCGGCTGTCTCTCATTCTCCTCCTGGACACCTGCTACTGAGGGAGCAGCATTTATTAGTACTACATTTTCGGGTTGAGTAGACTCACTGCTATCATTTCGGATATCATCGGGTGGTTGGGTCCCGGCGATATCCACTGTGGCCGCCTGTGTCGGATCCCTGCCACGTGGGTTCCGACACTGGTCTAGCTTCCTGCAATCCACACATGATCGGTTGTTTCTCGCACAAAGACAATTTGTGCAGTTTTGGTTCGGGCTAGCACAGACCCAGCAAAGACTGTTGCCAGGCGACAGATATTTCCGCCTCCGACCTCTGCTATTGGGCCCATACGGACGAAGAAACTAGATCTTATGCGTATGAGGCACAGAGGTGACGGCCTGGCCTGCGGTGTCCGAGTAGTAAGGGCATACGCGCGCGTGTGGTTGTGTCGGGCACCCCCCATGTGGGCGATAATCCACACATGAGAATAATCCACTGGGAGCAAGAATTGTCACACCTAACACTTGATTATGTCACTTTGGTAGAGATAGCCACCATTTCTATGGTCTCGCTGATGTAACATAAGTTATATATACTCACTTGGTCAGCCGACACTACATGGAGTGGCCGTTACTTGAGGCGACTGAAAGCGCGAGGCACTCGGCCCCATAGGGGCGAGAGTCGCGATGCCACCCTTGCTAGGGTAGGCCTATCGACACACTGGCACTGACACTTGGCAACTCCAGCCACCCACCATTCAAACACTCACAGGCTTACTTGAAGATCGCCGGTGAACACGAGCAATATTTGCGTTTAATGTCGTAAGGAATGAGAAGAGCCGTCGGCGATGATGCTCAAGGTGACATCCAACGTTCATCGACACACTGTGAAATTCTCGCTCCCACAAACTGAGTATATCCCCACCAATAACACTTTAAATCAGGGAAGGTACCCCAACACACCCACGCCGCCGCCCGGACCTACTACTACTACTACTACTACTACTACTACTACTACTACTACTTTGCTGTCACTCGGAATCGAATATGTCGATCATCCAGCTGTAATACAATGATATGACTTATTAAGTTTGTCACTTAGGTTGGTGAGTTTTGAGGTGACTAAAGAGGCCGATATGGGACCTGCAGGGTCGTCCACATTCGTTGCAGACATGGAGGGCTACGTCTAGTGCGGGAGGGGCGGTGGCAGCATATTTCCGGCGTTTGAGCTTGTCTGCCTCGGTTTGCAAAAAGGCTAACTCGAAAGTATTGACACCTTCTCGTGTGGTGCTCCTTAAAGCGTTACGAAGTGGAGTAATCGGCTCCCTGGTGAGGGGGTAAAATTGGCACTGCTCAATATACATGCAACACTGTGGATAATTTCAGCTCTCTACAGCTGAAGGCACGGTTTCGGAGTCTGCCAAAGGCTTGAGATGCACATCTGATCCGATGCTTCATCTCTTCATTAATGACTGCAGTGGTGGATAGGTGGGCACCGAGATACCGAAAGTGGGTAACATTAGAGAGGGTAGTATAGTTCAGCTGGATGTATGGTGGAGGTGTGTCTGAACCAGCGGCACGTTGAAAGAGAATTGGAGTCTTATGTACATTCACCTCAAGGCCGAAGTGTGAATACTCATCTGTGTAGGTGTTCAGGATCTCCTGTCGGTCGTGTTCAGTGTGAGCAACAAGGATAAGGTTTTCTGTACACTGAAGCTCAGTAATGGAAGCTGCCGACACCTTTGTTCTTGCCTGGAGTCGCCTTATGTTGAAAAGACTGACCTGGCCCTTTAACCATTGATTCTTGCTGGGTTAATAGGGCTGGAACATGTAAAAATATATAGGGTTTGAGTAGCAAAACCCAACTGTCTTTTTTTCTGTATTTATAAAGAAAAAATATTATATACAGTTCCAAGTGTATATCACCGTAACTTAATCACTGTAGCTATGAGTGTTAAAATGAGGACGGAGGCTATATTAAATAGCTCTTCTAAATACGTCCTGCTTGTGTGAGAGAGTGAGGAAGAATGCTCAATCAGCGGGCTTCTATGTGCTGACCTAACAGTCTTAGGGCTGCGCCTCAAGGAACCTACCCATCACATGATGTGACCATGTCACCTCATATCCAGTGGAAAGCTACCTAACCTTGTTAGAAACAAATGTGTAGACACTAAGCTGGGGACTCTGGAACCATAAGTTCATTAACTACTGGGGTCCTAGACTTCAGTGTCTAACAGGAGAGTATATTATGTACAATGTTCAACTTGCAAGATACTGACTTACAATAACAAAACAAAGTTATCACTGCCAAAATTAAGATAATAGTGGGAATAGCTAAACTCGGTATTGCAAATCCTACAGCTACCACCTATGAACTGGCCCTTTAACTGTTGATTCTTGCTGGGTTAATGGGGCTGGAACATGTAAAAGTATATTGGGTTTTAGTAGCCATACCCAACGGTCCTTTCTGTATTTATTAAGAAAATATATTATATTTAGTTTCAAGTGTATATCACCGTAGCTTAATCACTGTAGCTATGAATGTTAAATGAGGATGGAAGCTATATTAAGTAGCTCTTCTAAATACGTCCTGTTTGTGTGAGAGAGTGAGAAAGAATGCTCAAGCAGCCGGCTTGTATATGCTGACCTAACACTCGTAGGGCTGCACCTCAAGGAACTTACCCATCACGTGATGTGACTATGTCACCTCATAGCCAGTGGAAAGTTACAGAGGGTGATATGATTATATAAACCCAATGTACAGCCCTAACATTTATATAAAAACTAAGGGGCTAATACAAGACCCCCTTTCACCCAGTACTCGATGTCCACCCCACCGGCTAAATTGGCACTGGCACGAGTAAGGAAGGCAACCAAGAAAACGGAAAAGAGAGTTGGTGCCATTACATACCCTTGTTTAATCCCTTTTTGGATGGGGAAGAACTCCCACTGGGTGCCCTTGTGTAGGACACTGCTATTCATGCCATCGTGGAGTTGCCTCACAAAGGCGATGAATTTTGGTGGGCAGTCAAAAGGGTTGAGAGTCCACCAGAGGGCTTCCCTGTTGACTGAGTCGAAGGCCTTGGTTAGGTCGAGGAAAGCCATGTACAGGTCACGACGCCGTTCTCTGCAATTTTCCTGCATCTGGCGGGCAGCAAATATCATGTCAGTGGTGCCATGTGATGGTCTAAAACCACATTGAGATTTTGGGAGAAAGTTTTCTGCCTCAGGAAGAAGTCTGTTTAGGAGGACTTGGGCGATAATCTTGCCAGCTACGGAGAGCAGCGAGATCCCACCATGGTTGCCATAGTCTGACTGGTCTCCCTTGTTCTTATAAATATTGACAATGGAGGCGTCTTTAAGAACTTGGGGGGTTTCCTCCTTTTCTCATATATTCTCCAGGAGAGAGTGGAGATGGCTGGTAAGCTTGGCAGGGATTTCATCAGGCCCTGAGGCGTTATTATTTTTCATCTGTTTGATGGCAGTAGCTACCTTATCCAGGGATGGAGGATAGCTGAGGTGGGTTAGCTCTGGATGCTGAGGGACCTGCCAGGTAGTCAGGACATTCACATTGGTGATTCGGTTGAGCAATGAATGGTAGTGCTCTTTCCATTGCTGAAGGAGGCCTTCATTGTCATTAATTATAAATTACATGAGAGGAGGGGGGATGCGCCACAAGTGATTGGCCCATAAGATGTTTTAATGGAATTGAAAAATTCACGCATCTTGTGCTGATCTGCAGTTTTTTTGTAATTCACATGCTTTATTTTTAAGCCAGTCATTCTTTTGATTCCGAAGTTCCCGCTGGGCAGCCGCAATCTTCTTGCGGAAGGTATCAGCTTTGATCCGAGACTGAGGGTTGTTTTGCCAGTCAGCAAAAGCAGCACGTTTATCATCGATGAGTACTTTGATTGCCAGGTCATTTTCATCAAACCAGTCCTGGTGTATTCTTTCGATCGGGCCGAGGGTCTCTTTGCAGGTTTTTTGTCATAACAGTGTTGAGAGTATCCCATTCGGCACTGGGATTCGCGTTGTTTGCTGTTGGGTTGTTTATAAGCCCATGTTCGAGCTGCTCTCTGAAAGCATGTGCTACAACTGGATCCTCCAGAAGCTTAGTATTAAAACCTCTTCTAGAGGCTTGCTACCTTTGATGTTTTGGGGCGACGTGAAGTGAGAGCTTGGTTCTGATAAGTCAATGATCAGTGTCACAGTGATCTGAGCCACACATGGTAAGGGTGATGAGGACATCACGGTGATATCTTACCTGACAATGATGTAGACAATGAGATGCCAGTGTTTGGATCGTGGTTGTCCTGCCGAAACAAGATATTGGTCATAGTGAGGTTGTGTGCAGCATTCTTGCTGAGGAGGAGTAGGCCGTTGGTATTACACTTCCCTAGTCCATTTCTTCCTAAGGTTCCTTGCCAAATGTTAGCATCTCTACCAACTCCGGCATTGAAGTCACCAAGGAACACAACCTTGTCTTCTCTGGGCATAAAGATTAGTACTCTGTCGAAGTCGGCGCAAAAGGCCTCCTTGATGTCATCATCCTCTGCATCCAGTTGAGAAATGCATGCTGTGAGTGATTCAGTGGGACTCGAAGCCTCGTGAGGCGCTCGTTGATCCCAATAGGTATTTCAGTTAGCCTGTGTAGGATGCGTTGGCGGATGGCAAAGCCAACTACATAAATGCGGTTTCTCTCCGCAGCAGGCTTACCGTTCCATAAGAAGGTATAACTAGACCCCCGCTCTGTGAGTTGGCCCTCCTCTGGGAGCCGGGACTCACTGATGGCTGCTATGCCGATGTTATACCTAGCCATTTTTTTGCCACAAGGGCAGTTCTTCTTTCAGGATGTTCATTTGTGCCAGTATCCAGAAGGGTCCTGACATTCCATGCAGCGACCATAAGAGGTTGCATGGTTTGTTTTTGTTTGGATCTGTGAATATTATTGTGTTTTCGACCGCATAAGGATGACCTTACTGGGTGCAGTTGCCCAGTCAGGTTGGGTTTTTAGGTACCTTTTCGAGCCCCCTCCCCATGTGGGGGGAGCAGAGTGGCTCCTACATAGGGCTGCTCAGTCGCACAGACAGGACCGGATTACACTGCTTCCTAGATCCCAGTGCATAAACGACATCTTATCTGTGCCGCCCATGTGCAGAGTTGTGACTAGAGACACCCGGCAGTCATCTCTGCCTGTCCCCGTCGCTACTCGT
Organism: Homarus americanus; assembly: GCF_018991925.1. Taxonomy (NCBI): domain Eukaryota; kingdom Metazoa; phylum Arthropoda; class Malacostraca; order Decapoda; family Nephropidae; genus Homarus; species Homarus americanus. Next base: position 9,634 of record NW_024717621.1, on the reverse strand, counting down.
CCATCGCCATAGGACTTTTGGGAGTATAGGGGCTTTGATGAATAAAAAAAATTAAATAAATAAATAAATAAATAAATAAACAAATTAATAAATAAATAAAAATTATATTAAAAAAAATAACCTGCCCCTCCCTTTACACAACTCAACCAGCACCTAATCATACCAAACAACCACTCCCAAAGCAAAACCTAACATACCCAACCTTTACTAACAATCCCCCCAAAATAAAAATAACCCAACTCAACCTTTCACTAACCACACCCTACCACTCCTCCCAAAACAAAAACCTAACATACCCATCCCATACTAGCATACAGATGGCTTGGACGCCCCCCTTAGCTAATGAGGTAGGGGAGGGGTGCATAGTACCTGTACACAAGCCCTCCCTCGAAGAATGAAACTATACTCCCTCGAAGAATAAATAATAAATAACTCAACTCAACCAACCACATATCCATACCTACAATCCTCCCAAGAAACTTATCATACCTGACCTTACTAACAATGTCCACCTCCCCCCCCCCCTTACTTTATCCACACACAACAATCCCCCCTAAGCAATCCTATCTCAACACAAATCAACACACCCGACCTCCAACTCCGCCTCCCCAACCAATCTCCAAACACAACATCCCCCCCCAGACAAAGCCTCACTGAAATACTTACAACTCTCCAGAACCAACCCAAACATGCCCAACCTCAGTGACAACCCTTCTCAATAAAAACAACCAAACTCAACAACTCCTCCCTAAACAAAAACTATCACTCCACATATCAACTTACCGACACCAAAAGCCCAGCCCCAGATTACAATTAAACCAACCAACCTCTATACACAACAACCCACCGCCCCACCCCCCCCCAAAAAAAAACATACTGCGAACTCATGAAAAAAAAATCTCCTCTTAATCTCCGTTAATAATTTGACAAAAAAGCTCAATTCTGTCTCCTGCCTTCATTAAAAATTATCCTACGATACGCTCATCCTTCCTTGCTACGAATACTTTGACATTTCAAGCTCAAAGATTCAAAACACTTCCCCCAACTCGCTCTGTTCGTCTTTGACATAGCTCAAAGACTTTACCGTCGCCTTTCTCCAAACAACTTTACAACTAATTACATTCCGTTTCCCTTTCCTTGGTTTTCTTTCAGTGAGAGGTGTCCGTGGGTCCGCCCCCCTGCGCTTCTCTGCTTGCGCCGCCGCCGTGGCGGGGCGGTTGGTTCGTCCTCCGCTTCACCAACACATCCTGAGCACTTGACCATCAGAGCTCCCACACTTGGCCCATTGATAGCCCGACCCTACTCCCGGCCCCCACTAGGCCTCGTCCTGGCAGTGTGTTGCAGCACCACCCACCCATCTGGGCACATTGCCTACCCCCTCACGCAAGCGGTGTTTAAGCCACTGCACTTTTCCTCTCCTTCTAAAATTCACTTCCATCCTCCCTTTATCCTTCCCCTGAACCTCCTTCCTCCCCGTCACTAGCCTTTATGTCATGTCATGTTATGATGATGATGAGAGGTATGATGAGCTGGATGATGGCTGTGCGTGAGTTGATTTATGCGGTGAGGCAGGAGCGCAGGCTGCAACCACACATCTCGGCTCTCCCTTTTCCTGATCTAGTGGTACAAGTGTTGCAACGACTAGGGAGAGGGAGAGTTCCAATGGACTGCCAATAGCCCAGTTTGTTGGGTTTCGCCTTAGTTCCCTGTCGTACAGGCATTGTCTTCGTACGCCGGTGTTGTCGTTGGGTTTCCATGGTGTTCACCTCTTCCGCCTATACCGCCATTGGGGTCTTGTTGGAGCTCTGTAAGCATGTCTGCCTGATGCAGGGCTCCACCGCAGATTTGTCGTTCGGGGCGGTGGCGGTGGTTGGTAGGCTCCAGGACGTGTCCACATGCCAGTGGTCCTATGCCCCGCCCCTCTGGGGCCCACTGCTACTCCGAGGTCTCCGTCTAGCCTGTGCCCACGAGGCACCCAGTTACCATATGTTGCCACGAGGAGGCACAGCATGAGTCTTGATGGTGAGGAGGCTGCGTACTGCTGGGGAAAGACTTATGCAAGTTGTTTTCCTGTTTGCCACGAGGGCTAGCCAGAGGTGGTAGCTGAAAGCGAGAGGGAGCAAGCAGTGATTGTACCTTAACACTAACATAATGCTGCCACACGAGATGCATTTCACCACCATGTGTGCGAACACACACACACACACACACACACACACACACACACACACACACACACACACATATACGCTGTATAAATAAAGTGTGTGGCATATATTTAATTTATTCCTTGATGTTTAAACCATCACTATTATTTTTAAGCTTTCGTGTCATTGTTAACACCTGTTACAGCCTTGCTTGGCATCACTGTTAACACCTGTTACAACCTTTCTTGGCATCACTGTTAACACCTGTTACAACCTTACAGTACTTGGCATCACTGTTAACACCTGTTACAACCTTTCTTGGCATCACTGTTAACACCTGTTACAGCCTCATTTGGCATCACTGTTAACACCTGTTACAAATTTCACTCAGCATTATGATCAACACCTGTTTGAGCCATCATTTGACATCACTATCAACAGTAAGCGACATTTGACATCATTATCAACACCTGGTAAACCTTTTCTTTGTTTACAGATGTCAGTGGAAGTTCAACTGTGGACCAGAGAAGTCTACCTATCTCGAATTTAGATGTCCATACTTTTGCTTAGAGGACAGTAACGACTGTGTGAAGGACCGCCTAATAATAACGTCCAGGGGCGCTACTGAGAGGTGAGTTACTCAGCTAAGTTTTATCAGTATCATAAACAAACATCTTACTTTGCATGGAGTTAAAACCAATATGGAACATTGATTTGACTTGTTACCCACAGTGACTAGTTACTTGTATTGTCATCATAGTTTACTTTTTATCCGTAGTGAATTGTTACTTGTGTTGTCACCATAGTTTACTTGTTATCCGTAGTGACTAATTACTTGTGTTGTCACCATAGTTTACTAGTTATCCATAGTGACTAGTTACTTGTGTTGTTACCATAGTTTACTTGACTTGTTATCCATAGTGACTAGTAACTTATGTTGTCACAATAGATTACTTGTTATCCATAGTGACTAGTTACTTGTGTTGTCACCATAGTTTACTTGTTATCCATATTGACTAGTTATTTGTGTTGTCAACATAATTTACTTATTACCCAGAGTGACTAGTTACTTGTGTTGTCACCATAATTTACTTGTTATACATAGTGACTAGTTGCATCTGTTGTCACCATAGTTTACTTGTTATCCATAGTGACTTGTTGCATCTGTTGTCACCATAGTTTACTTGTTATCCGTAGTGACTAGATACTTGTGTTGTCACCATAGTTTACCTGTTACCCATAGTGACTAGTTACTTGTATTTTTACCATAGTTTACTTGACTTGTTATCCATAGTGACTAGTTACTGGTGTTGTCACCATAGTTTACTTGTTATCCATAGTGACTAGTTATTTGTGTTCTCACCATAGCTTACTTGTTATCCATATTGACTAGTTATTTGTGTTGTCAACATAATTTACTTATTACCCAGAGTGACGTTACTTGTGTTGTCACCATAGTTTACTTGTTATCCGTAGTGACTAGTTACTTGTGTTGTCACCATAGTTTACTTGTTATACATAGTGACTAGTTGCATCTGTTGTCACCATAGTTTACTTGTTATCCATAGTGACTACTTGCATCTGTTGTCACCATAGTTTACTTGTTATCCATAGTGACTAGATACTTGTGATGTCACCATAGTTTACCTGTTACCCATAGTGACTAGTTACTTGTATTTTTACCATAGTTTACTTGACTTGTTATCCATAGTGACTAGTTACTGGTGTTGTCACCATAGTTTACTTGACTTGCTATCCATAGCGACTAGTTACTTGTGTTGTCACCATCGTTTACTTGACTTGTTATCCATAGCGACTAGTTACTTGTGTTGTCACCATAGTTTACTTGTTATCCATAGTGACTAGTTTTTTGTGTTCTCACCATAGCTTACTTGTTATCCATATTGACTAGTTATTTGTGTCGTCAACATAATTTACTTATTACCCAGAGTGACGTTTCTTGTGTTGTCACCATATAGTTGAATTCACACCTTCGAGGTTTTCCCAATGTTAACTTTTGTGTTTTATTTACAATATAAAATGACGTCAAGAAAATATGTCATGGTATAAATGTCTCTACATTAATACACACAAATACATATACCTAGCAGTAATATATACGGCCATATATATAATAGGTAATATATACGGCCATATATATAACAGTAATATACACGGCAATATACATAACAGTAATATACACAACCATATACATAACAGTAATATACACAGCCATATACATAACAGTAATATATACGGCCATATACATAACAGTAATATACACAGCCATATACATAAGTCATATACAAATTAATAAATCAGTATATATAGACAGTGAAACGTACAGACTTAATACTGCTCTCTCTCTCCAGACATTGTGGCACAAACTCACCTGACGGCACCATTACACGCACCGGCTTCGCTCGTGTCACCTTCAGGGCGAACAGGGCGATCGAAGACACGGGCTTCAGATGTTATGTTTGTTGCTTCGATAAACCCACTAGTGTTACCCAAGGCCCTATTATTGCGTTAGGTTAATCTGCCTGGTGGACTTTTGCGTAAACAAGTGCTTCCAACATTGACCGTGACTGATACTGACCGTGACTGATGTTGACTGTGACTGATATTGACTGTGACTGATGTTGACCGTTACTGATATTGACCGCGACTCATGTTGACCGTGACTCATGTTGACCGTTACTGATGTTGATCGCGACTCATGTTGACCGTGACTGATATTGACCGTAACTGATGTTGACCGTGACTGATGTTAACCGTGACTGATGTTGACCGTTACTGATGTTGACTGCGACTCATGTTGACCGTGATTGATGTTGACCGTTACTGATGTTGGCCGTTTCTGATGTTGACCGAAACTGATGTTGACTGTGACTGATGTTGACCGTGACTGATGTTGACCGTTACAGATGTTGACCGTTTCTGATGTTGACCGTTACTGATGTTGATTGTGACTTATGTTGACCGTGACTGATGTTGACCGTTACAGATGTTGATCGCGACTCATGTTGACCAGACTGATATTGACCGTAACTGATGTTGACCGCGACTCATGTTGACCGTGACTCATGTTGACCGTTACTGATGTTGATCGCGACTCATGTTGACCGTGACTGATATTGACCGTAACTGATGTTGACCGTGACTGATGTTAACCGTGACTGATGTTGACCGTTACTGATGTTGACCGCGACTCATGTTGACCGTGACTGATGTTGACCGTTACTGATGTTGACCGTTTCTGATGTTGACCGAAACTGATGTTGACTGTGACTGATGTTGACCGTGACTGATGTTGACCGTTACAGATGTTGACCGTTTCTGATGTTGACCGTTACTGATGTTGACCGTAACTGATGTCGATGTAGTCCGTAACTGATGTTGATTCCTCATGACTGGTGTTGACTCGTAAATCTGATGTTGACCGTTACAGATGCTGACCGTTTCTGATGTTGACCGTAACTGATGTTGACTGTGACTTATGTTGACCGTGACTGATGTTGACCGTTACAGATGTTGACCGTTTCTGATGTTGACCGTGACTGATGTTGACCGTAACTGATGTTGACCGTTACAGATGTTGACCGTTTCTGATGTTGACCGTAACTGATGTTGACTGTGACTTATGTTGACCGTGACTGATGTTGACCGTTACAGATGTTGACCGTTTCTGATGTTGACCGTAACTGATGTTGACCGTAACTGATGTCGATGTTGACCATAACTGATGTTGACCGTAACTGATGTTGACCGTAACTGATGCTGACCGTAACTGATGCTGACCGGAATGAAAGATCTAATCATGATGTTGGTTCAGCAACTAATACGTCATACAGCCTAAGAGAGAAGATACACAATAATTAACTTGGCTCTATGTGTTAACTGAGGCTCACGGGCGTCTGGAGGTTGGAGACCTAGTTCCTCGTTCTTAAATTTACCCTTAATATCGATATGTTTGAGGCAGTCACAAGTTCACTACTGACTGAGGCTTTGACTGCAATACTTACCTGCTGACTACTATAAAATGCTGATGCTCAAGGTCAGCTTAGGTTAGGTTGGGTTAGGTCAGGTCAGGTCAGGTCAGCTTAGGTTAGGTTCGTTCTTACTGTGTAGCACATGGTGACTAGAACCCTGGTTGTGACACTCTTTGAAGTTCACTTTCCCTGCAATACAAATCATCTGCTTCACACAACATCTGTTAACACCTCACATCTGCTTCACACACACGTCTGTTAACACCTCACATCTGCTTCACACACACATCTGTTAACACCTCACATCACACACACGTCTGTTAACACCTCACATCTGCTTCACACACACATCTGTTAACACCTCACATCTGCTTCACACACACGTCTGTTAACACCTCACATCTGCTTCACACACACGTCTGTTAACACCTCACATCTGCTTCACACACACACATCTCTTAACACCTCACATCTGCTTCACACACACACACACACACACACACACACACACATCTGTTAACACCTCACATCTGCTTCACACACACGTCTGTTTAACACCTCACATCTGCTTCACACACACATCTGTTAACACCTCACATCTGCTTCGCACACACACATCTGTTAACACCTCACATCTGCTTCACACACACACATCTCTTAACACCTCACATCTGCTTCACACACACACACACACACACACACACACACACACACACACACATCTGTTAACACCTCACATCTGCTTCACACACACGTCTGTTTAACACCTCACATCTGCTTCACACACAAGCATAAAAAAATATGTATTATTATAAGAGAAAATTAAGCATATGTAAGATTTGTTTACATTTTATCTAGCACATTTTATTGTTAATTTGGCCAAATAAAATCATTGCACAGCCTATTGTTATTATTCACCTTATATAATTATACAGTACTACATAACCTTGACGGTCACTGTATGCCCTCCCTGACACGGGTGACAACCTCAACCTAACCTACTGTAACTTAATATAACTTACCCTACCATACCATACCATACCATACCTAACCTAAACTACCCCACCCCAAGCCAATCAAAACCAACTTAACCTAATCCTGACCGCCACAGTTTGTCCTCCCTGATACGGGTAGCCATCTCCCACAATCGCCGTGGTGATATCTCAGTCTGGGAAGATTTTTGGTTCTCTCCTGGACCACCCTTGGGTCCGTGGTCAACAGTAATACAAGGAGCACAACCTTGGGACCTGTGTAATATGTGTGTGCAAGTTTCATGTCTTTAACTGCTTCCGTTTTGGAGCTGTGCTGTAGCTGGGACAGACACAATTTAGAGATAGACACGTCCATTTATTACTCTACATATTCTTATTTTGAAAAAAAGAAAGTTTAGAAGAAAGTTTAAGAGCCATTATCTCTGGTTTGATCTTAAGCCTATACACCAAAAACAGTCCTTCATAGAACAGTAATTGAGGTACTGGCCGGAATATAACCTTAGGTCTCCATGACGGTTTTGACAGTGTCCCCTGACCCATGTACTGAACTCAAAAAATTTGAAATATTTTTTTCTAATGTAGATTCTTATACTGATTCAAAAAATTTTATTTTTTGATAAATTAATATTAAAATCATAATAGCCCATTAAACTTTCAATGATCTACATTGAAATGTTACACTGTGGAGTAAAATACTAAGAAGAACAACCAAACAAGCCTTTGAAAACCTGACCTAACCTATAAAAGGTTAAAAATTGCTTTCGAGTTCATGGTTCCCCCTCCTCATCGGAACCCCAAAAGACACCAACACATACTTAACACCGAAAACACGAATAAGGTAAAGTATATGATTTATAGTTTTAGGATTGTTATAGGTTGGGTAAGGTTGGATAAGATTTCCCAAGGCTTGTTTGGTGTACTCCATTGCGTGATTATATTGATGTGCAACAAAAATGATAAGGTTATTGAATATATTTAAGTACAATTATTTTCTTCATTAATTGCCAATGATACTCTGGGTCCAGTCAAGGATGTGAGCGACAGAGATGTGGCCGTCGGGATAGGTGGCCTTAAGCCTCGTACACACCAAAATACATTGTCTAGAAACAGTCGCTCAACAATGTTTCTGGGCTGTTGCAAGACAATCCAGAAACAGTAGCGAGACAGTCCAGAAACGCTTGGGATACACGGTAACATTGTTTCTGGACTGTCTACCGACTGCTGTGAAACAGTCCAGAAGCAATCGGCAAACTTTGTTGCTGGACATAGGATGCAGAAGTGGGTGCCTGTGTTTTTATTTCCTAAGGAGAAAGAAGATGGAGAGCAAGGTAAAGTCCTAGACGATGGTGGAGGAAGGAACAAAATATGGAGAAAAACTAATGACAGACCTGAAACAAGAAGATGCAGCTGGATTTAGAAAAATTTTAAGAACAATAGCTTCAGATTTTTAAATATTACTGAAAATTTTTGGTCCCAAAATCACAAAGCAAAATACAAACTATGGAGCCTCAATCCCTGCCAAAATACGTCTGGCAGTACCAGTAAGGTATCTTGCCAGTGGGGACTCATTTACAGGCCTGATGTATACCTTCAGTGTCAAAACAGTCAATATCTTCATCGTTCCGGAAGTGTATGACGTTCTCATTGATGCCCCAAAGGAATTTGTATTAATTTTTGTTGTGTCTTAGGCTATATGCTCACCTGATTTACATCATCAGTCCATTGGCCGCCTCTTGGCTCGTTTCCTCCAATCAGGAAGATAAGCGGTTCATACCCGAACCACAAACACTTCTTAGGGGAACAACCACTTTTTTTTTTTAGAATCACTCAACTTTTTATGTTCTTTCCTAATTTTTCTACATTAGCTCATTTGCAAGTTTCTGTATGGCGTCTTTCTTTTTTCATCGGTTTTTATAGTCTGGGCATGTGACATCCCATAAAGAAGGAATAGCATGTAGCATCTCAATTATAGAAAGTGTTGTTTCAGTTGTCCACATGATGCTGAAAATAAAAGATATCAACTACATGTAGTACTGTTAACGAAGCAAACAATAATGCATGTAGTTCTTAAGTGTAAGCAAACCCACCTCACAGATCACAGGCTGAACGTCAACTGATACTCCATGTTGCCAAATGCGTCCAGATTGAGAAACTTTGTATCTTGTTTCCCTTACGGGATGGGAAACAAGAAACATATGAAGTCGTGTTTCTGGACTGTTGCGAGAAAGTCGCGCAATAAATTTGTATTTTTCTGAGACAGTCGTGCAACATTCCCGAGACTATGTTGCGCAACAATGTATCTCAGTGTGTACTCGGCGACAGCCTTCAGACGCCACGAAGGTGATGACCCCAGCCAGCACAACCCTCGACCCGTTCTGCAACGTAATCAGGTTGGGGGACCGGTGGTAGAAGCGGTACCGTTCTTGCCTAACAAGCGAGATGTCACGGGTTCGATTCCCGGGCCTGTGGATGTTGTTTGCACTTACTTCCTAGCCCCCATTAG
>NW_024717620.1:3930333-4028971 GCF_018991925.1 Homarus americanus | reverse complement strand
ACGCCTTCCATCTTGGTTCTCCCCACCCCTCCATCTCCCCACCCTCCATCTTCCCCTCCCCCACCACCCCTCTCCTCCCCACCTGACGCCATATTCCCCAACATTTATATACAAAATTTAACATAAACAAAGATAACCTGAATGGCGGTGAAAATGAACAAAGACTCGACTGTACTAAAGACATTCCCGAAACCAGAATTTGACTTGTGAGTTGACTTATGAGTTGACTTGTGAGTTGACGTATGAGCTGACTTATGAGTTAAGTTCTATATAATTCACTTTTCTGTTTTATTTCCAGTTTCGTGAGTTTTGTTTTAGTTTCTGTAGCTGTAGGTGTGTGTGTGTGTGTGTGTGTGTGTGTGTTATACCGGGTTTATTTTGGTGTTTTAGTTATATATTTTAAACCATCTTGGACTTGTTTAGTTGTTTTGTTTACTTTGTATTGTATTGTTGTTTGATCTACGTAGGTCTGTTCTTGTGCGATATATTTATAAAAACAAATATTTGGATATACTTCTGGTGATGTATATACCGGTATATTAATTCTTATACGGATATACTCAATGTAATTTTAATAAAGGATATAATAATTGTTACTATATGAAGGTGTATTAGGCACTAGAGGCGAGAGTCCTATATTAACTGGTAGCCTGTCGTCGCCCCTACTACAGGTCATGACGTCACACACGGCCGATTTTAGCAAATTATGCCTCTCAGGTAAACATGTTGACGACCTGTTGTGAATATGATTTTATTTTTCCTGTAATGGTGCTCCTGCCGCCTCTCAGCTAACAGGCGCTATTTTGGAGCGTTGGGGAGTGGATGAGGGAGAGAGGAGAGAGAAGGGGAGAGGAGGAGGATGGAGCCGACACTACATTAAGAATGCATCGTGGGTTCAGGCGAGGAGGAATGGGGGAGGGGGAGGAGGAAGAGAAGGGGGCGGCCACTCACTGCTGGTGGAGGAGGGCCGAGGATGGGGGGGAGAGAAGAGGGTGAGAGGAGGAGGAGGAATTGAAGAGAAGTGAGAAGAGGCTAGAGGAGGAAGAGGAGGAGGTGGTGAGGAACTTGGTGAGGACGTGTGCTGTATGTCCGCTGTACCTCTGTCCGTACGTGTCCGCCTGTCTCATTATTTATTCGTCCCTCTTTCCGTCTTTCCTTCCGTCCTTTTCTGTTTCATCCCCTCCCATCTCTTCCATCCACCCCCCTTCCCTCTATTCCATCCACCCCCCTTCCTTCTGTTCCATCCATCCTTTCTCTGTTCCATCCACCCTCCCATCTCTTCCATCCACCCCCCCTTCCCTCTATTCCATCCACTCCCTCCTCTCTCTGTTCACTTTCCCTTTCAATATATTTTCCCCCGTTAGCCCCTTCACCTGTCACCTGCAATATATCTGTTAATTAGGGATAATTACCTGTATTAAGTCTTGGTGGTTGTTGTCGAAAGTGTGTACCTTCTGTGTGTACTTAGTGCTAGGTGGTCAGAGGTGAGGTGTGATGAGATGAAGTGAGATGAGGTGAGATGATATGAGGTGAGGTGTCAGTCAGAGAGTTTACGTAGCTTAACTTATTTAAGAATGATTTATATTTTTTAAATGTTTGTGTAATTTTTGGTCACTAATGTTTATTTTTTGTAATGTTTTCGCTTTTCATTTTATGGTTGGGGTGTGTTTTTTCAGCTGTAAACATTTTAGGAAATTAATCTGTTTTTAGCAAGTAATCCCACACTTAGCTTTCACCAAAACACTCTCACTAGTTCTTTCACTATAAATCTCTCATTTAGCTTTCACCAAAATAACTTCTGTTTTAACTAAATCACGACCAAGACAACTGTATCTCAACTATAATCTCTCTCATCCCCCCCTCCCTCCCCACAGTGGCACTTAGCTTTCAATAAAATAGCCTGACCTTTCACCATAAATCTCAACTTAGCTTTCAACAAACATAGCTTTTCGTTGTGGGATGGAGGGGTGTAGCAAGTAACCCGCCAGGTGGACTTAACCTCCTCCCTCTTCTCCCCACCTCCTCTTCCCCCACTCCCTCTCCCTCACTCCCCACCTCTCCCATCTTTTCCCCATCCCTCCTTCCACACACCACCCCCCTTCCTTTCCTCCCCATCGCCCCCACCCACCCCACTCTCGACCAGGCCTGTAATCCCGGACCGCCGAGTGAGGTTATGTTTTAACTTCTTGCTTTTTTACCTTCAGGTGTCGGGACAGCGTGAGAGCCAAAGCTGATTTTCTTCTGATGGGTGAAGAGGGGGCGGGGGGGCCACTGATGCCTTGGGGGTGTTGGCCTGGGTGGGGGAGATGTTGGTTGGGGGAGTGTTGGTTGTGGTGATGGATTGGGGGTGGGTTGTATTGGCGTGGGTGAGGGAGGTGAAAGGGGGGAGTATGATGTGGTGGTGATTGTGGTAGATGTGATGATGATGTTAGTAAATGATTGTTATTATGGTATTTGTTGTGATCGGATAATTGTGGTAGGTTGTGGGGTTTGGTGATGATGTGTCGATTTAAGAGTTTGATGGAGATGTTTGTAGGTGATTGGTATTTATGGTGTTTGTAATGTGATGATTTATTAGGCGTTATAGTTTGGTTAGGTTGAGGTTGAGAAAATGACGTAAACAATGAAAGATAAGTAATGATGCCAACAATGATGAGTAATGAAGGCCGGTGATTAAATGAGGGTTGTAGTCCATTGACTGCTCCCAAAATTGGCTTTCTATTAAGTATGAAGCTGATGATCTCTATGAGTGGAAGAGAGAGGTAAGATGGAGAGAAGAGAGAGAGAGAGGGAGACAGATGAAATTAGAATAAAGGGGGGGTGAGAGGGAGAGGAGTATGGGTGATGACGCGTGAGGAGGAGGAGAGGGAAGGAGGGAGGTGGATGGACATGAGTGGAGGGAGGGAAGGGAGGGAGGAAGGATGGAGGGAAGGAAAAATAAATTTTGAAGAGAGAGAGAGAGGTATGACCCCAGGTGGAAATCGCCTGTCAAAAATGTTCTCACACATCTGTCATTATCTCTCTCTCTCTCTCTCTCTCTCTCACCTCTCTCTCTTATTGATTCTCAACTCGAGTGGCTTCCAGTTGTTTTAACTTATTTAGAGAACACTCACTCATTCATTACCTTCTACCCGCCTCTGTCTGTCTGTCTGTCTGTCTGTCTGTCTGTCTGTCTGTCTGTCTGTCTGTCTGTCTGTCTGTCTGTCTGTCTGTCTGTCTGTCTGTGTCTTTTCTTTTCTCTCTCTCTTTTATGTCTGTGTCCCTCTGTCTGTCTTGTCTGTCTGTCTGTCTGTCTGTCTGTCTGTCTGTCTGTGTCTCTCTTTTATGTCTGTGTCCTCTGTCTGTCTGTCTGTCTGTCTGTCTGTCTGTCTCTGTCTGTCTGTGTCTTTCTCTCTCTCTCTTTCTCTCTCTCTATGTCTGTGTCCTCTGTCTGTCTGTCTGTGCTCTCTCTCTCTCTCTCTCTCTCTCTCTCTATGTCTGTGTCCCTCTGTCTGTCTGTCTGTGTTACTAAATACACAAAATAATTAACCACACTAACAGACGAAGATAAATAGTGTGAGGAAAGTATAGGTGAGAGAAGGAGAAGAAGAGAGGAAGTGGAAGAGGAGATAAAGAAAGTGAGTTAAGAAAGAACACGAAAGAGATTAAGGCATAAATGAGAGAGAGAAAAATTTAAAGGTAGAAGATGAAGAAAAAGTAGTGAGAGGAGGAGGAGCAGGAGGAGGAGGAAGAAGAAGAAGGAGGAGGAGGAGGGAGGAGGAGGAGGAGGAGGAGGAGGAGGAGGAGGGCGAGGGAAAGATAGATGGGAAGGCGTGTAGGATAATTTAGGTAATGGTCTTCCTTCCCCACGGGTGTATGCAACAAAATGGCGACACTCGGCGCTACGAAGGACTAATTTTCACCCCTCCTCTCTCCCTCCCTCCTCTTCCTATACCCTCTCCCCAGCCCCCCATCCATCCCCACCACCTCTCCCACTCCACCTCCCCTCCTCCCACTCACCCCACTCCTCCCACCCCCCACCTCCCACTCCACCCCACCTCCCCTCCACCCCACTCCACCCCCACCTCCCACTCACCCCACCTCCCACCCACTCCTCACCTCCCACTCCCTCCCACTCCCTCCCACTCCACCCCACTCCTCCCACTCCACCCCACCCACACAACATCCCGCCAGAGAAAATCACATTAACGCGGTTTTCCTTAACTCGCTTTTCTTAACACGTTTTCCCTAGTCTGTCTGTCTCTTGTTTTTTTTGTTTCGGTCTTAACGTTACGATTTTTGCCCTGGGTTTTGGGAGGTTTGTGTTGAAAGATGTTTTATTTTTAGGTTTAAGGATGAGTTATTTTATTTGGAGTTTTTTTTAGTTGGGTTTTATTTGTTTTCTTTCTTGAGTTTTTTTTCTTTTTATTTTTATTTTATTTTTTTTATTTTTTTTTATTTTTATTTTTCTTCATGATTTTATACACACACACACACACACACACACACACACACACGCACACACACACACACACACACACACACACACATTTACACACCCCCCACGTACACACACACACACGTACACACAGTGCTACAAAGACGCACACATTAGAGAGTGAGATTATTCTCCTCCGGTGCAGATTGCTGGCACCGTGCCAGAGAGGACGGCACTGTGCCTCCCTGACACCAACACTCTGTTCCTCTCACACACCCATCATTATCTCTCTCTCTCTCTCTCTCTCCATTCTTGTTCCTCTCACCCATTCACAATTTTTCCTTCTTCTCTTCCCCTCCCCTTCTCTTTCCTTCCCTTCCCTCCCTCTTCTCCTCCCCCTTCCTTCCTTTCTCTCCCACCTTCACCTTTCTCTCCCATTCATCCTTCCCCTCCCTCTCCCCCCCTCTCTTCCCCTTCCCTCCCTCCGTGACGTCACAAGAGGCGAGAGATATACCTCGTTTTTTGTTCAATTGGCTCCTGGTTATCACTTGCCCATGTAAATTAGAATACGATTTATTGTGCGCGTAACTCACTTAATTTTTTGGTGTGTGTGTGTGTGTGTGTGTGTGTGTGTGTGTGTGTGTGTGTGGTAGTTGATTGATGATGCACATGAAGACACACACACACACACACACACACACACACACACAAAACAACAAACATTAATAACGACAATAACAGACACAGTAAAGGTAGAGACAAGTAACAAAACAACAACAAAACGAACAATAATAACAACAACAACAATAACAACAATACCAGAAATAACAAAAACATTAACAAAACAAAATAATTAAAACGTGTGAACAATAACAAAATGAATAAAACAAATACGGAAAGTGACGTAAAAGCGAAAGAATAGAGTGAGAGAAGAGAGACAGAGTAAGGAGAGAAGGAAGAGTGAGAGAGAGAGAGAATGAGATAGTAGGTGTAGAAGGAAAGAGAAACAGAGAAACTAAAAAGTGAAAAGAGAGAGAGAGAGAGAGAGAGAGAGAGAGAGAGAGAGAGAGTTTGTGTGAGTGAGTGGACGGGTATAGGGAGAGGGTAGTGTCCCACCTTCCCTCTCTCCTCTCCTTTCCTCCCTCTCTCCTCTCCTTTCCTCCCTCTCTCTCTCCCTCCCTCCCACCCATTGCTCCGTATCACATCCTTAAGCAAAAATGCATTAAGAAATTCCCTCCATTGGCGAGGGAGGGACGGTGGGTGAGAAGGAGGTTGGATACAAATGTGGGTGGGTGTTGCTGTGGATGTGGGAGCTGATGTGGGTGGGTGGGTGCTGGTGTCGATGGCGTGCCCGAGGTACTAGAAATGAGGGAGGAAAGGAGGAGGAGGAGGAAGAGGAGGAGGTATTGATGGGTCTTAATGAAAAGGAGGAAAGAGAAGGGAAGAGGAAGAGGAGGGTATTGATGAATGTTAGTGAGGAGGAGGGGGAAGAAGGAGGAGAGAGAGGAATGAGGGAGTGAGGGAGGGACACAGCGACACCCTACATTTCCCTGCATCTTCAAAAATTTTAAAAACATGAACGTCGTTAAGATGTCAGCAGAGAAAAACACGAAATTTCCATTTGGCACCAGGAGAGGGCGAGCTGACACGGTCCTGGCCAAAAAAATAGAAACTTTAAACTTGTGAGTGGTACTGAGTGGGGGGGGGAGGGGTGAGAGGGACGGAGAGTGAGCGGGTTGGATAAGAGGAGAGGGGATGGAGGAGACGGACGGAGGTGGGAGGGTGAAGGGCAGAGGAGGAGGGAAGGGGGCAGGGGGAGGAGGAGGGAAGGGGGGGCAGGGGGAGGAGGAGGGGGACAGAGGCGCGGGGGGATGGGAGGGTTGGATAAGAGGGGGAGGGGGAGGCAGGGGGAAGTGGGAGAAAGAGAGAGAGTGGAAGGAAGTGGATGGCGGATGAATGAGGATATGAGAGGGTAGGCTGGATATATGGATTGGTTGGATGGGTGTGTGTTGAAAGGTGGGATGGATATGTGGGTGTTTAGAGAATGGTTCGGGAATGGGTTTGTTTTGATGGGTGAAGGGGAATAGGTAAAATAGATGGGGGTGATGGGGTGATGGGAGGGTGTATGGATAAGAGGAGACTGAGGGAGGGTTGTAATGGGCGTGGGTTAGTGTGAGGGATGGCGTGGGTAGGTGCAGACGTGTGGGCGTGGGGAGAGTGCAGGCATGTGGGCGATACAAGCATATTGGCGTGGGCTAGAATGAGACAAGGCATGGGTAGGGTGTAGGCGTGTGGGCGATACAAGCATGTGGGCGTGGGTAGGCGTGTGGGCGTGGGAGGCCAGCAGGTGCATCAGAATATCCCTAAAAAATAATAAACCACAACTCGCCCCTGAGACTCCCACCATACAACCACAAGGCGAGCGAACGTGTACGTCTGGCGAAGGTTTCACAAGCGTATCATCACATCACAAGGAAAGAGTGATACTACGCCAGGCGATACTGAATGCTCATAGTGTCACAGTTTGTAAAGGCTTCACTGACTTAACGAATAGAATAGCGTATAGTTTGTTATAATAGACAATATTATAACGAACGTCCATATAAGGGAATGATATAGTGTTATAGTGAAGAATGATGAAATAATTCTTGGCCAGAGTGACATAAAAGAGTGAGAATAAGACGAGGATGAGTTACTAGTTTGTTATGTTAAATACTGAGAGAAAATACAACATTTGTCTTGTTAATGATGTTAGGAGAGTGATGTTTCCTCTTCCTCTCTCTTCTTGTTCCTCCCTCCTCTTCCGTTTCTTCTTCCTCCTCTTCTGTTTCTTTTTCCTCCTCTTCCGTCTCTTCCTCCTCTTCCGTTTCTTCTTCCTCTTCCTCCTTTTCCGTTTCTTCTTCCTTTTCCTCCGTTTCTTCTTCCTCTTCCTCCTTTTCCGTTTCTTCTTCCTTTTCCTCCTCTTCTGTTTCATCATCATCATCTACTTCTTCTGCCTATTCCGTTTCTCCTTCCTTCTCTCTCTTCTATCTAAACTTCAATTTCTCTATCTCTCTCATCTCTACCCATCTCTCTCCTTCCCCACCTTTCGTTTATCAGAGAGAGAGAGAGAGATGAAGATGAAGGGGGAGGAGGATGAAGAAGAGGGAGGGGGGGATGAAGAAGAAGAGGGAGGGTGAAGGAGGAAGAGGGAAAGATGTGAAGATAAAGACGGACAATATTTTACTGGGCAGGTGGCGCCCGGGGGGGAAATGGAAAAGATGGCTGCAGGTGGCCGAGGGAAAATTTCAATATATAATACGGATATTGTTGATGCCTGCATACTACTGAACGATATTTTCATTTCGGTACGTAAACCGACCGCGAAATATTGTTAACCGGAGAAATATTGTAAACTAGGAGGGAGGGAAGGGGGTAGAGAAGAGGGAAGGAGAGAGGAGGAGGGAGGGTAGTACAGAGAAGAAGAGGAGGATAGAGAGGAGGAGGGGGAAGGGATGGAGAGGGGGGTAGAGAGAGGAGGAGGAGGGTAGAGAGAAGAGAGGGGGAATGGGTGGAGAGGGGGGGTAGAGAGAGGAGGAGGGAGGGTAGAGAGAAGAGAGGGGAAGTAGAAAAGAGGCAGAAGGTGGAAAATAGAGAGGAGAGGAGGGAAGAATGTACGTGTTTGTATATATATAGCACTTCAATCTTCCTTCTTCACTAGCCCATCCTAAACACCCTCCCCTTTGCGGACTTTCTCTCCTCCCCCCCTCCACTACCCCCTCCTCTCCTGCCGTGTCTTGGTATTGCTCAGGTATGCATTATTTGAACGTTGGTGACGTACTCCTTCCCTCCGTGTGTTTGTGTGTGTGTGTGTGTGTGTTTTATTCAAGTTTCATTTTATACACTGCCGTTCAACATTGAATACAGGTATTTGGTAGACTTGGATGTTTGGGCTTGTTGACATGTTTAGGACACGTGTTTGGGGGATGAAAAGTGTTTAGGGAATGATGTTTGGAATGAAGATTTTGACAGGTTAGGTTAGGTTAGGGTAGGCTTTACAAACCAAGGATGCAGTAGAGTAGATCAAACAGCGGTGTTGGCAATATTAGAATGATTAAATATTACAGTAAGAATGATGGTAATTAATAGGAATGGTGGTGGCAGTAAGAATGGTGGTGGTGGTGGCAGTAAGGAATGAGTGGTGGTGACGGTAAGAATAATAGTGCGGTTGGGACGGTAGTAGGGATGGTTGGGACGGTAGTAGGGATGGTTGGGACGGTAGTAGGGATGGTTGGGACGGTAGGAATCATGAGAGTACGAATTCAGAAAACAAAGAATCCAGGAACAGACAGACAGAGATCAAGTGATCGTATGTCTTTGAAAATCTTAAAATATAAACAAAATAAATTCATATAAACTCAGTAATGTCTTTATTTACCAGTATAATGTGTGTATTTACCCCCATGGAGGCAACAACAAAGGAGGGACGAGTCATACATATTGTCACCGGGAAATTTTTATTAGTTTATATAAAGTGTTTGTGTGTTTACATTATCTCCCGTCAACTATTATGGTAGAATCCCCCCCCCCCCTTCCTCTCACAACACCACCACCATTTTATAACAGCGTGCCGTAAACCCGCGGCATCTTCAGAAATCCTGGCCCGGCTCCTTATCTCGCCGGCGATTGTTTAATATCTGAGCAAGACGCCAGCGCGCCTGTCCATGATGAGCGCAGCAATAAGATGGCGGGTTGGCGCGCAAATGAGATATCAGACGCGTTCGTATCCTTACATCGTGACTCCGTTGGTTCATCATGGCGGCGGGTGATTGATCCGTTTCATTGTTACTGACGATTGTGGCTGGAAACTATTCCTGAGTTGCTGTGTTTTGAGTTAATTAATGATGGGATGTGTTAATGATATGCTGATATGTCAATAAGTTAAGATCCGTTTTCTATGGATAGGTCGATCTTTCCGGACAAAGTTTCCCGCCATTTGTACTTTACTGCTGGAGCCCCGAGTCCTGCTCTCCTCCCTCTCTCTCCCTCTCTCTTTCTCTTTTTTCCCCTCGGAGGCCGCCTTGCTCACATCCTCTCACTGGCTCCCTCTCTCACGTCCCTCGCTCACTATATTGTTGTTTTTTATGTATAATGATGAGTTCCAGCGTTCGATACGTGTTCAGCTTATAATATTTTACGGGTTCGTGCAAGACAAATATGAAATTGTATCCACCGCCTGGGAAGAAATGATGAGATTTTTCTTCCTTGCTATATTTCACACCAGTTTTTTCATTATGTATACGTGGTTTTTTTCTCGAAGTATCTGCAGGTATCTCTCTTTATCTTTGTCATTCTGTCTATTACCTATTTATCCGTCTTCTTATCTATCTTCTTATTTCTTTTCTGTCTATCTGTCTGTCTGTCTCTCAAACAACAACAAAGCAAACTGTCCTTATCACAATCTTACCAACGTATACTGTCATAACCTGAACCCCCCAAAAACAAGGTCTGGCAGAAGAGTCGCCAAGCCGTGGTGGATAACAGCATGTTGTCTCTGTAATAACTCACACTCATTACGGCACAGTTGAGACGCCAATGTTATTACACCGTCTACCTGAAATGTCTTGAAAACTCCTCTGCCTCGCTAACTTAAATGGCGACTCTCACTATTCAAGCAAACCCCGATAGTGCCAACCCTCCCTTACATGTAATCCGTTTTAAGCAAAGTTCCCGATAAAATTATTCCTCCTGGAGTCTTTAATCGGATGAATGTGATGATATTCCGTTGTTTTGGGGGTTTGGTTTTAGTTGTGTATTCGGATAACCGGAGTGGCCGTTGTAGCAAACCGTATTCATATATTAGTATTATAATGACATCTGGTGCCATCTATATCCTGGATGGCACACACGAACACAGCTGGCAGGCAAGGCAGACCGGGCTAGCGCGGGGGCCCAGATAACAAGCTCGTTTGACTTAACGTTAACAAGCTCGTTTGACTTAACGTTAACAAGATCGTTTGAGTTAACACTTGTTTCGAATTTGATCCTTGTTACTGCAAACTATCTCATTATGTTTTACGGCCAATTTCCAGCGTTGGGAGGTTTGGTTTGGAGGGTAGGAGGAGAGGAGGGTGTTGTGAAGGCGTGTTGTGTTGGAGAAGCTGTTGTAATCTGTTCTTTGTGTTTCTTAATGTGTTTCTTGGTGTTAATGAGTTTCAGGTGTTAGTTTCTGTTAGCTTGTTTTAGCTTGTTAGTTGGTGTTAGGTCGTGTTAGTTGGTGTTAGGTCGTATTAGTTGGTGTTGGGTCGTGTTAGATATTTGTTAATTTGTGTTGTGTTGACATGTGCTATGAAGTGTTCGTTTCCTTGAGTTCGTTTATGTTAATTTGTGATAGTTTGTCTTCCTTTGGGTTAAGGTGTGATAGTTCAGACTCTAGACTCGGTGTATCCATGGTACGACGTTGACTCTCTCTCTCTCTCTCTCTCTCTCTCTCTCTCTCTCTCTCAGAAACACAAACACCATTAAAAGTGGAGTGTGTTAAGATTGAAACCCCCATTAAAGTGGATTATGTTAAGACTGAACCCCTATTAAAGTGGACTGTGTTAAACCTGAAACCCCATTAAAAAGTGAAGTGTTTTAAGACTGAAACCCCCATTGAAGTGGAGTTTACACGTCCGCCCCCCGGCACATATCACATCCCTGGGCAAACACAAATGGCGCTCATATCAACCTGGTAACTTTTTTCCAAATTTTGTGAAGGAATCGGATGTTTTCCCCCGGGCGTGAAATTACTACTTTATATGAAAACTTTAAAAACCTCGTTAGGTGTCACTCTTGTTTCTCTCCCCAGGCACACACGACGTCCTCTTAATCCGAACTTGAGTCGCCTTATCCGAACTGTGGCGTCTTCTCCGAACTGTGTCGTCTTATCCGAATTGTGTCCTTATCTGAACTGTGTCGTCTTATCCGAATTGTGTCGTCTTATCCGAATTGTGTCGTCTTATCCGAATTGTGTCGTTTAACCGAACTGTTGTCTTATCCGAACTGTCATCTTATCCGAACTCTGTCATCTTATCCGAACTGTATCGTCTTAAACGGAAGTCACAAAGGAACGGTCAAGACATTTGGGTCCTGACATCGCTTAATTGGATTTCGTTTTAGAGACTTTCACTGTCTAGGTACAGTACAGTGAACCATGTTTTAATCCGGACTGAGTGTTTTATCCGGAGGTCACCAAGAGAGGGCTTAGTGTACACCCCGGTTAATTGGGGAGGATTGTAGGTCCTTGTAATCATACATACAGTACATACATACATACATACATACATACATACATACATACATTTACAACCTGATGTAAAAAACCAACAAAGTAAATAACAATAAAGCAATTTACAACATTATGTACAACAAACAAGACGTTACCCACAAAAATAAACAGCAATAACAGGATAACAACAAACAAACAACAAACAACAACAACAACACTAAAAATAAACAATAATGAATTCCCCTCACCGGGATACGAACCAGCGGCCTCCTGTTTAGAATCTTGTGATGAGCTCTTCTCGTCACGACAGAGAGCAGGAAAAAAAAACACTAAAAAGACGGGAGTTTGATAAAGGTTTCCATCGTCAATATGGATATGAAATTGTGATTTAATATTGAATCTTCCCGCCAGCGTAGAACTGTGCACATGAAATCCCTAAGTTTTAATGCAATATCCCTGTTATTGAGTGAGGGAACCGTGGAGGGAGGGAAGGAGGGTAGGTGGAGTGGAGGGAGGGAAGGAGAGGGGTAGGTGGAGTGGAGGGAGGGGTAGGTGGAGTGGAGGGAGGAAAGGAGAGGGGTAGGTGGAGTGGAGGGAGGGAAGGAGAGGGGTAGGTGGAGTGGAGGGAGGGAAGGAGAGGGGTAGGTGGAGTGGAGGGAGGGAAGGAGAGGGGTAGGTGGAGTGGAGGGAGATTGTCTGTGTGTGTCTCTCTCTCTACCTGACCTTATAACATTTGCATATGACCCGTTAATATAAGTGTGCGTGTGTGTGTGCCATTATAAACACATACATACATACATACATACATACATACATACAATCACTACCTTTGTGTTGATATAAACCATTATAACCCGTATATAATGATGTACTCAACACATATATAATTAATATTTACCAACCACATGTAACTTAATATATATCTATCCTACATGAATTATTCCTTACCAGGCTATAATTTAATATAATTTTCACCTAATTATATAGAACTTACATATAATCACACCTATACAACATACCATTTTCCAGAGGGTGACATAGATCTTCATAACATACCGAATCACCTGAAGAATACACACCCCAGTTTAGGTGAAATAAGCTGGGGTTCAGATTTACCAGCTGACCCAACATACCTGTACCTACCTACCTACCTACCTACCTACCTACCTACCCTCTACTTCCTTACCTGCCCCACCTACCCCCAACCTCCAACCCCACCCAGACCAGATCTTTGCCTCTCACGTAATGGAATCAGAGTGAGTGTCGCAGCCTGGCCTGATCCCCAGCTTATAGTAGAGGTTTTAAATATTTCATCTTGTCGTGAACGTCTGGCAGGAGATCGTTCGTAATGGAAGGGAAACAAACGTGTCTAAATGTGGACCAAATCCGGGCGTCTTGAAGGACGGGTGGCTGTCGGTGGCTGCTTCTTCCTGATAACATTTGCTGTCTTGGAATATCGCCCCGTCTTTATTATTATTATTATTGGTGTTATTGAATTTCATGTTATAGTTTATACTGTTTTGAATGTTGTTTCTCTCTCTCTCCCTCCCTCATTCTCTCCCCCCTTCCTTCCTTCCCTCTATCCCTCCTTCCTTTACTCCCTCCTTCCTTCACTCCCTCCTTCCCTCCCTCAGACCTTTGTGGCTTCAGAGGGGAAATTATCCCATCCCTGTGATGGTTCCTTGAGATGCAAATTAGTCCTTCAGCTCATAGCTCAGATGGGAGCTAAGACGCCCCCCTCCATCACCCCACTTCCCCTGCCCCCACACCGCACACCCCCTCACCTCACCCCTCACCTCCACACACCCTCACCTCACACCCCTCTCACCCCCTCACCTCCACCCCTCACCTCCCACACACCTCACCTCCCACACCCTCACCTCACCCCCCCCTCTCACCTCACACACCCTCACCTCCACACCCTCACCTCCCACCCCCCTCACCTGCACACCCCTCACCTCCACACCTCACCTCCACCCCCTCACCTCACCCCTCACCTCCACACCCCTCACCTCACACACCCTCACCTCCACACCCTCACCTCACATCCTCACCTCACACACCTCACCTCTGCCTCAAGACGTTTTTTCCTGTTTTTCTTCCATCGTGGTTAGTAAAGGTGTCCGGGCCGGGGGGATAATTCTAGGAGTCTTGGTAATAATATGTGTGTGTGTGTGTGTGTGTGTGTGTGTGTCGTGTTCAGATATGGTAGAGTGGATGGTATTATACATACATACATACATACACATACATGTACACGTACACACATACACACACACACAAGAAAAACACACATTTAAATACGTTCATCTATCTAAGAATAAACTCAAAATGTCTCCCCCCGCATCTCATCTCATCTCCTCAATCTTCCTCCGTCTCTCATTCTCCACTTATCTTCCTCCTCCTCCTCCTCCTCCTTTCCATCCTCCGGTGTAATCTTCCGTCTCCCAATCCTATTGATTTGTTTGCTATACTCAGCTTCCGTCGATGAAGTTTGAGTGTGTGCAAACACTCTTGTGAAATGAACTTTTCCATCTTGAACCAGTGACGTCATTACTCCTGCCAGCCACTCAGAGAACTAAGTGTTACGTCATTATATCCCATAACCAATCAGGAAACCGAGGCCGTGCGCGACAACCAATCAGCGCGCGGAACGCCCCGGCCAGGCCCCAGTGCTTATGGATTAGATAGCTATGCTGATTAAAGAAATGGATGTGACTGAGTTTTCGGACGAGTTGTCATAAAGTTCTGATTACGGACGAATTTTGACGGGAATTTCTCACGAGAGTTTTCATTTATTTTCGTCTTATCTGAGCTACGACGCGGCCGGATATTTATATTGAGAAAAAAGTGGGAAAAATCCACGATAATGATTATAATCTACACTGGTGCTCCAGAATGTATATAGATGTTTATACTTACATTACATCCACGTTTATAAACACTGCCTTGATAGGAAATTAATATACACTACCTTACAGAGGAGAAGGTAAATACACATCAATGACTATTCTACACTGACTGTCCAGAATGTGTATAGATGTGTATATATACATTATACCACATGTTAGATCTATATACATAATTTGGGTTTGTTTGGATAAGCTTATCGTGGAAACCTAGTATAAATTACCTTACATAACACAAACAAATTATAAAAATTACCTTACATAAAAAATATAAATTATTTAACACAACTAAATTTTGTAAATTAACTTATATATGAAAACAATATAAATTACACAAAAATAGACATGAATTACTAATTGTTATGGCGTCCCAGAATGTACATAGATAAATGTGTATACGTAATGTTGATCTGAGGTTGAATACGGCGTTGGTGGTGAAATTAATGTACATTTTGCTGATCACACCCGCCATTGTTAAGTTAAGGAGGCCGTGGCGTAGAGAGCAGTTCCCTGGTCTATTTATATGTACACTGGTTCGTTGGAATGAGTTATGTTCCGGGTGTAGAGGAGGAGGGGGTTGGGGGTGTAGAGGGGGTGTAGATGATGGAGGGAAGGGAAGTGTAGAAGGGTGGGGGAGGTGTAGGGTGGTGGGAGGAAACCAATAGAAGTAGTGGGAGAGTGTAGGAAACAGTGGGAGAGTGGCAAGGAAATGAGAAGTAATAAGTGGTGGGAGGAGGTAATGAAGACAGTGGGGAGGTGTACAGTAGAGATGACAGGAAGGTGTAGAAGAGGGAGGTGGAGGGAGGTGTAAAAAGGTGGAAGGAGGGTGTAGGAAGGTCTCGAGGATGGGGGGGGTGTAGGAAGGTGGAGGGTGGAGGGATGATGGAGAGAGAAGGAAGGGGGTGAAGGAAGGATGATCTCAGAACTTGTTATCCCTACGACCATAAATCGAGGGAGTTATATCCTTCTCTACAACCCGTGTCTCCCACCGTCTACAACCCGTGTCTCTCACCCTCTACAAACCGTGTCTCTCACCCTCTACAACCCGTGTCTCACTTTCTACAACCCGTATCTCTCACCCGCTACAACCCGTGTCTCTCACCGTCTACAAACCGTGTCTCTCACCCTCTACAACCCGTGTCTCACTTTCTACAACCCGTATCTCTCACCCGCTACAACCCGTGTCTCTCACCGTCTACAACCCGTGTCTCTCACCCTCTACAACCCGTGTCTCTCACCGTCTACAACCCGTGTCTCTCACCCTCTACAACCCGTGTCTCTCACCGTCTACAACCCGTGTCTCTCACCCTCTACAACCCGTGTCTCACTTTCTACAACCTTTACTCCCTCGTAGTCGGGACATCTATAGATACAGGAAGTGTGTGTGGTCGTACTGGTGACCAATTACTCCCGGACAGGTAAGATGTAGTAGCGGTGGTGGTGGGCTACAGGTGGGGTGGTGGTGGGCTACTGGTGGGGTGCTGGTGGGATGCTGGTGGGCTACAGGTGGGGTGGTCATAATATACATAGGATAAAAGTGGGTCACAAGTGGACTAGCAGTGGTTAATAGTAATAGTAGTAGTGGGCCACAGGTGGGCAGGCAGGCAGGAGTCGCCTGGTTAAAGTGAGTGGTGGTGGTGGTGGTCAAGGGCGGCCACCATCGATCTCACACAGGGGACACGACTCTGCCTGTTGTGGTGGACACGTGGGGGTGTGCTACTGAACCGTCGTCTCTTGTGGTCACTCACTGTCTCTTCCTCCTCCTGACCATTCACTGCTGGTTCTGCTACCGGTACGCCTCTTCTGCGTCTTCTGTTCTTGGTATTTCACTGCTGTGGGGGTGTTGGCCTCTTTCTGCTGTACTGTATTCACTGATGTTCTCTCTCTCTCTCTCTCTCTCTCTCTCTCTCTCTCTCTCTCTCTCTCTCCTTACTTATTGACTCCCGCTGTGTTAGTTACTTCAGTGTTGCTGGTGCTGTGGTGGTGTACTGTTGACCTTCTTGTCACCATTACTCATTACCTCAAACTAAGAAGAATCAAATACCTCAATAATTCTCTCATTAGACTTGACACCATCGTTAATATGTATGTTCATATGTGTGCCAATTCACCCTCTTGTCAAGCAGAGGTGGGCCGGCCAGAACCACTCCTGAATAGCTTGTATATTAAGTAGCATAATGAAGTCATCAGAGGCAACAGAAGAAAGACGGACGCAGTAACACTCCTCCCCTACACACACCGTAAACATGACCATCCTACAGTACGTCAGAGGAGAATACTGTAGCTCTCTTGTATACCGGAAGGAAGTGATGGAGTTTGGATTAATATTGGTCTCAGAATGATAACCTTGTGGCAACCCAAGTCATAGTGTTATGTCTTGTATCCTATTGTTGAAGTAAATGATGGAGGTTAAATCAGCTTTTACCCCAGAATATGACCTTGTGGAACTCTCCTTATTTTAGTGTTATTCTTTTGTTTTATGTGTCGTTTGTTTTTAGTTAGTTTACAATATAATATTTAATTACCTTCGTTCATTAACCAGGAGATTCCATCGGTGAATAGACCCACACAACGACACTGATTTTCTCTCTTATTTGGTCAATTTATACCTAATATTTTTTGTCGTGTTTATTTTATGTTATACAAGTCAGTGGGGAAATAAATATGATAGTAGACCCCCACGAGTCCCACCAAACACCACATTATACCATCTAGCACACCAATGGACTCTAATGACATGTGTAGGGTTCAATCCTCTTTCCTTCCTGCTCAAGAGGTCGAGTCATCTGCCAAGAAGTTGAGTCAAAAAGGGAGGATTGAGACCTTTTGAGCGTGTGTTAGTCCTAGATTAAAGGGATTGAGTTGTATCAAAGGATTTAATTTAGTAATAACGGGGAGGAAATGTGTATTAAAGGGTTGGATTTTGTTATTATAGAGTTGAGTTTCTCTCTGCCAAGGGATCGAATCGTGTTAGAAGTGAGGATTTTTTTTTCTAAGGATTGACTTTCTGAACTGATGTGTTCTTGAGGGTTTTGAGATTTGTCTTAAAAAAGTTAACATGTTTCGAGTTATTTTTATGAGTAGTTATGTTGTTATATCATTAGATTATGTTCTCAAAAAACGATGTTCTTTATCAGACGTAAAGTTGTCTATCAGAGCTTTGTGTTTAGTATTAATCATTCAGATGTACTTTAAAGGATGTTAAGCGTTGCGTCTCTATATGATGGTGATGTAAAGTGTTGCGTCTCTATATGATGGTGATGTTGAGTGTTGCGTCTCTATATGATGGTGATGTTGAGTGTTGCGTCTCTATATGATGGTGATGTTAAGTGTTGCGTCTCTATATGATGGTGATGTTGAGTGTTGCGTCTCTATATGATGGTGATGTTAAGTGTTGCGTCTCTATATGATGGTGATGTTAAATGTTGCGTCTCTATATGATGGTGATGTTAAGTGTTGCGTCTCTATATGATGGTGATGTTGAGTGTTGCGTCTCTATATGATGGTGATGTTGAGTGTTGCGTCTCTATATGATGGTGATGTTAAGTGTTGCGTCTCTATATGATGGTGATGTTAAGTGTTGCGTCTCTATATGATGGTGATGTTAAGCGTTGCGTCTTTATCTGATGGTGATGTTAAGCGTTGCGTCTCTATCTGATGGTGATGTTAAATGTTGCGTCTTTATCTGATGGTGATGTTAAGTGTTGCGTCTCTATATGATGGTGATGTTAAGTGTTGCGTCTCTATATGATGGTGATGTTAAGTGTTGCGTCTCTATATGATGGTGATGTTAAGTGTTGCATCTCTATATGATGGTGATGTTAAGTGTTGCGTCTCTATATGATGGTGATGTTAAGTGTTGCGTCTCTATATGATGGTGATGTTAAGTGTTGCATCTCTATATGAGGTGATGTTAGTGTTGCGTCTCTATATGATGGTGATGTTAAGTGTTGCGTCTCTATCATCTATATGATGGTGATGTTAGTGTTGCGTCTCTATATGATGGTGATGTTAAGTGTTGCATCTCTATATGATGGTGATGTTAAGTGTTTGTCTCTATATGATGGTGATGTTAAGTGTTGCGTCTCTATATGATGGTGATGTTAAGTGTTGCATCTCTATATGATGGTGATGTTAAGTGTTGCATCTCTATATGATGGTGATGTTAAGTGTTGCATCTCTATATGATGGTGATGTTAAGTGTTGCGTCTCTCTATATGATGGTGATGTAAAGTGTTGCGTCTCTATATGATGGTGATGTTGAGTGTTGCGTCTCTATATGATGGTGATGTTGAGTGTTGCGTCTCTATATGATGGTGATGTTAAGTGTTGCGTCTCTATATGATGGTGATGTTGAGTGTTGCGTCTCTATATGATGGTGATGTTAAGTGTTGCGTCTCTATATGATGGTGATGTTAAATGTTGCGTCTCTATATGATGGTGATGTTAAGTGTTGCGTCTCTATATGATGGTGATGTTGAGTGTTGCGTCTCTATATGATGGTGATGTTGAGTGTTGCGTCTCTATATGATGGTGATGTTAAGTGTTGCGTCTCTATATGATGGTGATGTTAAGTGTTGCGTCTCTATATGATGGTGATGTTAAGCGTTGCGTCTTTATCTGATGGTGATGTTAAGCGTTGCGTCTCTATCTGATGGTGATGTTAAATGTTGCGTCTTTATCTGATGGTGATGTTAAGTGTTGCGTCTCTATATGATGGTGATAAGTGACCCACAATAAATACCTCGACCCCATAGTTACGTTCTCTGCTTGGTATTGAGATCTCTATCAAGGGACAAAACATCAATTTAAAGCTTGCGTTTCTCTTATCTGATGTTGATGTATATATGACGCGTGATGAATACCCCGGCCATAGGGTTGATGTCTGGATAAAAGGGGTTGGATCCCGCTGGTTGATATCACTATGAAAAGGGGTTGAGGGAAAAAGACCCGTGGCCGCCCATCACTGTGAGATCAATGGGGCTTAAGAGCAGGTAGTCAACAGCCTCCCTCTTTGCTCGATCATTAAGCCCAGAGCCGCTGTATGCAAAGCGGCCCGTGCCCACACTATTCACTCCTCGCGGCCCCATTGTCCAGCGGCCTTTGTTGGGGCTCGCCACAGTGGCCAAACTGTGGGCACGCAACCCTCGCCGTGCCATGGGTCGTTTGCCAGTGTAAAGACCAATTAGGGTATTAATATGCTCTTGGAGGGTCGCCCCGACGCCAGAGGTGACGGATGGAAGAAGAGGCGGAGGAGGGTGTTGATGGGGTCGGGAGACGCTGAAGACAAGACTCGTTGCTTCTGTTGTCGTCGAATTTATCTTTTGACTAAAATAATTCTTATATCTGTGAGTTATTTTACCTGTGAGAGTGAGTTGTTCTATGGGAAATGTTTATAGTAATCGATAATGACTTTACTTACCTTTTAGTGGATACTACGTTAGTTTATGGCCAGACGGGACGTGAAATTACCAGCGATAAAGAGTTATTTTCACCGATTATCCCAACCAGAGATCGAGTGAGTCTGGCTGAGCACGATGACTAGGAGGAACTCTTAAGAGGGTTGGAATATACTGTATGCTGGTATAGTGTAGGAGTGAATTATGGGTCGTTTTTTAATGTAACTCTTTGCCGTGAGTCGATTCTGGAGCTTTTGATGTTAAGAGGAACTTGTCGGAGGGACTGTGTGTGTGTTGGGGATGGCAGTGGTAGGAGGTGTAGGGAGGGGCAGGGGTGAGAGGGATGGGTGAGGGAGCCTTTGATACCAGGCCTCGACACATCCTCAAGAGGTCTTCGTTTGTGACACCCACACAGTCAGCCTCTGTAGTAGCGACGATGGAGGGATTGGTGATGGTGATGGCGGGGTGTCGGGAGAGGAGGGGGGGTGGTGTAGTAGTAGTGGTGGTACTAATGAAAAAAAGTGAAAGTAGATCTTCTAAGTATGATAATCTGGTATGGACAATATACGTATGTTGTACAGTAATAATAATAATGATAATAGTAACAATAGCTATTAACGTTACTACTACTATTAATACTACTACTACTACTAATAATAACGATAATAACAACAACAACAGTGACCACGTTAGGTAATATACAAGGTGTGTACCAGGGCGCGTGTCGTCTCCCCAAACGCATATGCAAAGTAGCAGCTCTTATTGAGGAGGAAGATCACCCACCGCTATTGTGTGTCTGAGTGTTGGCAGAGCAGTGGTCAGATAGCTGCTGATAAGGTAGATAAAACTTAGTGCTGGTACAAGGGATTGGACGAGTATCGCTTATGTTGGCTTTGAGATAATGTGAAGTGGTGATGGTGGATGGATGTAGTGGTGGTGGTGGTGGTGGTACTTGTGATATGGTGGTGATGGATGGTGAAGGTGGTGGTAGTAGCGGTGGTGAGTGGTGGTGTTAGTGGTGGATAGTAGTAGTAGTAGTAGTGGGGTTAGTGGTAGATGGTGGTGGTAATGGATAGTGGAATAGTGATGATTTGGTGGTGGTTAGTAGTGGTGGTAGATGGATCGTGGTAGTGATGATGGTACTAGTAATGGAAGTAGTGGTGAGAATGGTGCTTTGATTCGTCGTCTCATCATTCACAACTCACCATGATATGCCACCATACACCGCCTATTATCATTTCCAACCTTTTTCTCCAATATTTCCAACCCCTTTCTCAACCCTTTTCCCCATTTCCAACCCTTTTCTAACACCCTCCATTTCAACTCCCAGGATACTCACAGTAACAAGAGAATAATGTAGATCATACTGTAGAGATAACAACACTAGGAAAAAAAACACCACCTCTTTACCCGTTTTCCGTTGCTGGCGTTACTATGACTTGGGTTCGTAAAGTCACACTGGATACGTGACGTTATGGGGTCTGTCACGCCTCCCTATCCCCTCTCCTCTCCACCCTACCTCTCATCTCTACCCTTCCCTCTCTTCCCT
The DNA here is from genome assembly GCF_018991925.1 of Homarus americanus. Taxonomy (NCBI): domain Eukaryota; kingdom Metazoa; phylum Arthropoda; class Malacostraca; order Decapoda; family Nephropidae; genus Homarus; species Homarus americanus. The sequence continues at coordinate 4,007,448 of NW_024717620.1, read as the reverse complement.
AACCCTCTCAACCACCCTCCTCCCTCTTCGCCCTACCCTTATCATCTCCCTGTCTACCCTCCTCACAACCCTTCCTCCTCTCCCTGGGTATGTGACGTCATGGGGGTCACGCCTCCCCCCAACCCTCCTCCAGCCCCTCCTCTCCCCCCAACCCCTCCTCTCCCCCATGGACCAGCCCCGGGGTGCTCATGTGGTGGTGGAGGCTCACAGGGGCCCGAACTCTCAAGTACTGTAAGAGTTGGTCCCCGGTGTTGACGCTGCCACTGGTCACTTAGTGGTCTGCCTTGTGCTGTGGTGTCTGCCTGATGTGTGGCCTTCCAGAGTCTTCCAGGAAAGGTGCGATATCTGCCTTTTCGTCTGGTGTCTGCCTGCCTTGTGGTGGGGTGTCTGCCTGATGTGTGGCCTTCCAGAGTCTTCCAAAGGTATGATGTCTGCCTGAAACAGTGGTTGACTTGTGCGTCTTCCAGGACGTGTTACAGTGCTGTGGTGTGACGGACGTGTTCCAGTGTTGTGGTGTGACGGACGTGTTCCAGTGTTGTGGTGTGACGGACGTGTTGTAGTGTGACGGACGTGTTGTAGTGTGACGGACGTGTTTCAGTGTTGTGGTGTGACGGACGTGTTCCAGTGTTGTAGTGTGACGGATTTGTTCCAGTGTTGTGGTGTGATGGACGTGTTACAGTGTTGTGGTGTGACGGACGTGTTCCAGTGTTGTAGTGTGACGGACGTGTTCCGGTGTTGTAGCGTGACGGACGTGTTCCAGTGTTGTAGTGTGACGGACGTGTTCCAGTGTTGTGGTGTGACGGACGTGTTACAGTGTTGTGGTGTGACGGACGTGTTTCAGTGTTGTGGTGTGACGGACGTGTTCCAGTGTTGTGGTGTGACGGACGTGTTCCAGTGTTGTGGTGTGACGGACGTGTTACAGTGTTGTGGTGTGACGGACGTGTTCCAATGTTGTGGTTTCTAGTTGTGACGCAAAACATAGGACTTATATTGAGTATTTCGGAAGGTGACTCGTGGTTGTTCTGGGTTAAGTGTCTCAAAGTTCCCCAAAATCACCTAGAAAGTTTCAAAATTCCTAAAAGTCTCTAGAAAAGTTTAAAATTATTCCCAAAGTCACCTAAAAAGGTTAAAAAATCCCCTAAAATCGCGTAAAAAGTTTAAAAAGTTCCCCAAATCGTCTATAAAGTTCCAAAGTGTCCAGTAGTAGTCTAGGAAAGTTTCAAAATTCCCCAAAAGTCCTTAAATAGTGTGTGAGGAATATTTCAGTGGTACTCCAGAGTTGAGTTCCGGTGGAAGGATGATGTGGGGAGGAAATGTTTCGAGGGGGAGGAAGAGTAGGAAGAGGGGAGGAAGAGTAACAAGAGGGGGAGGAAGAGTAGGAAGAGGGAGGAAGAGTAACAAGAGGGGAGGAAAGAGTAGGAAGAAGAGTAGGAAGAGGGGAGGGAAAGAGTAGGAAGACAGGGAGGGAAGAACTGGGAGGAGGGAGGAAAGGTAGGAAGAGGGGGAGGAAGAGGACTTGTGAGCTCAGGAATTACTTTCGGGTACTTGAGGGTAGGGAAGAAGGGGAGATCTTTGTAGGGAGGAGAGAGGAGAGGGAACCCATGGGGAAAGGAGGGTGAACCTTGGTATGGGGAGGGGGAGAGGGAAGAGAGATCTTGGTGTAGGGAGAATCTTAGGGAGGAGAGAAGGGGAGGAGATCTTGGTGTGGCGTCCTCCATATGACTCTTGAAGGACTTGACGTAAGCAAGAGAGTACCTGGGGGTATTTATCTTCTGGGGGAGTCAACCATCTTATAGAGAGAACCTTGCCTAACCTAACCTAATATAATATAACCTAACCCCCGCCCACCTAACCTCCCTAGATCCCTCCCTTATCCTCACCTAACTCCCTCCCTAACCTCACCTATCCCCCCTAAGTTTTTTTTTTCCTCAGAGATTTACTGAGTCTTGGAATTCATATTTTTCGTCTTAAGTCGTTTCTCAAAGAAAGGATTCGTGTGAGATTCACTGGATATTTCTCCATTGTGCGAATATACATTGTCCCCCTTCCTCGCGCGCCCACACACACACACACACACACACACACACACACACACACACACACAGCACCAAATACTTGTGAATGGGAATGAAATTGAATAGACTCTGTCGCTGGTTTGGGGGTAATCCGCCTCAATCCTGTGGGCGTGACGTAAGCATGAATCCGCAGCGCTACGAACGGCTCATCGTGTTGGTTCGATTTTGTTTTCCACCGCTGGAGGAAATGGGGGGTTAATCTCCCCCGTGGGCGAGGAGGAGGACCCCTGCTGCCCTGTGTTGGTGGGTCCTACTTCTCCTCTTCTTCTCCTCCACTTCCTCCCCCTCCTCCTCTTCTTCTCCTCCACTTCCTCCCCCTCCTCCTCTACTTCTCCTCCACTTCCTCCCCCTCCTCTTCTTCTCCTCCTCGACCCACAGAACTCTTCCTCAACCTGTGTGATGGACCTCAAACTTTCAACCTCACTTGTCACCATCACCTCACCTGTCACTATCTAACCTGTCACCATCACCTTACCTGTCACTATCTAACCTGTCACCATCACCTCACCTGTAACTATCATCTAACCTGTCACCATCACCTCACCTGTCACTATCACTCTAACCCCTGTCTTATCACCTCACCTGTCACTATCTAACCCTGTCACCATCACCTCACCTGTCACTATCTAACCTGTCACCATCACCTTACCTGTCACTATCTAACCTGTCACCATCACCTCACCTGTAACTATCATCTAACCTGTCACCATCACCTCACCTGTCACTATCACTCTATTTGTCACCATTATCATCCTCCTCGTCTGATTACCTCAAAGCTTAACGCACTAGAACATAATCCCAACGCTTAATACCTCCTCTAAATGATGAATAAATGAGCTAATTAGAACGACTTCGCTTCACATTTATTTCTCCCCATGAATGATGTAATGAATGAGCTAATGAACAAACCATCAGGCCAGTGAATGAAATGAAATAGACTCAATAATCACAATAATGACTCAGTCTGAATGAAGAATGAAGAACCTGATGAATGAGAGCGATGAATGGGGGGGGGGGGACTATATAACACACTGTTTCTGACTCATGATGAATGGGTTAATGAGACACGGTGAATACTGATGAATAAACCGCATTCAAGGGAGAGGGGAGGTGGACTGGCCATACAGTATTTGTCATAATGAAGAAATGAGAAAGGTTGTGGCTGTTGTAGGGGGTGTAGAGAGGTTGTAGGGGGTTATGCAGTTGTAGGGAGTGTTGTAGGGGACTGTTATGCCAGGGGGGTTGTAGGGGGTTGTAGGGGGGGTTGGATGTGGTGGTGTGGGTGTTGTAGATGTAGTAGGTGGTGTTGTAGAGTGATATTTAATGAGTTCCAGTGGCTGATTAATAGGGATGAACTGCTGGCTGACAATTCCTGACGGCTGTTGTGTAGGAAGGCTGACATAATGCTGACACTGAGGATAATTTTTGCGTTGTGTTTTGTGGTTGTGTTTGGGATAATGTTAACACTAGGGTTATTTTTATTGTTGTCTTTGTGTCAGTAAGGGGTTTATTACACACACGCACGCACACACACACACACATTACACACACACAGATACCTTCCTCCTCCTCCCTCCCTCCTCCCCTCCCCTCCCTCCCTCCCTCCTCCCTCCCTCCTCCCTCCCTTCCCTCCACATAACCTAACCTCATGCCCATCCTCAGTCACCCCTCCCCTCCCCACCCTCTTCTTTAACCAGACATGCCTACCCAGATACCCGTGGCAGGCTAGGCATAAGGGTAGTGGGTAGCGCGTGCCGTATATCACTACACTTTAATATGCAAAATAGCCCGTGTGCATGTCCCCCCCCTCCTGCCCGTGTGTGTGTGTGTGCCCCGCCTCCCCCTACTTAGGCCGCCTCCCTGCCCTCGTGTATGCAAATAGCCACATGCTTGAAAAAAAATCAAAGGTAAAAAAAAAAATTGGATCTGGCGCGTGGAGTACAGCTGACAACCATGACGAGGTGGTACTGATGGTAGTGGTGGTACTGGTGGTGGTGGTACTGGTTGAGTGTGTAGTGGTAACAGTTGACTGGTACGGGTGGTGGTGCAGTAGGGTATGCAGGTGGTGGTGGTAGTAGTACTTGTAGTGTTGGATGGAATGGTGGTTGTGATGATGGTGATATTGATGGTGGTTGGGGTGGTAGTGGTAGTGGTGGTTATGTTGGTGATGGTTATGACACTATTTTGTCTACCAATTAAAATTGTGGTTCTATTTCCAATTCCTTCTCCTGATGACACTATTCATGGCACTACTACTGTTGGTGACATTAATCCTCGTATTTCTGATAATCTTGTCACTATTCCTGTTACTATTTACTGTGGCACTAATCCTGGTACTACAGATTGTGGCACTAATCCTGTTACTATTTACTGTGGCACTAATCCTGGTACTACAGATTGTGGCACTAATCCTGTTACTATTTACTGTGGCACTAATCCTGGTACTACAGATTGTGGCACTATTCCTGGCACTGGTGGTGGTATTCCTCCTGACGGTGCAACTGGTGTGGGGAGTGTTGCTGATGTTTATGATATTACTGTTGTTTTTACGCCGTCTTCACCTGAGGTACTGACGGTGTTTTATACTGCGGCGTCCCTCCTGCTGCTGGCTGGGGAGGTCCTGGTGTCCTATGGGTCCTGGTAGGGGGTGTCCTGGGGGGGTCGTGGGTGCTGGCAGAGGTTATAGGCAGCTGTGGGTGCTGAGAGAGAGTTCCTAGGCCTCCGTGGGTGCTGGGAGAGAGTTCCTAGGCCTCCGTGGGTGCTGGGAGAGAGTTCCCTAGGCCTCCGTGGAGTGCTGGGAGAGGTTCCCTAGGCCTCCGTGGGTGCTGAGGAGAGAGAGAGCTCCCTAGGCCTCCGTGGGTGCTGAGAGTTCTAGGCCTCCGTAAGGTGCTAGGGGGGAGTTCCTAGGCCTCCCGTGGATGCTGAGGGAGAGTTCTAGGCCTCCGTGGGTGCTGAGAGAGTTCCTAGGCCTCTCCGTGGGTGCTGGGAGAGAGTTCCTAAGCCTCGTGGAGTGCTGAGAGGGGGTTCCCTAGGCCTCCGTGGGTGCTGAGGAGAGAGGTTCCCTGGGCCCTCCTGGCGTGGGTGCTGAGGAGAGTTCCTAGGCCTCCGTGGGTGCTGGGAGAGAGTTCCTAGGCCTCCGTGGGTGCTGAGAGAGAGCTCCTAGGCCTCCGTGGGTGCTGGGAGAGAGTTCCTAGGCCTCCGTGGGTGCTGGGAGTGCTGGGAGAGGGGAGGTCCTGTGCCTGCATTTATTCCCGCACCTGGAGTTCGTGGAGCGTGATCGAGCCTCAAGTTTTTTGTTCAGGGATTTTAATATATTACTTTTGTCTCCAGTTTAATCCCGGGCCACTGCAGGCAGCCGCTGGTGCACACACACACACACACACACACACACACACACACACACACACACACACACACTTCAGAGAATTTGTATATTTTTCACTCCAAAGAAACGTAATTCTCACACTGCAACAACAACAATAAAATAACGACGATGTGTTATGTCAAGACGGTGTACAACCCGGGTTTAAACTCATTAAATCCATCACGAACAATCACCATCGCCTGACTGTCTTCTCTACCTTCAATACTTATAATATTGATGGACTCTACGCCAGACGAACGATCGCCCGAATTTTGCACCTACTTCGGCAGATGTACAGTGTTCGGAAATTTGGACTGTAAACTGTAAGGAATCGGATGCTGCGAGATACTGTCAACTGTATTGGTGGTCAGGGAGGCAGCGTTCAGTTAGGTTAGGTTTAAGTTAGGTTCTTGACGCGGCGTTTAGATTGCGTTCTTATTTTGGTAACTTATCTTGGGGAGGAAGCGTTCAGTTTGCGTTCTAATGTTTGTAACAACTTCCTGTATTGTTTTATTTGTTGTTTGTTTGTCTTTAATTTAACGGAACAAAACAAGAAATGCAATGTGTGTTGAAGAGGTGGAGGGAGAGGAGACGGAAGAGGTGGGTAGAAGAGGTGGAGGGAGGATGTGGAACAGAGAGGAAGGGCAGAAAATGTTGTGGATATAAGAGAGAGGAAGAGGAGATAGATGGAAAGGGAGAAGAGAGAAGAGAAAATAATGTCGAAAGGAAGGAAAAAAGTAGAAAAAACAAAAGAAGCAGAAGAGGAAAAGAAACAGAGGTTAGATAGAGAGAGAAAGGGGGAAACAGACGAGAGAGAGAAAGGGGGAAACATAGATAGATAGAGAGGGGGAGAGAGAGAGAGGGAGAGAAGGAGAGAGAGGGAGACGGAGGATTAGCCGTGACAATGCAGTCGCCTATCGATCGCCTCTCCACTCAGGTATGCAAATTAGCCGCACTAGTGTAAAAAATGTGGACCGGGTTAACTGTGTGTCGGTGTAGCCAACCAGCCACCCTCTCTCTCTCTCTCTCCCCCTCTCTCTCTCCCTCCCCCCCCTCCCTCTCTCCCTCCCTCCCTCAGCTGCCTCTCACCCCACCCCACCACGTTACGCTTTTTTTTAATTCAGTTTATTATACGTTATGTTAATATATGATAAACTTTTTATTTCCTCTGATATAGGTTAGGTTAGGTTAGGTTAGGTTAGGTTAGGTTAAGAAAAACGTTAAAATTAAGTTAAGTTAGGTCAGGTCAGGTCAATTTAGGTTAGATAAGACTGAGATTAAATTAGTTAGGTTAGGAAGGTTATATAAAGTTAGATTAGGTTGGAATAAGGTCAGGTCAGGTCAGGTCAGGGTGGTGTTGGTCGCTGGGTGTACTGGGTGTCAGGTTACGTGTCCAGGACGGCCACCAGGGGCGCTCTTATCATCTCTCGTCTGGTCGTATTTTGTTTGTCGTGTTGTTTGGCTTTTTTGTGGTTGTTTACGTTTGTGCATCAATTTGTTTGTGGCTTATCCATGTCCGGAACTCCGTAACCCTATCCGTATCCTAATATCCGTAAACAAGTCGGTTAATTGTTATTCTTGTCAATATATATGTAAAAAAGTGTCCGGTTATCTTCTTCTTATTGTCTTGATATCCGTAAGCATGTCCGGTTGTCTTTTTATTATTATCCGGACATCCGTAAACCTCTTGTGTCAGGAACATAATTCCTGTATCAGTGGTCAAGGTTAAGTTAGGTTACTACTGAAGGTCAAAGGTCAAATATGGCTACAGGATTATTTTTACACCTGTTGCTAATTGTGTGGCTTTGTTTACCTGTGGATGTGTCTATGTGTGTAGGGTGATGCGTGGATACATATATATTTATTCATATGCAATTGGATGTGTAAATGATCATGTCTGTGTGTGTGTGTACGTGTATGTTTATAAGTGTGTGTATAGAGGAATGCATTACGTCTTGCCAGTAACTCGACTGAGACGATAAAGCCGTCTTGACAAAGCTTTTGTAGCGGCTGTTAGGATATTGATGGTGCATTGGACGCGACCGCCTACCTCCCTCCCTCCTTCCTTCCTTCCTTCCCTTTTTCCTTCCATCCCTCTCCTCCTCTACTGTCACCTCCCTTTTCTCCCCCACTCCCCCTCTCTCTTCCGCCACTGTCACCTCCCTCTTCCCACTCCTTCTTTTCTCCAGCGCGTGCCCAGACGACGCACCTTATTAGTTCGAGTCTAGAGAGCATCGGGGGAAAAAACGAAGCTATGTAAATATGCAAATAGGGGGCGGTGGGCAGACGACAAAGGCACATATGGTAACGAGGTGACGGCGTGAATGAGACCCCAGTATAAGGTGTATGGTAATGCTGGCCGCTGTGCTGACGTGTGTGTGTGTGTGTGTGTGTGTGTGTGTGTGTGTGTGTGTGTAAGTATTATCGTGCCTGTCTTTATCTTAAACTGACTCCATTTGTCGTCCCCCCCCCCCCACACACACCCACACCATCATGCCCCACACTCCCACGTTAACGTGCCACATCCTTGGGTTCAGAGGCTGGGAGTCACACCTACCGTCAACAATCACACACAACTGAGCCGTAGTGGTGTGGCTCCTGTCGTCTCCAGTACACGCGGACACACCCAGTCTGTGGCTCAGGTACTTTGGGTTATATAATAATAGTAATAACAATAGTAGTAATAATGTTAATACTTATAATAGGAATAAATATACTGATATTAATAAATGATAACAATATTAATAATTATAATACATATGATAATAATAATGAAAATAATAATAATAATAATAATAATAATAATAATAATAATAATAATAATAATAATAAAAAATGTACGTTTGTGTGTCTCGTGGGTATATGAAGTACGCAGAGCAACACAGAGCAGCGTGTGATGATCATATTGGTGTTGTAAGGTGTCATTATTACCAGCTGTGTCACTACTCTCCCTCCCTGTGCCTGGGGCGTCCTCATAGTGTCTCGCCACACACAGCTCCTCCCCCCCCCTCGCCACCACAACTACCCCTCCATCTAGCTTACTCGGTGGTCTACATTATCTCCGCCACCCTCTCTATTGTACACTGTTATGATTCCCAGCCGGAGATAAGCTTCGCATGCAAATTCTGCCATTGAGACAGCTTGCAATAAGGCGTCAATTGTGTGTGTGTATGTAAGTGTGTATGTGGAGGGTGTTGTGGCATGGGTGACGGGGGGGAGGAGTGGAGTGGGGTAGGAAGGCGGGGTATGCAGATTATGCCCCGCTGTCACCACGTGCAGGCGTGCCCACACACCCGCCGGCCGTGCCCCTGTTATGAAGGGGCCACCGCTAATTTGAATAGGCACAAGCCAATCTGCATACACCCCTTTATGAGAGCACTACCCACTCTAAATGGCCATTACTACCGAGCACCAGAGGACGGGTCGGCTCCTACCTCACCTCCCCGATAAAGCCGAGCACCGTGTACCTCTACCATACGGCTCTCGTACCAAATGACATCGGTGGCTTAACCTCCTCTGCGCCACACCATTATATTTCTCGCTATCTCGTGGACTCAAAAGAAAGCTCATTACATTCTGACGGACTGTCCAAGGCTTATTTATGGCTTGTGGGCGATTCATTGTCGACTGTTTTGATCGGTAATGACAGTGGTTGCAGCCTCTGAATCGCGGTGTGGTGGCGGCGGTGTGAGAGGCGTTGGTGTCGGGGAGTTATTCACCGCTAATATTCATCTCATTCTCGTCTCACCTTTTGTACAGTAATGGTCCGCGGTAAACAGTCGTCCGCACCTCATTAATCCTCCCGTCAGGAAGTGGAGGTGGGTCAGGGCCCTTGTGGAGGTGGGTCAGGGCCCTTGTGGAGGTGGGTCAGGGCCTGATGGAGGTGGGTCAGGGCCTGATGGAGATGGGTCAGGGCCCATGTGGAGGTGGGTCAGGCCCTTGTGGAGGTGGGTCAGGGCATTATGACTAACCACCTCTTGCTCCATCTGTCCACCTGCTGTTCTACCTGGCCACCTGCTGCTCCACCTGGCCACCTGCTGCTCCACCTGGCCACCTGGTGCTCTACCTGGCTGCCTGCTGCTCCACCTGGCCGCCTGCTGCCCAGCGCTGTCCACTGGAGTCGGGCAAACAATTTAATTTCTCTCAGGAGAGTTCATTACTGGAACACTGTATTGGAGGACATGTTATCATCGTCTTCCTTCTCTGCTCCTGTTTACACTACCCCTTGTTGTTTGTCTTAGTGTTTGTTGTCTGTCTTATTGTTGTTTGTTTGTTGTTTGTCTTAGTGTTTGTTGTTTGTCTTAGTGTTTGTTGTCTGTCACCCTCCAGCCCCTCCTCCTCCTCCAGCACCCCTTCCCATCATTCTTTCACACCCCTCCAGTCTCTCCCGATCACCTCTCCTACCCATGTGGTCCCCATCACCTCCCTCCTCCCCATCACCTCTCCTCTTCCTCCTCCCACATCCCCCTGCAACACACCCCTCCCACTGTTCTCCGCCCCGCTAGGCTCATCACCTGCAGTAGAGAGGAACGAGTGTTGAGAGGCAGAGTTGGGGGCAAATTTGGTGAAGGTAACAGTTGGGAGGAGCATGTGGCCAAGAGCATGTGGCCAAGAGCATGTGGCCACACCAATAAAAGTTCCTCGCCACTTTATGAACCTCTCGCCCGCCATTTTTAGCCGAGGTGAAAAATTTCTTCTTTTGGGCCAGTGTGAAGGATTTGCCATATTTATTGTCGGTCGGTCGGGCTGGTTGCTGGAGACTCACCACATTTTTGGGGGTCGCCAGATAATTTGTCAGAAGGAGTTTTACCTGTTCGCTATTTGCTCCTTTGTGGGTAGTTAAGATTGTTGTGGTTGTGGTTGTTGTTTCATGCTGGTGTTGTAGTTTTTATTGTTTATTATTTTTGTGTATTGTATTTTTTGGGGGGTGTTTCTTGGTGTTGTATTTTCCTGTTGTTGTTCTTTGTATTATTTCTTGGTTTATTTTGTATCATTTTGTTATTTTTTATCATTTGTAATTTGTACCAGATTTTGTTATTATATTTTTTTTTATTTTTTTTGTAATTGTTTTATGTAAGTTATTATTTTTATATCAGTTATATGTTGTTTTTGTTATTATTATTGTTCTCTCTCTCTCTCTCTCTCTCTCTCTCTCTCTCTCTCTTACTGTAGATACACTAGGAATTAATTAAAGGCAGAAATACTACACCTTATCTGACTTCATATTTCTCACTGGGATCAAGACTAATATTCCTCACTTGTATCTCTCACCTGAGGCTTCTGTAGTGAGACCAAGTAATATCCCTCTACTTCACTTCACACTTTCGTTATTATAAGTGTTTTAAGTAAGCCTCAGGTGCACTTAAGAGAGAGTGGATTAAATATTGTTTGTTGTATGTTGTGATTGTCTGTCTGTGTGTCTTTGTTGTTAATTGATTGATGTGAAGTAACTGGTTGTTCGTAGTTTTTGTTTATATTGTTATTATTCGGTATAAAAACTGTTTCTTGTATACTTTTTAGTGGTTATTGTGCTAGGTTGAGAGGTGGTAGTCGGTGGTGATTGTGGTAGGTATAGTTGGGGTGGTTGGTGATGGTGGTGGTAATTATGATGATGATGATAGTGGTGGTGGAGGTGATGGTCGCCGGAGCTGAGTGAGAAATATATCCTTCCTACCCCTCTCCTCCCCTCTACTCCTAACCCCCTCCCCTGTCTCTCCCTAACCCTCCCCTACTCCCCCTCCCCTCCCCAGTACTTTAAATGATAAAGATCACCTCAGGCCTATAATGATAAAACTCCTCAGAAACTGTAATGAGAATACCCTGAGGATGATATAGTCTCGTGCCGAACTGCCAAACTTGTGCTTTCCTCCCTCTTCCCCCCCCCCCCTTGGTGTTTCTTCCTCCTCCCATGGTGCTCCTAAGACCCAAACTCTCACAGGAACACCCTGAGATCCACCTCCTTATCACCATCACCCCACACACAGTTTCGCCTCTGCCCTTCCCGCCCCTCTCCACCCCCCTGTGTTGCCTCGTATTTTTTGACAGCAGTTTATCAGACAAGCACCAGATTCCCCCCAAGGAATATGTTTAAGACGTGGAACTGTATATTATCGATCTGTGTCTCACCTCTTTCATTATAGTACCTTAGTCTCCTACCCACCCCCTCCTCCTCTCCTCTTTCCTTCCTTCTTCATCCTTCTTCCTTCATCCTTCACGATAGACGTTTTTATTACAGTGAGAGTCGTGTCCGGTTTCTCCTCCCTCCTCCTTGCCATCCTGGGTGTGAGGCGCCCATGTACGTATGCCACTCTTACCCTCAGCACCTCGACAGTGTAATTGTAACTTTTAATAAAACTTTTAATAACTTCTTCATCAAACAGCCGACGTCTTCCAGGCGTCTCAAGTTTTATGGGTTTAATTTCGGAGGTTCGTTTTTTTTTTTCCTTTCCTCAAACATCTTGATTAGAAATTTTGAAAACTTTGAAAGGTATTTCTTGAGGCAGCCAGGGTGGGTGAGGGTGGTGGCGGCGGCCCCAGGGAGATATTTAACATTAGTTTTCATTTTTATACTTATTATCGTTTATGAAGATATGAGATTAGATTTACAATAAATTTACATTTTTACACCTACCAGCGTCCATGATAGGTAGTTTTATAATATTTTTACACTTACACATCACCCATAACAAGCAGATTTACAGTAAATTTACACTTCCTATCGTCCATAACAAATAGATTTACAATTTCCCTCACATAGAAATAAAACGTTTTCATGTTTAAAGAGAATAAAAGGTTAGTTTATAGCGTTTCATTTCCTTGTATGAGATTAATAGTGACTTGATACACACTGGGATAGGGATGATATTTAGAGCACCGACTGTATTTGGTGTCCAGGAATGTATCGTGTTTCAGGAATATTTCGTATCTTGTATCCTGAAATGTATCGTGTTTCAGTAATGTATCGTATTCAGGAATGTATCGTGTGCAAAAATGTGTCATGTATCGTGTTTCAATAATGTATCGTGTCCAACAAGAGACATTAAACCAGGACTAAATAAGAGACAATAAGGTTTTTAATGGTTTAAATATCAGTTTGTTTATAACCCAACATCGACAATAAATACACACACACACACACACACACACACACACACACACACACACTCCGTATATAACCGTCCTACAGGCCATCACAAATACGTTTCCTATAATAACTTTAGAAAGACATAACGGATGAGACTGAAACTTCGGGTACAAATTACTATTAAAGTTACCTAAGTTGTATCCAAAAATCAGGAATTTCTTATTTTATTTTCCGGAGTTATGGGTAATATTCCACTAAGAAAATTTTGGACAGGAAAAAGCCTTACAATGTGGTTTCTCTTTTATTTTTCATTTGGTTTAATAAAATTTACTTAATGTTTAAATCATAATGTTTATTAAGTATTTATTGTTCAGATTTATTTTAATATTTTTAGCTACTAGTTCTATTTGTATGTGTTTAGAGAGAATATTAAATGTGGATTATTCTCGAGAACCTTGAGAAATTTGTCCAAAATGGTGATGTTTGCTTAGGACGTTTTCCCCCATCTTTCCTTATTAGAATGTGAACGAGATATTAGGTGAATATTTTAGGGTTATGGCCGTACTGTAATATTGTGAACGTATGCTGTAGTGAACGAATTGTTATGAGGTGAACGTATGTTGTAGTGAACGTATGATGAGGTGAACGTTATTTTTAGTGTGAATGTATTGTTATGAGGTGACCGTATGCTTTAGTGATCGTATTATATGTCGTGAACGTAAGCTGTATTGCGAACGAACTATAATACGAACGAAATACCAAAGTCAATATAACATACAACTAAAATACAAAGTTGTGAACGTAATTTATGAACAAAAGACAATATCATAAACGTAATATTGAACGAAAACCACAACAACACAGTGAACGTGCTACACCGTCGTAATGTAGTCAGGGTATTGGTCTATCGCAGTGGTGAGAGAACGTATCGTAGCTCACTGTTGCAAGCACTATAGTGAACGTTAAGCGTCATCTGAACGGCATTTTCCTCAGCAAAACACAGAGGCGATGTTGTTGTGTTGTGTTGTGTTGTGCCGTGTTGTGTTGTGTTGTGTTGTGTTTTCTTTCGTCATTGTTACTTTCTTTCACATTTCGTTACTTTGTATGTTCTGTTACGTTACATTTATATACTGTGTTTTCTCCTCTGCGCGTTACATAGTATTTGTTACGTTACCTCCTTGAATGTAACACTTTGTTCCGCATTATATTTTTTATGAGTTACTGTATTTGTGCCTTGAGTTATCACCTTCTTTAAGGGTTATTTAATTGTTACGTCACCTCGTATATGTTACTTTTACGACACCTTTTCATATGTTACTATAATTGTTACGTCACCTCGTATATGTTACTTTTACGACACCTTTTCATATGTTACTTTAATTGTTACGTCACCTCGTATATGGTACTTTTACGACACCTTTTCTTATGTTACTTTAATTGTTACGTTACCTTCTCATTGTGTTACTTTATTTGTTACTTGTTACGTTATTGTTTGTGTTACTGTATTCACTACGGTGTTTCTGCTTTAATGTATTATTTACTTTATTTGTTTATTTGTGGAATTAATGTTTTTTTTTATTTGGATATATAAAGTAAAGTCAAATATTTTAATAAAGTTTTAAAGTAATTTTTCCAATAATATTAAGTACTGCATATAATATTAGTATGCATACATACATACATACATACATACATACATACATACATACATACAGTACATACATACATACATACATACATACATACATACATACATACATACATACATACATGATCTGAGATTGAAAGGTAAATATTGTCAATGTTAAGGCATAAATTATTTTTATTATTATTATTATTATTATTATGATTATTATTATTATTATTATTATTATTATTATTATTATTATTATTATTATTATTATTATTATTATTATTATTATTATTATTATTATTATTATACACATTGAAGATACAAAATTTTTATTTATATATATGGGTAAAATTTATTATGTCTTTGGTATCCCCAAAATGATTATTATTATTTATATTTTAATTTTTTTGTGTATATGGATGTGTATATTTGTAATTAATATTTAAAGAACGTGAATATATAAATATATGTATATATATATATATATATATATATATATATATATATATATATATATATATATATATATATATATATATATATATATATATATATATATATATATATATATATATATATATATATAAATATATATATATTTATTATTTAATACGCAAGTTTTTTTCAATGTTTATATAATTATGTTTATTAATTTTTCCTCTGAATATTTATACATAACTAATTCTTACGTGTTGTGATTATATATGCATACTAAATTTCCCTCTATATAACTTTCAACTTTCCATATCGATAGTTATAAATTCATCTACAATTAATATCAGAAATTAATTATCGGGCATAAGGTAGTTAAGTGTCTCAGCTCAACAGCGGCGAGAACTGAGAGATAAAGTCTCTCAGTTATTAAAGTTTAAATATTTATCTAGCTAATGAACGATGCTTAATGACCCTTAGTGATATATAATTTAGTCTGGTGTATATTATTACCGAGTTATATAATTTAGTCTGGTGTATAGGCCTATAATTACTGAGTTATGTAATTTAGTCTATTGTATAGACCTATAATTACTGAGTTATGTAATTTAGTCTATTGTATAGGCCTATCATTACTGAGTTATGTAATTTAGTCTATTGTATAGACCTATAATTACTGAGTTATGTAATTTAGTCTATTGTATAGACCTATAATTACTGAGTTATGTAATTTAGTCTATTGTATAGACCTATAATTACTGAGTTATGTAATTTAGTCTATTGTATAGGCCTATCATTACTGAGTTATGTAATTTAGTCTATTGTATAGACCTATAATTACTTATTTATATAATTTAGTCTATTGTATAGACCTATAATTACTGAGTTATGTAATTTAGTCTATTGTATAGGCCTATCATTACTGAGTTATGTAATTTAGTCTATTGTATAGGTCTATAATTACTTATTTATATAATTTAGTCTATTGTATAGGCTTATCATTACTGAGTTATGTAATTTAGTCTTTTGTATAGGCCTATAATTACTGAATTATATTATTTAGTCTGGTGTATAAATTAAAGTATGTAATATATAGATCCTAATCATTGAATTAAATACAATAATACAATGGAATAACAAAAATACAATATACTAAAAAATAATACAATATCTTACTAAATTCTTAAAGTTGTTGTTGTTGTTGTAGCGTATAAAGTGATGTAGTAAAGTATTAATAAATCACTTACAATACTTATAAAGACTAACTTAGTGTAGGAGGAATGTGTCATAATTTTTAAAGAGTGTTTGTTGTCTTGGGTTGAAATTAAGACTTGGTGAACGGTAAATAAAGACTCTGGTTTGGTTGATTTACGTAAACAAACAAACAAACACAAACAAATAAACAACGTAAATGTTTTTGTTGTTATTGAATATTTCGTTAATCATCATCTGAATATTTTACAGTAAGGTATTATTTCATTTTATAATTATTAACTAAAATAAAAATCTTAATATATGAATTTTTAATAAGATACATAATTACTGTATTATTGTAGTGCCACATGTAACTGTATTATACGGTGATACATTACAATACATCTGTGAACTATGTATGATGTTAATATTACATTCCTTCAATTATTATTACAGGTATATGCAAATGAGTTAATATTCAAATTGCTATGTAAAAAAAAGTGATAATTTAATACATAATAAGAACATATAATACAATATCCCTCTTCATAATAAAACTGAATAAATAATAAAAAAAATAGTTAAATTAAATATAGATCAACTGTATCAATTAATAAGACTAATTAATTACCCCAGTTAATTATTTATCTATATAGGAACAGTTTGTAGTTTACCGTTGAGTTTGTTTCTATTGAGCGGACGGACGGAGACCATCCAACCTTCTCGTCCGCCTCCACTCATTTCTCTCACTAACTTCTCTCTCATCTTGTAAGGTAAATCATCACACAATACCTATCTTCTTTATGTTAACTTAAGATACATACATTAACCTTTGTTCCAGAGGTTTAACACAGTGTGAATAGAAACGAGGAACAATAAGCTTGGGGTTTATTTTCATGTATATATTTTATTCATGTAATTATCTTATTTTTGGTGATAAATTGTGTTAATGGTGATAATGGGAGGAGGAATAGGTGGTGATAATGGAGGTGTGGTATAAGAGAGAGAGAGAGAGAGAACACGTCAGAAAATAAATATAATATAGTAATTAATGTCGGAGGAACGAACCCCAGCTCACTCACTCGGGGAGGAGGAGGAGGAGGAGGAGGAGGGAGGAGGAGGTAGGGCGGGGACGGGTTAGACTCCGCCCCTTCCCGCCTGTTAAGCCACGCCCCCCTCTGGCTAGCCTCGCACCGGGTCCACCTTTAACCGGTTTCGCCGCCGGTTGCGTCCCCGAGGGGAGGGCGTGATTAGAGAAGGCATGATGGTGGTGTAGCGATACCTAGCCTGTTCCTCAGCATACAGCCGCCCCTTCTTCCCATTATTTCTTCTCTTCTTTTTTGTCTCTTCCTCTTCCTTCTTCTTAGTTTTTCTTCTTCTTCTTCTTTCTTCTTCTTCTTCTTCTTCTTGTGTATGTGTGGTGTGACTCAGGTTGTGTTTATGTTTACGAATTGGCGGGAAGGGAAGTGACTGGAGAGAAAGAGAGAGAAAGAGAGAGGAAGAGAGAAAGAGGGGGTTAGAATATGGATGGTTTATCATATGCTGCTGTCTCTTCCTCTCTTTCACTCTCGCTCACTCAACCTGTTAGAGAGAGAGAGAGAGAGAGACGTGTGTATGTCTCTCTACTGTTGAAATGTTGTAATTATGCTTTATTCTCTTCTATAAGGACACGTACTTTGTCCTTGTTTGCTTATAACGTAAACATCTCGTACGTGGTCCTTATGTACGTGGGAGATGAATTATAATGTATTAATTTAAATAATGCATAATAAGGTAGCAAGGTCTCTCTCTCTCTCTCTCTCTCTCTCTCTCTCTCTCTCTCGTGTACACCATACACTACACTACACTACACTACACTTACACCTACTCTCATACTACACTCTAAGGTCTACACTAACTCAAAACCTTCCTTTCACAACACTCAGGTGACATAGTGTGTACATTAAACCCTCCCAATACTGGACTAATTCTTGCAAACCTTGTCCTGTATTGGGAGGATTCTGTTAAAGAGAATATCCAGTAATGAGAAGTCCGTTATTGAGAGGGTTTACTGTATACTGCTCATGGTAGAATGTTGTATTTTGTAAGTTTAATACACGAAATATGTTGTATTATGTATCTGTGTCACCAATGATATACAGGTGTATTTGTTCCTGTAATTAGGATAGAATTAGTACAGGTGTCTCGTTTCTCGTGGTTGAATTATTAATATTTACTATAACAGCTGACCTTTGTTCTTCGGGATGTGACCTTGACCTCTGTTTATTGTCTTATTGTAAAGCTCATTAATCACTCAGGTAAACATTGATGGTACTACAATATTTATTCATCAACACAGGTAAACAATCATTCATCATGTCATTGTTTACATTTGTCATAGTACAAGACCCATTCATCATATCCCTTTGTTTACACTCCAGTTCATTGATCAGTTTGTGTATAAAAATAGTGAGTGAATGTTGGTGATATTTTTGATTGGGAGAGTTAATAAGATACGGGAAATTATTTAATGAGTTGTACACATGGTGCTCTAGTGAATTGTACACACACACACACACACACCTCTAGTACAGGAGTGTGTTTCCATATTACGTTTCAACTAAATTTTGCTGTTTGATGGTTAGGTTAGGTTGACCTGGCCCCCTCCCCTTAAGCTCAACATTTAAAAATCTGGAACGTAACTTACACACGTTCTCCTTCATCTAACAAGACTAGAAAAAAAAAACTAACTTGGACTCATAACCTCGCCTGCAACACGGTACATCAGTTGTGGTATAATTAAGATTGGGAAAGGCAGAGAACCGTAACTCAAATTTATGTATATATGTAGATTCCTGTAATTCATAAGAAACTGAGATATGAGTGGCTGGCTGGCTGAGGGAGGGAGGGAGGGAGGGTGAGGGAGGTAGTAGGTGGTCGGGGTTCACGGTTCACCCAGCCACACACTTGATACACCTTAACCTTCCTTTATCCGGATCCCTTCGGTTATCCGGCAGGTGGTCTCGGTCATCGGACTGGGCCGTAAAAAGGACTTGAGTTGGGTTTGGCATCCGGCCGACGGAAGTGTAAGGGCAGAGAGACTTTAGCCGGCTGTTTTGGACGGTGTTCCCACAAGCGGGGTTGGAGCGAGCGCCCGAGATATTTACTCCCATTTTGGCTCAGATTTTTGCCTTGTTTAACAGCAGCAAACACGAGGAGGAGCGAAATAATTGTAATTTTCCCTTTGAATCTGAATGTTGACTCAATGTTCTCTCATAAGGCGGGGACTGTTTGAACGCCGCCTTGCCACGGGTACAATGACAGTAAGTGTGTGTGTGTGCACGTGAGCGTTCTTTTGGGCAATTAGGTAAAGCGGGTTTTTTTTGGCAGTACCCCCCCTTACTCATACCCCCCCCCCTTACACTACCCCTTACACACCCCTCTTACATCCCCCCTTACATGTCTCCCTCATACACAGACCCCTTACACACACACACACACACACACACACACACTGTTATAAGAATGGGTATGCTGTTACTAGATTAGGTAACACTACACAGCTCGAGGTAAATAACGTAAGAGTCTTGGGTCTTCACACTTCGAGTTTTGTGATCAAGCTTTTTGACACTTCGCGACTGCCACACTAAATTGACACCTCACGAATGACACGCCTTTAAGAAGTGGGTAATAGGTATGTTATGGCTTACCTGGGAGAGAGAGAGAGAGAGAGAAGCTTCCCTTATTCGAAAAACATCCACTCGTCAGGTCAGGAGAGGCGGGTGAGGCGACGGGCAACTTGTGAAGGGTTGGGGAACAAATCGCTGTGACTCTTAAGGTTTTGAGATGCTTTCAGAATGTTTTACTCACTCGGTTTATTTTCTTGGGATCTGAACGATTACTAACGATGCTTTTAGAGTCACGAGATAGAGTTTGTGGGTGTAATTAACCTTTTTCTGATGTTTACTGTTTTGTTGTTGTTTATTCTGTTGTAAATTGTTTTATTTTGTTTTGGCACCATCACCACCTTTAGTGTTGGCACCACCACCATTACCTGTAGTGTTGGCACCACCACCACCTGTAGTGTTGCCACCATCTTACCTTTAGTGTTGGCACCACCACCATTACCTGTAGTGTTGGCACCACCACCATTACCTGTAGTGTTGGCACCACCACCACCTGTAAGTTGCCACCACCGCCACCTGTGGTGTTGGCACCACCACCACCTGTCGTGTTGGCACCACCACCTGCGGGCCATTCTACCCGGCTTTACTCTTTCATTACCTGGCACAACTCTGCCTCGTGTGATCCTTCCATCCCCTTTATTGTTTATTAACCAAAGTCTTGGTTATCCTGGAAAAACAACACTTATTAAAATATACTTATCTGTGTATATATAAATATATAAATAATAATAAATTTATTACATATAAATACCTCCAAATTGACGAACATTTATAGGTCAATAACATTACAAAGAGCAAGTAACTTATGCCTCGTAAAAGGTTAAAAATACGCAGACTAATCCGGCCTGAGTCAGCATGTAGGTCAGCTATCCGTGGTCACCAGATCACTTCACCCTAACTATATTACCATCATTTTTTAGCTCCGTCACCCTACCTAGTGGTGCTGTCATTAGATTACACCTTGAGCTATTAATAACAAATACAGGACGAGTTATTAAGACCAGGTTTTCGTAATTAAGTGATGCTGCTATTACATTACACCTTAAACAATTAATAACAGTTATTAAGTACAGGTATAGTAATTAACATAGGTATATCATAGAAAGGTGTTGTTTTAACCGAGAATACATAATTAATACAGTTACAGATATCAATTACATGTACTGTACCTGCCATGTGGTGTGTTATAAAGGTAGGATCTTTACCTGTATATATCAATGCATAGTAATGTAACTTACCTGTGTTTTCTCTTCTACAGGTAGGTGGTGTGCCCGGAGGTTGACTTCTTGGTGAGGTAGGTCATGCTGCCGATATCCTCGTGGGCGTAGGATGTGTGTTTGGGGAGGGTGGGGGGGTGTGTGTGTGTGTGTGTGTGTGTGGTGTGTGTGTGTGTGTGTGTGTGTGTGTGTGTGTGTGTGTGTGTGTGTGTGTGTGTGTGTGTGTGTGTGTGTGTGTGTGTGTGTGTGTGTGTGTGTGTGTGTGTGTGTGTGTGTGTGTGTGTGTGTGTGTGTGTGTGTGTGTGTGTGTGTGTGTGTGTGTGTGTGTGTGTGTGTGTACACAATTAGTCACCAGATATTATTTCACTTGTTAGTATAATCAGTAATAAACAATAAAGTGTTGTTTCGTCTTGTTTACATTCGGCCGTCATGACAACACTTCACCACCCTCAGAGTAACTACAGGTTATCTCAGTAGGTAGAATTTCCCCTCACCTGGGTAAAATATCCCTTATTGAATAAAAGATCCCTTCACCCGGGTTAAATTTTCCCCTCTCTTGTGTAAAGTTTTCCCCTCCGTCTCTCACCTGGACAGAAGTTTCCCCTCACCTGGGTGAAAGTTCCCCCTCTATCTTAGATGATTTCCCTCGGTACATTTATCCCCACCCGCCGTAAATTTCCCCTCATTTTTCCCCAGATTTTAATTTCGCAGACGCCATGGTGAGGGAAGAGCAAGTTCCCCGCACTGACTTGTTGCTGTTATTGTCTCCTCAGTCTTAGTTGTGTACAGGTGTTTATGTGTACAGTGTTTTATGTGTACAGGTGTTTATGTGTACAGGTGCTTATGTGTACAGGTGCTTATGTGTACAGGTGCTTATGTGTACAGGTGTCTATGTACAGGTGTTTTGTGTACAGGTGTTTATGTGTACAGGTGTCTATGTGTACAGGTGTATGTGTACAGGTGTCTATGTGTACAGGTGTCTATGTGTACAGGTGTTTATGTACAGGGTACAAATTTCCTCTCCCAGGATGAAGGAGGTGAAGGAGGTCTTCTGTAATCTTACGACCTCGTGTTCTCGCTCCTGATTCCACTCAGATTAAAAAATAGATACAGCAGGTAGAGATATTTTATGTCTGTATTCTGTTGTATAATACACCAGGATATTGACTACGGGGGGTATACGTGTTACAGTATCGTGTTACAGCGTCGTATTACAGGTGTTACAGTTCTATTGGTTAAAGGTAATAGTAGTTATGGATGTTATTTTTAAGAGAAACCGTGTACATAGTTTGTTCTCCTGTGTGTGTGTGTGTGTGTGTGTGTGTGTGTCCGTTCGTCCGAGGAAGGGGTATTTTTGTCAGAAGGAAAGAAAGAAGGAGGGAAAGGAAGGTCGTTTATGTCCGACGTATTGATGGAGGAAAGAGGTAGGGATGGAGTGGGGGGGGTGTGGTTTTATATGCGGGCAGGTGCAAGCGGTAAGCTAAGAAAGGAGAGGAGAATTTGTCTGGAAGGAGGAAGGAGGGAGGAGGTGTGTATGTGTCGAGGGAAGGAGAGAGTTGCGTGACCTTCGATTGAGGAGAGGTAGGAGTTATAGGTGTCAGAGGAGTGTAGTAGTGATGGAGAGAGGAGGGAGGTCTGTAGATCCGAGAGGAGGAGAGGTAGGGAGGTGTGTATGTCCAAGAGAGAGGAGGGAGGGGTGTATACCCTAGAGAGAGAGAGGTTTGTGTATGTTCAAGGGAGGAGGGAGGAGGGAGGGAGGAGGAGGGAGGAGGAGGGAAGGAGGGAGGAAGGAGGGAGTGTGGTTTTATGTGAGCAGGTGCTGGACGGTAAGCTTAGAGCTGACGGGGGGGGGGACTACACTATTGATTTCAGATTTAAGCGTTGCATTGCCCAGTGTGCCTATAGCCCTAATGATTCTCCTGACGCAAACGCTTCCATATTTTGTCTTCTGTTATATTTTTCTTGTTTCTGATTGGTTCGTGTGTTTTAATGCCATTCTTTCTGATTGGTTTATGTTTTTGTTTTTTTTGTCTTTTGCTTCTGATTGGTTCAAATGTAGAATGGTGGTGTTTTGTTTACGTGGATTGCTTGTTGTCGTTGTGTGTGTCTATGTGTTGACTTGAGAAATAGGTGTTCGTAGTGGGGAGATGCTCTCTCTCTCTCTCTCTCTCTCTCTCTCTCTCTCTCTCTCTCTCTCTCTCTCTCTCTCTCTCTCTCTCTCTCTCCTCAATCTCCCTCACTGTCACCAATACTCCTTCCCTCTCCATCAATTTCCTCCTCCTACTCTCCACCTCCTCCCACTTGTCACCACTTCCTATTCCCCTCTCCACCACTCCTTCATCTTTCTTCCTCTACTCCTCTAACCCTCCACACCCTCACCACTTCCTCCTCCTCCCTCCTCCGTCCTCCTTCACCTCCTGACTCCCTCTCTCTTCCTCCCTCTCACCCATCTCCCGAGACGGACAATCCACTCATTCCTTTTCGATTTAAATGGATTCAGAATCTCAACATTGTGCCCTGCCAGACGGCGACGACGGCAGCCTGGGGAGAAGGGAGGAGAGAAGAGGAGGGGGGCGGGGGAGCAGAGGAGGAGGGGGAGTTGAAGAAGGCTGCTTCCACATTTTCCCTTCTTTCTACTCTTCCTTCCTTTGTCCTCCCCTCTCTCCCCCCTTCCTCCCCGTCCCTCAACCATCCTTCGTCCCTTCCCCGAACCACTATATTTATACCTCCATCTTCTCCCCCTTCCCCCCCCCTCCCCTTCACCCCCCTCCCCTTCACCCCCCTCCCTGCCTCTTCGCTCCATCCTCTTTTTTTAACATTTTAATATGAGGTCTTCTCAAGGGCTGGGATTTCACAGTAGGCAGGCAGTCGTCAGTTCTTGATAAGCGCCTCAGTATGAAGGAAAATGTAATGATATTCGTCAGAAAATGATATGTAATCATTTTTTTTTCTCCCATCTCTCTCTCTCTCTCTCTCTCTCTCTCTCTCTCTCTCTCTCTCTCTCTCTCTCTCTCTTTTGTTCTCGTCACTCTCTCTCTCTGTTCCTCTCGCTCTCTTCTCTCTCTCTCTCTCTTGTTCTCAGTCTCGCTCTCTCCGTTCTCTTTCTCCATCTCTCTCTCCCATCTCTCTCTCTCTCTCTCTCTCTCTCTCTCTCTCTCTCCTCTCTCTCCTTTCTGTAGAATGAGTTAAGTCTTGCTGAGAGGTGATGCCGGGGAGGGAGGGGGGAGAGGTGGAAGGTAGAAGGGATGATGGGGGGAGTAGGTGGAGTAAGGTTAGAAGGAAGGAAGGAAGAGGGTGGTGGATATGGAGAATAGTGAAGAATAAAAGTGGGATAGAGGACAGGAAGATGCTGATGTGTGTCGTTATTCTTGTTTATTGTTTGTTGTTGTTGTTGTCTGATGTTGTCTGTTGTTTATGTTGTTGTTGTTTTGTTTGTTGTTTTCTTGTTGTTGTTGTTGTTGTTTATTGTGCTCCTTTGTTGGTGACGGACGGTACAGTGTGTTGAGGGTCAGGGTACACTGAGGACGGTGGCGGCTAACTCACTTGTAAGTAACCTGTAAATCACTTGTAAATGAACTGTAAATAGCAAAGAATGTCTAAACTACCTTAAAAACCTTTAAATTGTTTGTTAATGAGCTGTAAACAGATACAAAATAACTAAACTAACTGTAAATATGCTGTAAATGGCTTGTAAATCATCTGCGCGTTAGTTATATATTTTTTTCACTGGAGCACTTATGAAGAATTGAGAGAGAAGAGGTGTTGCATTACGTCTAGCTCCTCCTCCTACCCTTCCTCCTCCTCCTTCCTCCTCCTCCCCCTCTCTTCATCTTCCTCCTTCCTCCCCCTCCTCCTCCATCTTACCCTCACTTCATATATATCTTCTCTTCCCTCATCTCCTCAACGTTGGTCACTGTTGCTTCCCTCGCTCCCTTTCCCCCCCCTCAAACCCTTCAATTTCCCTCTTTTGCATCTTTCTCCTGTTCGTCTTTTCTCTCTTTATATATTCTTCTTTCTTTTAATTCTTTTAGTCTTTCTTTGTATGTTCATTCTCCTTTGTTTGTCTTTGTATTTTTTTATGTTTTTCTTTCTACTGTCTTCACCTCCATCTTATTCTCACCTACCATTATTATTCATCTCTCTCTCCTTTCTTATTTCTCTCTCACCCTTCTTTCTCCTTCATCCTCCCCTCTTATGCCTCCTCCTCCTACTTCTCACCTCCCTTATTCCCTCCTACCCTTCACCCAAGCTTTCTCGCCCGCCTCTATTTTCATTTCATTATTATTCCCACTAACTTTGTTGGCTGAGTCGCCGTGGTACTTGACAGCTGAACCATTTCGCAACGATCAAAGAAAATACAGTGAGCGTCTCGGGTCGCCGGGGATATTAGGTGGGTGACGCTGGCTTCCTACACCACCACCTTCACCCCCTCCTCCTGTATCCTGAAGGTGGTGTGTTCTCCGTCAGCCGTCACCTGAGGAACACCGAAAGAACGTAGGAGAACACTTGAGATATGTATAGAGGAAGAGATGCGGGTTGTTTGTGAAGAGAAAGGTATGTGTTCTTTCTGAGGTTGCCAGAACATCGTGGGAGAACACCAGAGCACCAAGGGAAACAGAGAGGGAACGGAAGAGGAGGGAGACAGTAAAAGACACCGAGGAGGGAGACACGGAAGCTGTGAGTCCTCGTCATTAACCCGCCGGCCTCCTCGCCATACAGACGAACAGGATTGGAAACCAAAACGCAAATTTCGGGGACGGCGGCGGCGTGCAGTGAAGGAGCTCATTTCTTAGGCCTATCTCGCACGCAAACTAGACGCCGCCCTCGCTGATCCACCGCGGGCACAACATTTCTCTCTGGCTGATAAATAAAAAGGAACGTTGCTTTGGTTTTTGAAAGAAAGATGGCCTCCCTAGCCCCCTGGGTCAGAGTCTGGGCGGTGGAACTCAAGTGGTCGTATCTTACCTCGGCATTATGGTTCTTCCCTTCACTGTGTTTGTTTGGGAGAGTCGCTCTTACATCCCGCTGTGGGTTAGGATTGTCTTGATACTTAACTTCTTCAGGGATCGAGGCGTGTGTTCTTAGTATATGATTAAGGAAATACGATACTCAACGGCTTGCCTCGGTATTATATTGCTGTTGTGAATACTAAATCTAGTTTTGGTGGCCGCTTGTTCTCGCTGACGCATAGAGAGAGTCTAAGTGTCTCTTTAACACGGGGCTGACATACGAATTCTGAAAGGTAGCGCTCGAGTGGTGAAGGAGGCTGTTGCAGGGTGCCAGGGTGACATGTGGTGTGACTCCTGATGATGTGGCACTGTGATGTGGCACCTGGTGATGTGTCCTGTGACCTGGTGTGACCTCACCTGACACAACTCACCGTAAGAAGAGCGTTACTGTAATCTGAGGACGGGCGAACGTGCGTCTGGCATTGCCGGGATAGAGAGGGTATATGGCTCTGTGGTCTGTGTTCAGGACCCGTGAATCACCATCAGGAGTCACCAAGCTACGTTAGATGTCAATGACCTCGTGACCTTGTGTGACCTCTAACAGTATGCTGAGCTGTGACCTTGAGTGACCTCCCTGACCGAACATACTGACCTAGTGACCTTGAGTGACCTCCCTGACCGAACATATTGACCTCGTAACCTCTTGTGACCTCCCTAACAGCACTGATCCTCAAGTAGATCCCCAATATGTCGAAAAAATGTTGACCCCAACTGTACATGATGAGCTTCTATCTATCTCCTTGTGTCTGTGTGAGTGTGTGTGTAAAGTATCGTGAATATGGTGGAGGAATATTTACAATGTGTTGGAAAATATTAGTGTGTTGGAGGAATATTGGCAAGATCGAGGAATATTCAAATACACACACACACACACACAGACAGTCAACTGGTTAGAATATTCAGATGTGTGGAAGTGATATTACAAGACTAAGTCAAGAATATATAGAAATATTCCCATAAAACTTTTATTACATTTTAATCAAGCGTGTAATGGTTTTTGGGACTTCAATTTACCCAGACGCCGGTCCTATTGTGAACAAATTGTCTCTGTTTCGTCATGAAATTGTCTTGGAGGAAGAGGGGGCTGTGTGTGTGTGTGTGTGTGTGTGTGTGTGTGTGTGTGTGTGTGTGGTGTGTGTGTGTGTGTGTGTGTGTGTGTGTGTGTGTGTGTGTGTGTGTGTGTGTGTGTGTGTGTGTGTGTGTGTGTGTGGTGAATTTAATCTGATCACCTGAAGACTAATGATCCTTCACCTAAAGACTCACCTGTGTGTAAGTCTTATTATTTGTACGTCAACATAAAACTGAAGGTCGTTACGGAGAACACTGTCATCACACCTGTACACTCACAACAGCACTAAAACACACCTGTACACCAAACAGCACTAAAACACACCTGTACAGCAGCACTAAAACACACCTGTACTCACAACAGCACACTAAAACACACCTGTACACTCACAACAACATTAAACACACCTGTACCTAGACAGCACTAAAACACACCTGCACTCACAAAAGCATTAAAACACACCTTGTACAACAACTCAAACACCTGTACACTCACAAAAGCATTAAAACACACCTGTACACCCACAATTACTAAAACACACCTGTAAACCTAGACAGCACTAAACACACCTGTACTCTCACCAAAGCACTAAAACACACCTGTACACTCTACAACACTAAAACCCCTGACCTCACAACAGCATTAAAAAACACCGTAACACACCTAGACAGCACTAAAACACACCTGTACATCTAAACAGCACTAAAACACACCTGTACACTCACAACAACACTAAAACACACCTGTACACTCACAACAGCATTAAACACACCTGTACACCTGAACGCACAAACACACCTGTACACTACAAAAGCATTAAAACACACCTGTACACCCACAATTACACTAAACACACCTGTAAACCTAAACAGCACTAAAACACACCTGTACCTCACAACAGCACTAAAACACACCTGTACACTCACAAAAGCATTAAACACACCTGTACACCCACAATTACACTAAAACACACCTGTAAACCCTAGACAGCACTAAAACACACCTGTACTCTCACAAAAGCACTAAAACACACCTGTACACAATTACACTAAACACACCTGTACACCTAGACAGCACTAAAACACACCTGTACACAATTACACTAAAACACACCTGTACACCCACAATACACTAAAACACACCTGTACACCTAGACAGCACTAAAAACACACCTACACTCTCGCATTAAACACACCTGTACACACAATTACACTAAACACACCTTAAGCAGCACTAAAACACACCTGTACTCTCACAAAAGCACTAAAACACACCTGTACACCCCAATTACACTAAAACACACCTGTACACCCACAATTACACTAAAACACACCTGTACACTAGATACACTAAAACACACCTGTACACCCACAATTACTAAACAATTACCACAATTACACTAAAACACACCTGTACACCTAGACAGCACTAAAACACACCTGTACTCTCACAAAAGCATTAAAACACACCTGTACACTCTTATCTCATCCCAATATAACCTCCCCTCCTACTCACACTCTCGCCTGACCTTCACGGAGCCTTACCATCAGCTGCTCTTCTGTAATTGAAAAATACGTCCTTTGTCCTCCTGAAGAATTATCAAGAGAAGTACTTGAGAACCCACCGCCAAATTCTGGACTACCACCACTACCTGACTTTCTTTCTTTCTTTCTTTCTTTCTTTCTTTCTTTCTTTTTTCTCTCCCATCTACAGTATTCATACACATACGGTTTTTTCTCTCTCTCTTTCTCTTACTCACTCCCTCTCCATCTTCCAATCACAATCATTCATTCTCTCTCTCTCTCTCTCTCTCTCTCTCTCTCTCTCTAACTATATTCCCCACACTATATCTCTCCCACTCACTCTCTCTCTCTCTCTCTCTCTCTCTCTCTCTCTCTCTCTCTCTCTCTCTCTCGTGTACAATTCCTTCTGTTCCTTCACGTATAATTGATTTTGGATTTAATTTGTGACTCTGGACTGTAGCGGAGGGTTTTATTAAAGCGGATGCCGGCGCGGAAGTGGACGAGAAAGGTAATTGAAACTCGACCGTGCGCTTTGTTAACTCTCTTGGCGGATCCTTGCCAGTTCTCCACTCATAAAAGTCTTGTTTAAAGCTTGATTCCAGATATGAGAAATTCCATTATGTCTCTGGCAGTCGGTAGGTAGGTAGGTTAGGTTAGGTTTGTTGGTTTTGACTCTCTCTCTCTCTCTCTCTCTCTCTATTATTATTATTATTATTATTATTATTATTATTATTGGGTTTTGGAGTATATTTTCGAAAGTTGATTATTGTTATTTGGAGGGTTGTGGGAGGAGGAAGGAGGAGGAAGGAGGAGGTGGGAGAATCAATGTTGGCTTTGTTTACCTTCAGTCTTATTGCCGGGACAGAAAGGTTCTTTACTGCCTTTGTCGGGTGAAGGAAGGTGAGGCGGGAAGTAAGGATGGAGTGAGGGAGGGAAGGAGGTAGTTGTGGTGGGAAGGAGGAAGGGAAGTAAGGATGGAGTGAGGTAAGGAAAGAGGGGAGAGAGGGGGAAGGAGGATGGATTGATGGAGGGAAGAAAGAATGAAGTATGAGAAGAAATAAAGAAAAAAAGGATGGAGAGAGCAGGATGGAGTAATGGAGAGGGGAATGACGGAGGAAAGAAAGTGGGGAGGAGGGAAGAAGCGAGGTATGGGGCAAAGGAGGGAAGGAGTGAGAGGTGCGATGAAGGAAGGAAGGAGAAAGAGTGAGGTTGGTCTTGGTTCCTTCACACCCTCAACATCACCACCAACTACAACAACAGTTTCACACAACCAAACAACAAAAACATCATGTCGCAATATTCCTTCACGGCGTTGCGGGGGGGGGCAGGGCAGCAGGAGTTCTATACCTTCTAAGTTTTAAAAACTCAGTAAACTTGGGTCAAATAAGTCAAGGCCCATTATCATTAAGCTAGTAATTTCAGATAAGAACTTGCTCGGCGACTCAAGTTCTGAAAGCTTATCTCGGAGTAAACGTTAATTTTGCAAGCTTAGTAGGCTGTGGGGGAGGTTGGGAGGAGGGGGTGGGGGAGGTTGAAATGGAGGGAAGGGAGGAGGGTGTTGTAGAGAGAGTGAGGGAACCGAAGGTTGGGAATGTGTGTGAGGAGGAGGAGAGGAAGATGGTGGAGAGAGGGGAGGAGATGGGAGGGGAGTGGGGGAGAGAAGGGAGGTATGAAAGGAAAGCGGATGTGAGAGAGGGAGGGCGTAGAGAGAGAGAAAGGAAAAGAAAGTGGATGAAGAAGAGAGAGAAAGAGAGAGGTAAGAGGTAGAGATAAGCAAGCAACATAAGCCAACTCTCTCGCTCTCTCTCAGATTTTCCCTCGTTCTTATTCGGATTTTTATGTAAACGGTTTCTTTTCTTCCTCGTCCAGATTTTTCATTCCTCAGCTTTTAGTTTTTGTTCTCTTCACCAGATTTCTTAACATCGGTCCCAGATTTCCACTTCTATTTAAACAGTAGCTCCGTGTTCCTTATATTCAGTGGTCCTTTTGGTTTCATTACTGGTGCTCCTTGTTCCGCGTTCATATATTCAGTGCTCCTTGTTCCGTGTTCCTTATATTCAGTGCTCCTTGTTCCGCGTTCCTTATATTCAGTGCTCCTTGTTCCGTGTTCCCCATACTCAGTGCTCAGATAAAGGTTGCGGGGTCAGAGGTCAAGGTCGCGGGGTCAGAGGTCAAGGTCACGAGGTCAGACCACTCCACTTCAACTAGACCCCTCACGACCACTCCACTTCAACTAAGACCCACTCAAGACCCTTTCTCCTTTCCCCATCCAAGATTAGTGCATTTAAAAATATCTCGTTCCTGGGAGTTGTCTGATCTCTCTCTCACCTGCGTATCCCCCTCAGATCCCTTGTTCGTCCTGGGTAAAGAAGACTCCTCAGAAGACGGCCCAGGAACCCTTTTATTTAACCGTATTATGAATTCTTGGGTAATTTTTTTTTTCTAGTATGATCAGCAGACTTTGTTATTTATTTTTGTTGTTCTGTTTTTGTTGTAATAAAATGATTGTTGTTTAGGAGATGATGGTGTGAGGAGGAGAGTGGTGGTGAGGGTGGTGATGGTGCTGAGGGTGTTAGTGAGGGAGGGTTGTGGTGGCGAGTGTAGAAGACAGGGGGGTGGTGAGGGAGTTATGGTGAGGGTGGTTGGTGGTGGTTGTAGTGAGGGAGAGTGATGGTGAGGAGGGTGATGGTGATGGTGAGGGAGAGTGATGGTGAGGGAGGGTGGTGGTGGTGGTAGTGAGGGAGGTGAGGTAAGTTAGGTACCCGACGTAAGAAACTCCAGGGGTTCAGTCGCCTTGTTTCATTACACCGCCCCTCGCTAGTCCTGCTTCCTGCTGTGGCGCCTCTGTTCTGCTCTGCTCTTTTTGGTTGTCCTCTGCTCTGCCATCTACTCCCTCTACCCTGATGACACCTTTCTTCTTCCCGCTCTTATCCCACACTAACCTAACTACCTAACCTAACCTAACCTAACCTAATCTAACCTATCCTATTATCTTTTATCCTTGGTTTAATATCTGGTTAAAGCTTCCTCATTACTGTGTGTGTGTTTACCTCGTGTAATGTATTTGAGCTGTATGTATGTATGTATGTATGTATGTATGTATGTATGTATGTATGTATGTATGTATGTATGTTACAATATTTTACACCATTTAGTCTTCAAAAAACTAATGAACCTAATTTAATTAAACTTTGTACACCAGATGACTAACACCAATAGTTAAAGTGTGGTTCTTTTTGGAGAGTATTAGACAGAGGTCAAGGTCACATCAAGAGGTCAAGAACTACTAATACGTGTTTCTGTACGTGTATATACGGTTTATATTTCAGTAAACTATATAACAAGAACTATTGAACTAATCTCGGTGAAACTCGGGTCCCGTGCAATGTTCATGAGTTAGGTCAAAGGTCAAAGTCACAGCGACAGGTCAAATTGACGTCACATACAAGAGCTGAGATATGCTCTTGTTGTCGTTGTTGACAAGTTTCCAGAAGAGTCTTTCCTTCATCACATTATTTCTCCTCCGCTGCTTCTCCTCGTCTCTCATTCACTTATCCATGTTTCATCTTGTTTGTTTTTTCTCTTTATTTCCCACTGTTCATTTATCTTCCTCTGTGTTCTGTTCTTTGGTGGCGTCTCTCTCTCTCTCTCTTCTCATTTCCCTGCCCTCTTCCTTTTTTGTTCTCCATTGTCTCTTCCTCCTTCCCTCTCCTCCCCCACCCCTTTCTCTTCCTAACCTCCCTCCTTCTCTTCTTCCCGTCTTCTTCCTTTCCCCTCCCATTCCCCTCTTCCTTTTTCTAAGCTCCCCTCTCTCTCTCTCTCTCTTTCTCTTTTCCTTCTCTCTCCTTTCTCTTCTGCTCCCTTTCCCTTTCCTTCTAGCTCCCTCCCTCCTCCCTCTCTCCTTTCTCTTCCCTAAGTCCCTCCCTCTTCCTTTCTCTTCCTAACTCCCTCCCTCCCTCCCTCTCTCCTTTCTTCCCTAAGCTCCCTCCTCCCTCTCTCCCTCCTTTCTCTAGCTCCCTCCTCCCTAGCTCCCTCCCTCCTCTCTCTTCCTACTCCCTCCTCCCTCTCTCCCTCCTTTCTCTTCCTAACTCCCTCCCTCCTTTCTCTTCCTAGCTCCCTCCCCTCCTTTTCTCTTCTCGCTCCCTCCCTCCCTCTCCTTTCTCTTCGCCTCCCCTCTCTCCCTCTTTCTCTTCTAAGCTCCCTCCTCCCCTCCCTCCTTTCTCTTCCTTTCCCCTCTCTTTCTCTTCCTAAGCTCCTCTCCCTCCTTTCTCTTCTAAGCTCCCTCCCTCCCTTTCTTCCTCCCTCTCTCCTTTCTCTTCCTAGCTCCCTCCTCTCTCCCTCCTTTCTCTTCCTAAGCTCCCTCCCTCCCTCCCTCCTTTCTCTTCCCTAGCTCCCTCCCTCCTCTCTCCTTTCCTCTTCGCTCCCCTCCTCTCTCTCCTTTCTCTTCCTAAGCTCCCCTCCTCCCCTCTCCTTTCTCTAGCTCCCTCCCTCTCTCTCAGCTCCCTCCTCTCTCCCTCCTTTCTCTTCCTTTCCTCCCCCCCCCAGAACCTTTGCCTCAGTGCATCTGCTTATACTTTTTACGTCGTGAGGAACGCGGCGCCTGCTAACACGTGACTGATAGAGACCGATATAAGCAGGCGGACCGGGCGCTGCCTCACCAACCCTCATAGTTTTCCCTTCCTTCCTTCCTTCCTTCCTTCCTTCTTTCTGATTTTCCCTACCTCTTTCTTCCCTACCGCCTTCTTCCCTCCTTCCTTATTCCCTCTAACTTTCCTTCAGACCGACTCTCCTTCCGACCGACCTTCACTCCTTCCTTCCTTCCCTCCCTCCTTCGGGAATCTGCTATACTGCCTACTGTTGTTTACTGTTGTCTGTTTTGTTTACTGTTTATATATTTTGTTTATTGTTTATTTCTGTTTTAGTTTATTATTGTTTATCTGCTGTTATAGGTATAGTGTACAGGTACAGGTGGTCAGATGTCATACAGGTGACCCTTATCTGCTCCTGCAGGGGGAGGGTGGTACGAGTGAGGAAAGAGGAAGGAATGGATGGAGAGGGTCAATGGTATGAATAACGGAGAAAGGTGAGAAAAGAGTGAGAGAAGAAAATTGTGAGAGATGGTGTTGTGAGGAAGAAGAAAGGAAATAGAGAATGTGAGGAAGACAGAGAGTGAGAATCAAGGAGTGGAATGGTGGGGAGGTGGTGAAATGACGGAGGAGGAGAAGATGAAGAGTGACACACACACACACACACACACACACACACACACACACACCCTTGTACTCCGACATACACTCACTTTCCTTTTGTCCTTTTATGTACACAAACGTCAGTACTCACGTATTCGTCACACATTTATGTACATATAAAAGGTAGGTCTATCTACATGACTGCACAGTCACTTAGATGCACACACACATGTACATAACTCTCTCTCTCCCTCTCTCCTCCTCCCTCCCCTCCCTTCCTCTCTCTCCCTCTCTCCCTCTCCTATAGTCTATTTTATTCCATGCAGATTTCTTCTGCCTATTCTTCCTCCCCTCCTCCTTCCTCCTCCTCCCCTCCCCTCCCCTTCTCCCTTCCCTTGCTCTCCTCATCCTCCTATCCCCACCCCCCTTGCCCCCACCCCCACCTCCTCCATTATCCACCATAAATTTCGGTCGAGTCAGTTTGAGAAACCTGCACTAGTTGCCGGGGGCCGCTGTGCCTCCATTGTTTCTAGAACCTTCCCCCTATTCCCTCACTCTTTCCCCTTCACCATCTCCTCTCCCCTCCCTCCCCTTCCTTCCACCCATCTATATCGTCTTTATAATTACTCTCTGGCAACCGCGTCTTCCCTCCTGGCTGGCTCGCGTATGGAGGGAGGGTGAGTGAGGGGAGGGTGAAGTGAGGGAGGGAGGGAGGTGAGTGAGGTGTGTGGGAGAGCGCAGTGGGAGGAAGAAAGGTGAGGAGAAAATGAGGAGGAAGAGAGAGAGAGAAGAGAGAGAGAGAGATGAAAGTGAGGCGTTGAGAGGGAGAGATGAGTAAGTAAGAGGTGGAAGGAAGAGTGAGGGGAAGAGAGTGAGAGAGAGAGGTTCGTGGTAACGGGGTCGCGCTGCAGTTAAACTCAATAATTTCAAGTTTCCGGGAAGGTTGTGCTTTGTAGAACGCAATTTCCAGCATGACGATTGTTAATTCTCTCTCTCTCTCTCTCTCTCTATTTTGTAAGATATCTGTACTCTCCCCGTACTGAGAGGGAAGGTGAAGGAAGAGAAGAGGGAGGGAGTGGGGAAGGGAGGGAGTGGGGAAGGGAGGGAGTGGGGAAGGAAGGGAGGGAAGCATTATTCTCTCCCTTCCCAGTGTTGTGATTACGGTTGAGGCGAATAATATGATGAAGCCTTGGAGAGGAGACGAGGAGGCATTATTATTATTATTATTATTATTATTGATGTTGTTGCTTTACAGTGTAATTGGCACCCCAGCTTCTCGTGCCAATAGTGCCACTCCAGCCTAGCCTCAGCCTAACCTTAGCCTAGCCCAGCCACAGCCCAAACCAATCCATTACGCTCTTATAAAAGCGATCCTTAAAATGCAATCATCCCTTTAGGTGATCCTGCCTAATCGTTTTCCATTCGAGAGGCAAATTAATTTTCCCGCCTCAGATAGCGTCTTCTTCACCCCGGCATAACCCTCCTTTCTAAACTCTCCCTCGGATTCCAAAAATGAGTCCCCACACATTTTCCCTTTTCAATATATTAACGGGGCGTTCCTATAATGCGCCCGCTTTTAACGCCCTTAATATCTTCTCCAACGCCTCTAACGAACCGTTTTTACGAATCTGGAAAAATTCCCCAAGGTTCCCTCCTCGCCCCCTCCCCCCGCATCAAATTCCTAATCTCCCTAGACGAAATGGAAAACTACTTCATGTTTTGGAACTCCGAGTTGATTGCTTAGCCTGACAGTCATCAGCATAAATATTTTTCCTCGTCCGGAGCGGCGTCGTCTCAGTCATATCTTTAAAAATTGTGTAGTGCGTTTTGCATCGATATTTCTGCATCTTATTTCGTATCATATTTATCTACAGTGTTGAGTTTACCGGTGAGGTGAGAGAATTTGAGAGAATGTTTTGGTATTGTTGTGTATGTTGAGGATGAAGTCAGTGACCTGGATTAGCAATCGGACGCGGAGGCTGCACTAATGGCAAGGCGAGGCGCGCTAATCACTGAGCGCTGATTGGTCGAAAACTCCGGCGCGCTCCCTGCAATGAGACAGTGTTTTCACCAAGTGTTGATTTAGTTTACTTATATTATTACTCGCTCTAGGTTGATGTTTGTGTAACAGGTGAGTGTGAGGGTTAGTTGTCCGTGTATAAGGGAGGTGACAGTACGTGAGACGCCCACCGATTGCTGTATATAGAGAAAACGGATATTCTCAAGACTCGCAGTTCTCATACATCATAGGTTGGCAGCCCTGCAACCAGAGCCTGCGGGGTTGGCGACGAATACACAAGAGGCATTTCTGAGCCGGTCTTGCAATCGTATGCAAATTAGGCTTAAATACAGCCAGGCGACGCAAAATGGACGCCTCTTAATGACTCCGGAATTGGAATGACAGGAATAGGATGGCGCTACTGCCGCCTAGATTCCCAATTCCAAGTGGGAATTTGAGAGGTTGGGTTCATTAACGTTGTTGAGGAATTTGGAGTTTATGCAGAGCGAGAGCCCCAGATGGATATTTTAGTGGAGGTGATGGCGCTGGCAGCTCTAGTTTGATGATGGAAATTACATTACGGAAGCGCCCCGGTAGCCATGTTTGTTTTGTGAGTCGGTGTGTTCTTGTGTCTTGAGCGCCGCCGAGCCTCTCAGTAATTACATTTTACGTCTGAGAGTGTACATTACCACACCGGATTATACCCCCCCTCCCTCCCTCTCCCTCCTTCGTTGCTGTTGTTGTTGCACGAGAGAGAGAGAGAGACTACTAATACTCCAGCTGTGCGATAATTTGTATTTTCCTCTAACACTCGAAGTTTCTTAAGGTAATATAAACACGAAGAATTTATTTTTTCCCTACCACCTCCCCTCCCACACCTTCCCTTCTTCCTCTCCCCCTCCCCTCTGAAGACGGCAGCTACACCCCCCTCCCTCTCCCCTCCCCCTACAACCTGAAGGGGAGAAGGATTGCCACATTGTGCTACCTTGGTTAATGAAGGTTAGTAAACGAAGGAGAGAGAGAGAGAGAGAGAAAGAGAGAGAGTCGCGGTGACCTTTCTTGGCACGGGGACAAGATGGTGCTAACCCGCCTTAGTAACACCCGCACCATTATCGCCCCAAAAGACTCAGGGACATAGAGTCGGTTTTCCCGTGGTGATGGAGGGGTTGGGTTAGCTGGTTCTTGCCCCAGGATGACTGTATGTGTTTTTAACGATATTCTGAGGCGCTTCTTAGCGTTTTTCTTCCATACGTGATTGGATGGTGAGATTCTGTAATGACGCGGGGTACAACCTGCCTCCCTCCTCCTTGTTACTTCTGGTTGTGGCTGTGTTGGTACTGGTAGTTGTGGTTACTGGTTGTGGCTGTGTTGTTATTGGTGGTTGTGGTTACTGGT
The DNA here is from genome assembly GCF_018991925.1 of Homarus americanus. Taxonomy (NCBI): domain Eukaryota; kingdom Metazoa; phylum Arthropoda; class Malacostraca; order Decapoda; family Nephropidae; genus Homarus; species Homarus americanus. The sequence continues at coordinate 3,970,600 of NW_024717620.1, read as the reverse complement.
TGTGGCTGTGTTGTTATTGGTGGTTGTGGTTGTTACTGCCCATTTATTGTGCCTCATTACCCATTATTTAACTATCTCCCATTAATCTGGTTATTTCCCCATTATTCTCCAGTATTCGTCGTTCTTTCCTCTTAACTCTCATTATTTCCCTTCATTCCCATTATTTGCATTAGCTCATTATTAAAGGGTTAAGGTTTTCGTATTCATGGGGTTAAGACGTTGTACTCATGGGGTTAAGGCGTTGTACTCATGGGGTTAAGACGTTGTGCTCATGGGGTTAAGACGTTGTACTCATGAGGTTAAGACGTTGTGCTCATGGGGTTTAGCCATCGGACTCAAGGGGTTAATTCTTCGTACTCAGGGAGATAATCCATAAGGTTAAGTCAATAGTACTCAATGGGTTAAATCATAGTACTCAAAGGGTTAAATCATCATATTTAAAATTTCCAAAGTATTTCCTAACTCTCTATTTCCCCATTATTTTAACCCCATAAATTAACCCCAATGCCAACAACAGGAGACAATACTCCCCATTATCTCCAATTTTACCATTATTTCCCCTTTCCCATTTATGTCTCACTTCCCATATATTTCCCAATACCTTACTTAACCTACAATTTCCCTATTATTTCCCTATTTTCCCTATTAATCTAAGCACCTTCATCTGTACGACCCCACCACCGATTATATGACATGACCCCTTTCCCTTCTCCCCACACCTCCCCTTCCTCTACCTCCTCCTTCCACTCACCTCCTTTCTCCCACCTTCTTCCCCTTCCACCACCCCCCCTTCCTCAACCTTCCCTTTCTTCCTCCACCTTCTCCTTTCCCCCCTCCTTCCCCTTCCACACATTCTCTTTCTCCCACCTTCTTCCTTCCACCACCCCCCTTCCTCAACCTTCCCTTTCTTCCTCCCACCTTCTCCTTTCCCCTTCCCCTCCCCTTCCCTTCCCTCCCCTCCCCTTCCCCTTCCCTCCCCAGCTTAACTAGGATAAGAGCCATTGTCATTTGATGAATTGGTATCATTCAGGCAACAGAGCAATTATGAATAATGGCTTCTAGTAAACTACCTCCTAACCCCACCCCCCTCTTTACCACCAATCCTCAGCCCCATTCTATTGCCCCCACCTACCTACCCCTCACCTGCCCTCCCCTCCCCACCTACCTACCCCTCCCCCACCTACACCTACACCCTCCCCTACCCTACCCCTCCCCCTACCCTACCTCCCCACCTACCTATCCCTCCCCACCTACCCTACCCCTCCCCACCTACCCTACCCCTATTCCCCCTCCTGTATAATCTTCAGGTTGAGTTATTTGTTCTATAATAAGACCTGGGTGATGGGTTGGCTGGGAAGGGAAGGGGGAGGGGAGGGGAGGGAAGGGGAGGGGTGAGTCTTCTTTATTTGTTCTCTTCTCTTTTCTTCTCTTCTCTTCATTTCTTTTATTATTCCAACAATTTCCTCCCTCTTATTAATCAGTTTTCCCCAATAGCTTTATACGCTACTCACTCACTCACTCACTCACTCACTCACTGACAGAGTGTAATAGTTTAAAGTAAGTTTTATAGAGGAAAAGATTCAGATTTAATCACTCCTTTTTACAGACGTGGTGTTTACCAGTAATTAAAATATATTGTTGTGTCACCTAGATGTAATAACAACACTAATAAACAACAAGAGAAAAATACAAATAGTGGGTGGTGGTGTAATTAGTGGTGGGTGTAACAGGTAGTGGGTGTAGCAGGTGGTGGGTGTTGGGTGTAGTGGGTGGTGGGTGGCAATGGGTGGTGGGTGTGGCAGGTGGTGGGTGTAGTGGATGGTGGGTGTGTGAGTGGAGTGGTGGTGTGAGTAAAGGTGGTGGGTGTGGTAGGTGGTGGTGTGGTGGGTGGTGGTGTAACAGGTGGTGGGTGTGAGTGGAGTGGTGGGTGTGGTGGGTGGTGGGTGTGGCGGAGGTGGTGGGTGTAGTGGATGGTGGGGTGTGAGTGGTGTGGGTGTGGCAGGTGGTGGGTGTAGTGGGTGGTGGGTGTGTAGCAGGTGAGGTGGGTGTAGTGGGTGGTGGAGTGTGGCAGGTGGTGGAGTGTAGTGAGTGGTGAGTGTAGTGGTGGTGGGTGTAGCAGGTGAGTAGTGTAGTGAATGGTGGGTGTAGCAGGTGGTGGGTGTGAGTGGAGTGTTGTATGTTTATAAATGTATCCATAATACATATCGAGGCTTTTAGTCAGCACCTAAATAATTGACTAAAGGGAGGAGGAGGAGGAGGAGGAGGTGTGGGAGGAGGAGGAGGAGGAGGAGGAGGAGGAGGAGGCGGAAGTGGAGGAGGAGGTGTGAGGAGAAAGAGGTGTGGGGAAGAGGAGGCTGCTGGGGTGAGGAGGGAGAAGCGTGGGGAGAGGAGGGAAGGAAGAAGAAGTATTTGGGAGGTGTAAGGAGGTGTGGGGAAGAAGAGGAGGAGGAGAAAGTAGGGAGATGAATGGTAGAGGGAAAAAGATGGGGAGGAGAGGAGGAAAGAGGGGGAGTAGTAGGGAGGAAGGAGGGGAGACCGTGGGGTGGGGGGTAGGAGGGGTCTTCGCTCCCCTCTGATCAGGCAACAGCCGTCTCCCCTCTTTGATTTTCCCTCAGGCGAGCCAGCGATCCGGCTTCTCTTCCCCTCTGGCTGGCCGGCCGCTGGTCACTCGTCCCCCGGTCGGTCAATAGAGGGGTAATCCGGCTTCCTACCAGAATTAATCCACCGACCTCAAAGACATGGCCTAATTGGTGGGCGGGGCCTGAGTGGCAACCAATCAGCGGCCAGCATCCCCCGCGGAGATTAATGAGGACCAATCAACGGGCGTCTTGCACTGCCGTCACCTTATTAGGGCAATAAGTGAACCAATGAAGTGACCGAATTTCCACAAGCTTCCTTTTTTGATGGACTTTTGCGCGCCGGCGAGAAAGGGAATGAACCCCTGCGAGGGACGTATGATAAATTAAGAAACCATAATAACTAGGCGGAGAGAGAGAATGGCTGTAATAATTTGATTTCAAATGCTTGTAGTCTTGCCGTGTCTCAAGTTTTGATGCGGAAGTAACTTTGATTGATGATGGAGAGTGTATTTGACGACCTGGAGAGAGAGAGAGAGAGAGAGAGAGTAACTTGTGCACTTACCGCCCTCAAAGTTTTCACAGTATAGAGACCTTCTTCTTTAGTCGTGCGTGGCATGAGTCTTTGTTGCCCTCGTCAATAAGACTAAACTTTACTACAGCTTACTGAGTGTGCCGCAGGGGGAGGGGGGGTAGGAGAGAGAGAGAGAGAGAGGAGTACTAGAGAGAGGGGTGGGGGAGGTAGGGGAGAGAGAGAGGGGGGAAAGAGAGGTAGAGGAGGGGAATCAGGTATAGGCTGTCGTGAATAGATATTTGACGTTCTGTAAATTTCGCGGTCATAATATGTTTCTCTAATTTGCCGTGAGTGACATACGCGAATACATTTAACATGTCAATTTGTGTGTGTGTGTGTGCGTGTGCGTGTGCGTGTGCGTGTGTGAGCTCTGTTATTTCAGTGATTGGGATGAGTACTATTTACCAATGTACCTCCAGTGCGTATAGGTAGTGATTAGCTTACGGTAATTACCAATCAGTCTACCTGGCGTCAAGAACCGTAATTAATTGAACACCTGGTTATAAATTGTTAATTATCTTAATATCAAATTCAGTTCCTTGTTTAATATACAAGTTTTTACCTGACGATTAATTCCCCTATTCTCCAGCTTATTTCACCCAAATGCTAACGCTACCCTACCCTACCCTACCCTTCCCTTCCCTACCCTTCCCTTACCCTACCCTTCCCTTACCCTACCCTTCCCTTACCCTACCCTACCCTACCCTACCCTACCCTACCCTTCCCTTCCCTGCCCGCCCGCACCTTCTACCCTACCCTACCCTTAACCTACCCCTTCCCTTCCTTCCTTACCCTACCCTTCCCTTACCCTACCCCTTCCTTCCCCACCCCTTCCCTTCCTTCCCTACCCTTCCCTTCTACCCTACCCTTCCCTTCCTTGCCCACCCCGGCCAGCCCTACCCCTACCCTGCCCTTACCCTTCCCTTCCTTACTACCCTTCCCTTACCCTACCTTCCCTTCCCTTACCCTTCCCTTCCCTACCTTCCCTACCCTACCCTACCTTCCTTCCACTTCCTTCCTTCCTTCCCTTACTACCCTACTTATACCTTCCTTCATACCCTACCTTCCCTTACCCCTACCTTCCTTCCTTGCCTTCCCTCCCCTACCCTTCACTACCCTTCCCTTCCCTTACCCTTCCCTTACCCCTACCCTTCTACCCTTCCTTCCCTTCCCTACCCTTCCCTTACCCCTACCCCTTCCCTTCCTTACCCTTCCCTTACCCTACCTTCCTTACCCTTCCCTTACCTACCCAGCCAGCCCTTACCTACCCTGCCCAACCCTACCTGCCCTCCCTACCCTACCCTACCTACACACCCTTCCCTTACCCTACCCTTCCCTTCCCTTACCCTACCCTACCCTACCCTACCCTACCCTACACAAGACACGGGTGAGGGTGCTGCTGGTGCCGGGCGACGAGGAACATGATGTGGCCAGTTGGTAATTGATGATGCAGAGAACCTTAAGGACTGAAGCTAGGGTCCAGCGGCTGGTGAGGGGAGGTGAGGAGAGTAGGGGAGGTGAGGAGAGGAGGGGGGGGAGGTGGGGAGGCGGGTGAGGAGAAGTGAGGAGAGGAGGGGAAGTGTTCGTGATGCTAGTAACTGACAAGAGTACCAACCAGGAAGTTAGAGTTGGATGAGGAGGGTGATGGTGTGGGATGGCGGTAGTGGTGGTTGTGGTGATTGTGGTAGGAAGGGTAGTAGTTGTTGTTATGGTGGTAGACCCTCGGTAGTAATGGTGGTAATGGTGGTAGTGGACACGAACATAAAATATACATTATAAGAAGTTAAGTATCAGAGGTGTACAGTACATCATGGGGCGTGGGTGAGGGGCGGACAGGAGCGATGCGTGGGTCACTGGGGCGGACAGGAGCCAGGCGTGGGTCAGGGGCGAGGCGTGGGTCAGGGGCTAGGCGTGGGTGAGGAGCGGACGGGGGCCAGGTGTGGGTGAATGTGGTGTAAGTGATAAGTCGCGTTACCCTGAGGCGTGTCTGATGGCGTCCAAGGGAGAAGACCCAAGTCACTTAACCTTACTCTTATTCTGATAAAAAAAAAAAACCTAACCTAACCTAAACCAAGACACTTTTCAACCACTTACTAAGGTGTTTTTTTAAGCATTTGTTAACTTATGGTATTTTAAAAGATTAAGATCACAATATGAATACTAACCCGAGCCTGTTTGTGTGTTAGTATAATGTTCACCAGTTATAGGTAACTCTACAATCCATACATCGGTACAAAAATCAAAGAGAGAGAGAGAGAGAGAGAGAGAGAGAGAGAGAGAGAGGAAGAAGACTTGATATGACTTAACAAAAAAAGTCTAAGGTGTTATCCTGCCTTAATTACCTTTATGCTTCAATCACCTGTAGGAATATAGAAATATATTAAGTAATATTAAAAACTTGAAATAATTACAATATACCTTTCATATATTTACCCTTAATATATTGTCTACAGAATATGTCTATCATATATGTTTACGAAGTTATTGAAGTTTAAAAGTGAATATGGATTTTCTAAACTATTTTTATATATCGTCGGCCATATGAGGTCATTGGTTATATTGACTTTGTTGGTGAAAATAAGGAATTGGTTATAATATGTAATTTTATAGAGTTTGGCTGTACACTGTAATTGGAAACTGGTTTGTTGAGGGGTAGTGGATGGTGGTAGTGTGGCGGTGGTGGTGAAGGGGTGTTTGGTGGTGAGTAATGAGTTGTAAATAGTGGTGATAGTGATGAGTGATGAGGAGTAGGTAGCTGAACTCTGACATACATACATACACACACACAGACACACACACACACACACACACACACACACTCATGAACACACGCACGTACACAGACACTCACAAACCCACAAAAGTAACTGTGTTTATCGATTTAACCCCTGAGAGCACCTGATAAAACAGACATAAAAATCTGTTTTATTTATCATGTTTAAAGACAGAGAGACATACACCCAGACGTGAGGTGTTAAAGGTAAACTAAACAGACATACACGCTAGGGAAGGAGTAGACGTGATAATACAAAAAAAAATGATAGAAAGAAAGTCTCCAAGTTCCTTCCTGCTGCGACAAACAGAGACACGGACGAGGAAACGTCGTCAGCATTGTTGCAGTATTGAAATAATTCTCCCCTTCGTCTCGGAGTGGAAGGAGAGACTCGTACGAAATTTACCCTAAATAAAAGTGTTCCTTGGGCCACCCGTAATGGAGACGGTTTAATCAGAAAACAGAATTCCAAAACATGGGCCCCGCGTCAAAATCAGCCTCTTTTCATGAATAAATTCAGAGCCAACTCCTATATCCTCAAAAATAAAAAGCATACTATCCATCTTGTTTGAGATTCATGCGCACCATAACACGTAAGTGATCGTAACTCGCCAGAATGGTGCACTCCTTGTCAAACTGTGAGTCGGAATCACCATAAAGACGATCATTTTAAGTTATGGTGCATTTGGGCTTTCACCACGCCAGGCCGGGAGAGGCTGTGTGGTGGTGTTGGTGCCACCCAAGACAATGGTTCTCACCCAGGGCCAGGCCAGGTCACGTCAGGGGTACACCCAGGGCAACCCCAAGACAATGGTATTAACCCGGGCCAGGCCAGGCCAGGTCAGGTCAGGGGTACACCCAGGGCCACCCCACGACAATGGTTCTCACCCGGGACTAGATCAGGGGTACACCCGGGCCACCCCAGGGGTACACCCAGGGCCCCCCCAGGGCCACCCCACGACAATGGTTCTCACCCGGGGCCAGGTCAAGGGTACACCCGGGGCATCGGAAGTAGTAGTAGTAGAAGGTTGTAACAGGTAACAGTAGCTTGTAACAGTAGGTTGTAACAGGTAACAGAAGGTTGTAGCAGGTAACAGTAGATTGTAACAGGTAACAGAGGGTTGTAACAGGTAACGGAAGGTTGTAGCAGGCAACAGTAGATTGTAACAGAAGGTTGTAGCAGGTAACAGTAGCTTGTAACAGGTAACAGAAGGTTGTAGCAGGTAACAGTAGATTGTAACAGGTAACAGAAGGTTGTAACAGGTAACAGAAGGTTGTAACAGGTAACAGAAGGTTATAACAGGTAACAGAAGGTTGTAACAGGTAATAGAAGGTTATAACAGGTAACAGAAGGTTGTAACAGGTAACAGAAGGATGTAACAGGTAACAGAAGGTTGTAACAGGTAACAGAAGGTTATAACAGGTAACAGAAGGTTATAACAGGTAACAGAAGGTTATAACAGGTAACAGAAGGTTGTAACAGGTAACAGAAGGTTGTAACAGGTAACAGAAGGTTATAACAGGTAACAGAAGGTTATAACAGGTAACAGAAGGTTGTAACAGGTAACAGAAGGTTGTAACAGGTAACAGAAGGTTGTAACAGGTAACAGAAGGTTGTAACAGGTAACAGAAGGTTGTAACAGGTAACAGAAGGTTATAACAGGTAACAGAAGGTTGTGGGTTAACAATAGGTTTGGTCATGACGTCACAGAAGCTTCATTATAAAAGTCTTATAGCCATAATACCGTCTTGGCTTCTACTGTCTTGTGACCCCCTTTATCCACCCCTTCCTTACACCCCTTATTTATCATCTTCACCCTATCCCCCCTTCCCTTTTCTTACCCATTGAGTTCCCGGTAATGGGAGGAGTACCGGGCATGTTAGGTTACCGGGAAAAGAGGTTGTGATGCTGGGTAACCGGGTATGTTTAAATTAACGGGGTTGTGTCCTCAGCTGACCCGACAAGGTAAACAATATGAGGCTTTATGGTGGGTGGTTCTAGAGGCGGGGTTTGTTTGTTGCTTTAGTAAGGGATTATTATTATTATTATTATTATTATTATTATTATTATTATTATTATTATTATTGTTGTTGTTGTTGTTGTTGTTGTTGTTGTTGTTTATGAGGAGGAGTAGTATTGTTGCTATAATTATTGTGATGGAATAAGTCAGAGTGAATGAAGGAAGATAGAAGGAGTCAGAGTGAATGAAGGAAGATAGAAGGAGTCAGAGTGAATGAAAATAAGTCTTGTTAGCTGGACTGATGTGTTATGTTGGTTGTAAAATGAGTGAAAGTCGCCATTACGTGTATTTTCTTCTCTCAGGTGTTATGTGTAAGCAAAGATTTGATGTGTGTGTGTGTGTGTGTGTGTGTGTGTGTGTGTGTGTGTGTGTGTGTGTGTGTGTGTGCTGTGCTGTGCTGTGTATGTGTGGTGGTGGTGGTGGTGTTGTGTTGTGTGCGTGTAGAATGAAACACACACACACACACACACACACACACACACACACACACACAGCTGCCCGGTATAGGTATTTTCTCCTATAATACCTTCACAAATTTTATACATATATTTATATTCTCGGACATATTCACCGACGAAATTGTAAGAATGTGGGAATTCCTTTTTGTCGTCGCGGCGGGAGTGAGGAGGAGGAGGACGGAGGGGGGGGTGAGGGAGGGGGGTGAGGGAGGGGATGTGGGGGGTAAGGAGGGGCATTGGGGAAGGAAAGGAAGGAAGGAAGGAAAACAGGAGGAGGAGAAATTGTAGAAAGGGAGGAAAAAGGACGGAAGGTGAGAAGGAAAATAGAAAGGGGGGGGATGGGAGAGGAAGATTTGGGAGGGGCATGAGGAGGGAAGGAGATTATGGAGGGGGAGGGAGGGGTATGAAGGAGGGTAGAAGATACAAGAGGGGGGAGGGGGGGGGGCACTCGCTCCAGCTCCAGCATTCATACATAAATTTTATACGTATCCCTGCCGTATTTGTCCCGCGCTCCCTGGACATGGCGCGAAAGAGGAGATGGAGCCTTGTTTAGTTGGCCATTTCGCGAAGTGACGGGTTGTCAGTCCCGCTTTGGGCGGTGGGACCCTGAAGGCGCTAAAATATGCAGCATTGAGACGCACGCCGCCATCTTGCTGGCCCCCTGGTGGCCGGCCGCGGAATAACTTAGAGAGATGGTTCTTTGTGTTACCCATCATGCCACACCCGGCCTTTATTTCTTGCTATTTTTTTTTTCTTGTTTGGTTTGTTTCCAGACGACCTCCACTTCCGCTCTTGGTAGTCTACACTTCTTCTCTGTGTCTTCCACTTCTTTAGTTCTCCTCTTCCTTTCTTCAGGCGACCTTCACTTCCTGCACTAACCCTCCTACTCTTCATGTCACTTTGATTTTAAGATTTTACATGTTTATTTTTATTCTTAGACTCACTGGGATGTGTAACGTTGGTTGGGTTAGTTTGGGACGGAACTTAGAAACATAATGATTAATGTTTTTAGCGAGAGTGTTCCCTATCTGGAGGTGTGGAGGCCGACCACTGAGGCTAACCTCCAGAAAAACCTACCTTCGTGACACTTCTGGGCAGAGGCCGTCCGTGTATAGCGAACATCAACAGACAGACTTAATTGGTTGAAGATCTCACATTTTTAACACCTTTGCAAGTCATTTTTTATCGTAAGTTTGCAGGTCAATTGAAGCCTCAGGTAAATACCTTTGTAACGATCAACCTTTATTAAAATACTTGATGTGGTGTGTAGAGCACATATTACACCAAGGGAAGCACATATTACACCAAGGGAAGCACATATTACACCACATACACATTAGGACCAAGGAAACACACAGTAAAACAACAGTCTTTTGGGTGAGGTGAATTTCCCGTCTGGCAGTGTATGTCTCGGAGCTCAAACCTGTCACTAGTAGTTGAAAAATGATGAAGAGTTATCATTACATCACAGCGCCATTACGTCACCGCACCATTTACTTCATAGCACCATTTACGTCACGGCGGCTTTTACGTCACAGCACCATTTACGTCGAGATGTATTTATGTTTGTAAAAGATGTTACGTTATACCCTTTAATACTGCTTATATGCTGAGTCATCTGTATTTATCACTATCATCACCGTTACTCATTGTCAGTTGCGTTAATTGATGCCACCTGCGTTCATGATGTCACCTGCGTTAATGATGTCACCTGCGTTAATGATGTCACCTGCTTTAATGACGTCACCTGCGTTAATCAAACAACACACACACACGCACACACACACACACACACACACACACACACACACACACACACACACTTGAGTCCACAACAAAATACTTCCTCGTGAATCGCATTACCGACCTCCTTTTTGCGGCTTTTAGGGACCGTGATGGGTGTTGTTCTCTCTCCGGCCAGACGAGACGCGATTTGGCCCCCCCCTCCCCCTTCATCCTCCCTTGTTTGTCGCCTCTGGAAGCGTCCGTGGTTCTGTGGAAGTGTCCGTGGTTCTGTGGAAGTGTCCGTGGTTCTGTGGAAGTGTCTGTGGCTGTCTGGAAGGCATGGCTGTCTGGGAATGTCTGTGGCTGTCTGGGGAATGTCTCATGCCCAGTTGTCTGGAAGTGTACGTGAGTGTCTGGAAGTGTCATTGGTTGTCTGAAAGTGTCCGTGACTGTCAAGCAAGTGTCAGTGGATGTCTGGAAGCTTCCGTGGTCGTTTTGAAAGTGTCCGTGGCCCTTTTGAAAGCCTCCGTGACTATTTGGAAATGTCTGTGGCCGTCTGGAAATATCCGTGGCTCTGGAAACCATCGTGGCTCTCAACCCTCTGGAACCCTCCGTGGCTCATATCCCAAACAACACACCTCTTCATGAGCTCTTAAACCCTCGACCACCACCATCATCCACACTCCGTTACCCAGGGACGGATGTACACACTCGGCCCTCTCCTGCCTGGATGACGAAACTTCATTGCAATGTCTTGGACCCATCCCAGGAGGAAGGAGTTTTTATTTTGGACACCTGTCACTCATGAAGATCTTGACCTGGGTGATGGTTGAGGAACTCTTGAAGGTGTTTAGTAGTGATGATGTTGCTGTGTTATCTGTTGGTTGAGGTGTATTGGTAAACATGATTGCTTGATCCACACGTAACTAAAAATCAAGACTTGACTCACGCAATCCACATATACTGTAGGTGAAGCCGACTTACTACTCAAAATTATCTACAAAATGAGAGGGACTTAAGTAGCACACAAAACTATCAACAAAAATAAGAGTAAAATAAGATAAAAGACAAAAAATATCTACAAAAAAGAAAAAAAAAATCTACAAAATAAGATTAAAATAGGTTAAACTCAATCGTATCCCCTACAAAAATAAGATGAACATTAAACTGAACCTTTTACCTTAACTAGATACATTTACTTAACAACCACCACCCCCCCCCAAAAAAAAAGAAAATTACATAGAGAATTAGGTACAGATTGTGCACTCTTATATTGTGTCTCCTGGCTGGTGTTAAGTGAACGTATCTAGTTAAGGAAGAGTCGCTGTTGTTCTGATAATACTTCGGATGTTTTCTTGTTGCTGTGTTAGTCGACCGAGTTAGCAAGTTCGGTGTAGTCTGAGTTTTTCATTTTTCATTTCATTTATCTATCTTCTCTCCTCTCCTCTCCTCTCTTACTCCTTTCCTCCCTCCTATTCTCTCTTCCCTCTAAGTCCACCTCTTCTCTCCCCCCTCTCCTTTCCCTCTTCCCTCCTCCCCCTCGCCACCCACCAGCAGGGACTTCATCAGCGTTGGTATAGCCTTGGTAACCATCATCACCTCCCACCTAACGTTGAGATAGATAACTTCTTTCCTTTTATCACCCACGCCCTCCCTCCCACGCACGCCCACGCCCTCCCACGCACGCCCACGCCCTCCCTCCCACGCACGCCCACGCCCTCCCTCCCACTCCATGACACTCCATCCCACGCAAATATTAAGAGACTATAAACAGAAACATTAAGGGACTTTGTAAACAAACATCAAGGAACTGTAAACATATCAGGTAAACAAACATCAAGGGACTGTAAACATATCAGGTAAACAAACATCAAGGGAATTTGTCAACACTGGGTATGTCAACAGCAGTCATTACAGAAGTAAACAGAGGTAATAATCCTTTGTAAATATTTCATTGTGAACATTTTTCATCCAATCTTGTGACGTGTACTGTACATGTTTATGCTCGACCAGGTAGGCTACAGGTATAAGTATGGCCACATACATACACGTATACACCGGCGTGCGTGTACACATTTCCCCGTGTACACTGACACATACACAAAGCACAAACACACAAAATAGGTAAAGTGTCACATGGTCTCTAGTGAAAAGTGTCCAAATTCCCCCCGCGGGAGACAAGATAGAGCTACACCACATAGCCCCGAGATGGTCGACACACCCAGCTTGAACCAGCGTACTTACCGTCCTTGCTGGCCCTGGCCACTGTTCGCCACTCTAACACGGGCCACCCTCAGAATACCACTGGATAAAGGTTGTCAAAAAACGGAACATTACCAGAGGAAGAGTGCCATAAGTCCCAATGACTACAGAGTCGAGTTTCCAGTCGATACAATGGGAGATTTTGGTCGTGTTGTGGGGGAGTGGTGGAGCGTGATCCTGCGCCCGAGTAAATTATTCATTCCTTCCGAGAAAATGGGAGAATTTTTGGTGGGCGGGATGTGTTTATAACAACGCTGTGGGAAGGTGTGGGGCGGGGTGGCGGGGTGGGGCGATGGCGGTGGGGCGGGAGGACGTGTGAGGGCTGTGAAGGTGGGGGTGGCGTGAGAGGACGGGGTGGAGTGTGAGGGTGGTGGGTGGGGGAGGGGAAGGAGTGTGGAGGCTGGGGAGGGAGTGTGAGGAGAGGGAAGGAGGAGTCACATCGTTACTTAGAATGTTATCTCCGATGGTTCAGCTGTTAAAGCACGTAATTAGGTGTTTTGCTCAAGCCTCCGTAGCCAGCAGGAGGATGAAGACAGTAAGAGGAAGGAAGGAAGGAAGGAAGGAAGGAAGGAAGGAAGCAAAATGTCGATAAAAAAGTTCTCAATCTAACATTAACTAATTCAGCAAAGTTAAATCGCATGTATTTTTCTTTACGTTTTTTAAGTCCCACTGATTCATTGTTTATAAAATTAACATAATATTTCCCTACAATAATATATTCCTTGAGATATTTACCTAATATTGAAGAAATATGTGATTGAAATACATAAATAGTTAACCGCGCATCATAATCAGTCGTTTCTGTAGGGGTCTGTGTGTGTGTGTGTGTGTGTCTGTCTGTCTGGCACTGTGTATATCAGTGTATTCTTGCGTGATCATTTTTGGCACTACATGTATAGTCTCTCTCTCTCTCTCTCTGTGTGCAGACTGTAGCGTTATTTATAAGTAAATCCCTCTCTCTCTGTATCGAATTATCACCATTATACCCCCCCCGCCTCGCCCCCCGTTCCGTTGAGAGGATCCGGCCAAATTACCTCCAGCTAGATTCTCTCACAGCCTGCTTTTATCTTCAACGTCACCTGCTGTTGTGTTGCTGCTGTTGTGGTGGTCCTGGTGTGGTGTTGCTAGTGCTGTGGTGTTGATGCTGTTGTGTTGCTGCTGTAGTGGTGATCCTCATGTGGTGTTGCTAGTGCTGTGGTGTTGCTGCTGTGGTGTTGCTTCTGTTGTGGTGGTCCTTGGTGTGGTGTTGATGCTGTGGTGTTGCTGCTGTGTGTTGTTGCTGTGGTATCTGTTGGTGTTGTGGTGTTGATGCTGTGGTGTTACAGTGTTGTGTGGTCCTCGAGGGTGTTGCTGCTGTGGTGTTGCTAGTGTTTTGGTGGTCCTCGAGTGGTGTTGCTGCTGTGGTGTTGCTAGTGCTGTGGTGGCCATGGTGTGGTGTTGCTGCTGTGGTGTTGCTAGTGTTGTGGTGGCTATGGTGTGGTGTTGATGCTGTGGTGTTGCTAGTGTTGTGGTGGCCATGGTGTGGTGTTGATGCTGTGGTAGTAACTTTTTTGATCAGCTGATGTTGTTATTCTGTGTTAGCTGAGGATGTTTATGTGCCAGCTGGTGCTCTAGCTGATGTTTCTCCCCAGCTGTTATTCATAGACAGATGGTGTTCCTCACAGCTTATGTTACTGGTCAGCTGGTTTCCCTGGCGGCTGTAGCTTTCTTGGCCAGCTGGTTTCCTGACCAGCTGATGTTCCTTACCAGCTGATGTTCTTTACCAGCTGATGTTCCTGGTCACGTGGTGTTCCTGGGTAGAGTCGCCACAAGGGAGCACTTTGCGTGATAACCGCCGTACAATTCATGATGGAAGCCGTAAAGCCAACACTTCATGTGATGGCCGCTGAGCCTTAATCAGGCGGCGTCCCCTTAACCGAGGAATAATGACGCCTCATCTCCTCTGCCGAGGCCGCGAGGGGAAATTACCTCCTTCAGACCACACCTCCTGGACGGCTTCCAGACCACATCTCTAGGACGGCTTCCAGACCACACCTCTAGGACGGCTTCCACACCACACCACCTAGACGGCATCATCCAGGCCACATCTCCTGGTCTGTCTCCGGAGTATACTACCTGGGAGACTTCTGGGTCTATATCTCAATGACTGTCTCTCGATCTTATCATTCAGGCAGTGTTTGGGGCACTCGTAAGCCCCTGTTGAGACCACACTTTAGGGATGGTCTCGAACCCATACTTTTCGTTCAGTCTCAAGACCTCGCCTCTACCACCCCTACACGACACACGTACCACAGTATAGATTCCTGCCTCACTTCTCACTACCTACATGATACAAGGATAACTTTCCAGATCTCGCTGTCTGAAGGTCATTTACCCACAGCTACAGACGAGTGAACTATTAATGACAAATTCACTAGTTGGCTTAACTTTCCTCTTCACTATTATTGAGAGAGATTAGATAATTATGTACACAGAGAGAGAAATGTCATTCTTAGAATTTGTCAAGACTTTCAGGCATTTTTAGAATTATAAGTTGATGGAACCTTAGATGGACTTAGACAGATTACTGAGATATTCCTGGAGAAATTTTGAGTCATTCCTAGAAACAGAAGTCTTGATGAGTCATTTTTATGAGTTGGGGAAATGTTGAGCTATTGCTGGAGCCCTGGAATCCGGGATAAGTACCGCTGAGTCATTCCTGGAACTTGAAGACCATTAAGTCATTTCTGGATGTTGCTGAGCCAGTGCTGGAATCTGCATACAGCTGAGTCATTGCTGGAACTTGGTCTGTGTTTTGGAATCTCGGGAATCTTGGTTCATTAAAGAGGTATTCCTGGAACTTGACGCCCGTCCCTGGAACATAGCGCCCGTCCCTGGAACTTGGTGCCCGTCCCTGGAACTTGACGCCCGTCCCTGGAACTTGGCGCCCGTCCCTGGAACTTGGCGCCCGTCCCTGGAACTTGGCGCTTGTCCCTGGAACTAGTCGCCCGTCTCTGGAATATATAAAGGCTGCGGTCACGTTAAGTCTTGTTTGTTGATGAACTTTTGATCGGGTTGGAGATTATTGTTACGAGATTTTAGTGATTCAAGATTCGAGTAATGGAGGATGGTGACTGTGGTGGGGGAGAAGGGGTAGGAGGTGGAAAAGGAGGAGATGGAAGAGCAGGAGGTGGAGGGGCAGGAGGAGGGGAAGGAGGTGGAAAAAGATGAGGTGGAAAAGGATGAACAGGAAGAGGAATAAAGATTATCTGTGAAGGCATGGGCTGTAGGTTAGTTAGTTCAGGTGATATATCGCATACCTCACTGTATACCTGACACGTGTACTGGGCAGACGAGGGGGGTGGATGGAAGAGGAAAAAGAGTGGATTGGAGAGGGGATACGTGTGTGGGAGAGGGAAGAGGAGAGAGAGAGAGAGAGAGAGAGAGAGAGAGAGAGAGAGAGAGAGAGAGAGAGAGAGAGTGTGTGGGGAGGTTGTTATTAGTCTGGCGCGAGAGGGGACGAGTGTGAGTATGTTTTTAGTAGGTAGTTTTCTGCACATATTGTCGGGGGAGGATAAATTAGGCGTAAGAGAAGCTTGTAAATACCCGAGCGGACGAGGGGAGAGTGGCGGAGGGAAGGAAGAAGAGGAAGGAAGGTGTGGAGGGAGAGAGAGAGGAAGTAAGGAAGGTGTGGGGATGGGAGGGAGAGAGAGGGTGTTAGGGTGTGAGGAGGGGAGGGGGAGGAGGGAGGGAGGAGGGGGGGAAGAGGGGAGGAGGGAGGAGGAGGGGGAAGAGACGTGTGAGGGAGGGGAGAGAGTAAAAGGGGGGGAAGTAAAGTAAAGTATAAGGAAAATTAAATAAAGGGGGAGAAGGATGAGTGAGGAAAATGAAGAAGAGGAAGGGTGGGTGAGGAGGTGAAATGATGAGTGTGTGGGGAAGGAGGAGATAAGGCATGGAGAAGGATAAATGAAGGAGGTAGAGAAGAAGAACAGTTAAACCACAGAAAGAAGACGATTGGAAATACAGGAGACAGATAGAAAGATTAGGTGAGATAATACGTTATAATCCCCTGTGTACGTGGCTCACCTTGAAGCAGGTTAATTAACAGGTAACTATACTGTAGTCCTCGTGGATATCCATTGAGTTGTGGTGGCCGAGTGGAAACATCGTTCACCTTCAACCCTAAGAGTCGTTGGTTTGCTCCTAGAGGCACCTCATACCACCTCTAATTGTGGATAAGTACTTAACGTTACAGTTGAGGACTTGAATGAGATCAAGTGCAGTGCCGGCCATATTAAAATCTTGTGTACAGTACCAATTAATGACCAGGTCTAATAATGCTTAAGATAGATTTTAAAGCATAATACGTTGAATAATACTCAATGTTGGTATTATTAAAGATTATACCAGGTTAATATATACAGGTGCGGCCCACGAGAGGTTCAAGGTGATGGCTCGTTGATGGTTGAGGTCAGGAGCGGGAGTTATGGTCTTCCCTGGATGCTCTCTTGTTTTTGTGTTTATAAGTATTCATCTGCGTCGACAGGAAGGATCTTGTCGTCTATAGTTGTTGTGTCCGTGTGGTATGATTTTCCTCGTCTGTTGCATTGTATTTAGGGTGTAATGTATAATGAATGTATATTATAGGGGTGTAATGTATAAACAATGTGTATTATAGCGGTCATATAAAGAATGTATAAATGTGATGTATTCAGAACGTGAATTATAGGGATGCGATGTATACAGAGATCATATGTATAGAGAATGTTTATTAAAGGGATTAAATGTATACACAATATATAATAAAGAGACTTGATATATAAACCTTATCTTATACGACAGGTTTATCTCACGTCAACCCAGTTTCTTGTCCCCGAGAATCAACATGAACGGTCGCATGATTCCTGGTGTAAGATGCGATTTGACGTAAGTTGTTTATTTTACTTCCGACATTTTATTGCTGGAGACACATAGAGCTGGAATGCAGAGAATCCAGTATCCTTGTGGTTGGTGTTGTGATCCCTTAAGCCATCCATGCATGAAACCATCGCTATTATTTTGGTGGTGTTGATGCGCAGATGACAACAACATGTTGCCGGGTTAGGCTCCACCCTCTTGCCAGACGCACGACAAATAATCGTCTCTTCCCCCTAAAAAAAATAAACAATAATTCCTCTATTTCTCAACATATCTGACGTTTTTTTTATATATAACTAAGATATATAATTAGAAACTATATTTTAGTTGTATATTCAATGAAGATTCTGTAGCAACGTAATAAAGAAAATAAACAGATGAGAAATACCATCTACTCCAAGTCGTACCGCGGGTCTTGCTGTCAATCGAGTGCGAATATCTCCATATCAGAAGCTCTTTGTATTTTCATCAGCACATTACACATTCATTATTTTTCTTGTTGGAGTGTGGCGCAGCATCAGGGGAGGAGGCGGACTGGTATTATTACTTTCTCCATCTGTTTATTTGTCTGTGTCTTGTTTATATTTTTTTTATTTTGTTTTATTTATCGTTTTTGCTTTACTTTTCTTATTTTCAATTATCTGCTTTTCGTTTTTCTTCTCCGTTTATTTATTGTTTTCAAATATCCTTATCTCACTCTTTTCCTTTCCCTTCTCTTCTCTCCTTCCTCCCTTCCTTCTTTCTTCTCATTTTCCCCTTCTCCTCCCTCCTTTCCGCTCTCCTTCCTTCCTTCCTGCCTCTTTCCCTCTCTCTCTGCATTCCCTCCCTTTCTCACCTTTCCCTTCCTGTCTCGCTTTTGATATTTCTTCCCTCCCTCCCTCCCTCCCTCCCGTCATCTCCCTCCCTCCTCCTGTCATCTCCCTTTTCCTCCTCTCTCCTCCCTCCCTCTCCCTCCCTTCTTCCTCTCCTCCCCCCTTCCCTCTGCTCCTCTCCCTGCCCTTCCTCCACCTTTCCAACCAGCACCACCTTCTCTCCCTCCCTCCATCCACCTTGTTCTAATCACCACCACCCTCCCTCCCCCCATCTTGGTCACGCCGTAAAAATTAAGGGTAATGAAGAAAAATGCTGCCGAAAGGTCTAGTCTGCCACCCGACCACCCGTCACCCGTGCCACCCTGTCACCTCAGTACCCCTGCCACCCCCTACCCCAGTTACCCTGCCACCCCAGTCAACTTGCTCAGTACCACCCCTCCAACCCCAGTCACATTTGCCACCCCAATACGCCTCTAACCTTAGCTCCACCTGCCACCCCTGCCACCCCGCTACTCCAATTAACCTGCCATCCCAGTCAACCTGCCACCCCCGCCACCCCTGCTACCCCCGACCACCCCTGGCCTGTAACAGTTGTCATCGCAGCCTGTAACTATTGACATCCTGCTCTGTAACTCGTCTGAACATTTACAGGTTTTTGTGATTCTGTCGAGTAGTCCATTGACATCACCCATTACTGCCTTGACACCGCCTCACCTCACCTCGCCTCACCTCACCTCACCTCACCTCGCCTCACCTCACCTCACCTCGCCTCGCCTCACCTCACCTCACCTCACCTCACCTCACCTCACCAGAGCGGGTTAGAAGGGTCTGTGTTTTCTTGTGTTACTCGAGAGATGATCTGGTTTTTACCTTCAGCCTCTTGAGTTCGTCTGTCTGTCTGTACTCCATGTGTGAACTATTTTCGTCTGCTTGATCACTTCTAAACAAATAATATAACTTAGAGACTTGTGTATCATCAGTCCTCGTGAATATTTTTACCTTAGGTTTAGAAGATGAATTTAACCCTTTGACGATGATGGTTTAACTCTTTGACAGCAAGGTGCAGGGTACAGCATTAACCAGCATAAGTGAGGGGGTGTGGGGGAGGGGCTGAGGGTGTGGGGTAGTGGCTGGGAGTGTGGGGGAGGCAGGGCGTGGGGAGGGGCTGGAGAGTGGGGAGGGGCTTGGGAGTGGGGGAGGCCGGGGTGGGGAGGGCTGGGGTGTGGGTGTGGGGCTGGAGGTGGGGAGGGGGCCACCACAAATAGCACTGAGGAAGGAGCATTAGCGACCACCACCACACACACACTGGTGTCGGCCGGAGGGTGGAGTGACTGGTGGAGGAGTGACTGGTGGAGGAGTGACCGGTGGAGGAGTGACCGGTGGAGGAGTCATTGGTGGAGGGGCGGAGGGTGGAGTGACTGGTGGAGGAGTGACTGGTGGAGGAGTGACTGGTGGAGGAGTGACTGGTGGAGGAGTGACCGGTGGAGGGGCGCAAGGTGGGGGTTGGATGAAGAAGTGACGGGTGGAGGAATGGGGGATGGGCAGGCAAAAACAAGGGAAAGTGAATGGGTAAACCCCAATAGTGATGGTGGTGGTGGTAGTAGTAGTAGTAGTGGTATTGGTGGTGGTACTGTTGATAATAGTGGTAGTAATAGTGGTGATGGTGGTGCCGGCGGCTAAGCGACCTTTCCCTCGCTGCTTTGTGTGCCGTCACTGGCTGCATTTTGATGGCCACAGAAATTTTAAGAGCTCCAACTCCCCAAGATATACCCGGTCTGTATACAGTATATAAATATATACATATACACACAGATATATACTGTATATATATTTATTTATATATATATATATATATATATATATATATATATATATAAAATCTTTTCTTGTGGGGGAACATAATGCCGTGCCACTAAGAGGAGACCCTGGTAGTGTACTCTGGCTCACGGTGTAACCCGAGGAACGCCGGGTGTCTGTCCGTTCCCAGGAGACAATTTTTTTGATGATAAACACGGGAGAATTCACAATGACAGATCCTCCTTTTTAGACCAATCTTCTCCTTGGAAGAAGAGGAAGAAGAAGAAAAAAGAAGAGGAGGAAGAAGAACCGCAAAAAATATATGAAAACAAGAGGGTGTAGTTGACGCGGCGGCCGCAAGGTGGCAGCATCCGACAGCAAACATGGCGGCCTGGCGGCGCGCGGGGGTTGCCGATGAGCCTGTGATTGATTTTCATATTTATCGTTATCTCTCTTTCTCTGATGCTTGCCTTCCCTCCCTCCCTCCCTCCCCCTACCCTCCTGGAGTATCTCTCTCTCCTCTCTCTCCCCCACTCCCTGTGTCCAGTGTAAGAGAGGTAGGTGCTCCCCACTACCCGGGCTCGTGCTAACTTGTGTTTATCAAGGCTGCCCTCACCGTCTCCTCCTCCATTATATTGCCGGGTTATTTAGCCGCTTTATGTAGTGCCGGGAGAGGACGAGGCCACCTTGCTGACAGTGAGAGTATGACAGTGAGGGAGTGGACGACTGAGTGAGGGAGTGGACGACTGAGTGAGGGAGTGAATGAATTTGTAAGGGAGTGTGTTATTGTGTGATTGAGTGTAACCTTTTGCGTGAGTGAGTGCGACTGTGAGAGTATATGAGTGAGTGTGTTATTTTATGAGTGAGTGAGTGTGTTTTGAGAGAGAGAGAGAGAGAGAGAGAGAGACCAAACAGTAATGCCTTTCAGCACCACCCCACCACCCACCCAGCACCACCCACCCAGCACCGCCCTCTCAGCACCACCCAGCACCACCCTCCCAGCACCACCCTCTCAGCACCACCCTCCTCCTCAGCGCTACACCATCAGTCTTCATGTACCAGCGTCCCAGCATCTATCTTCCCACCTTACACTCTCTTGTCATTCTTCGTCGCCATCTCTCAAGTCCCGTCATCTTCATCTTCATCTATTACCCTCTTATTTGCATCTTTCTTTTCATATTTATCACCCTATATAAGATTGCAAGTCCGGTTAATTGCTTGTCCGGTTAATCGAATATTTTCCTCGAAGACGCTGACCGGATGAGGGGTAAAGATAGTGCTAAGCGATGTGGTGGGTTAAAATGGTCTTTATGTGGGTTTTTGTTGATTTTTTTTTTGAGGTGAGGAATTGCGTTTGTAGGGGGTGAGGGGAGAGATGAAGGAATAATGATGGAAGGATGATAATGATATAATAATGATGGAAGGATGATAATGATATAATAATGATGGAAGGAATAAGAATATATTTAATAAGCTGCTGAATTCTACTGAACGTGTGTGTGTGTGTGTGTGTGTGTGTGTGTGTGTGTGTCCTGTCTGTCTGTCTGTCTGTTTGTAATGTCAGAACGATCATGCACTATACTCTCCGCTCTGTCCGTCTGTACTTCCGTCGTTAGATTCCGTATTTGGCTTAAAACTTCTGAAACCATGAGCGATATGATACGAAACTTTGCATATTATATTACGTCAGGATGATGTATTTTTCATAACTTTTAAAGTATGTGTCAAAGTTTTAAGGTTATGAATAATGAGTAAAAGTATTATTGGAGTAAGAAATAATTATGATACTTTTCTGTCTAATTATTATCTAATTTTTGGTGATGGTGAACTAATTTACTGACCTTTTGTTTAATTAATCCATCCTAGTATATTTCACCTTAAGATTAACTACCCTACCCTACATCACCCTTACATAACCCTACCCTACCCTACCCTACCCTACCCTACATCACCCTTACATAACCCTACCCTACCCTACCCGATGCCCCCCTCCCAGGTAGCGTTAGGGTGTTGAATTAACAGGTGAAATAAGCTGGAGTGGGTAATCCTCAGGTGATCTCTACACATTGGTTAATTATGGAATGTTATTACTGTTTCAAATTTCAGGTCGGATGCATGAACTATTCTCAAGGTTCTATTGTCAGTTCCTGCCTGGTCAAGGGAAACTTTGTGAGTACTGAGCGGTGGTAACATGATATTACAGGGGCTAACATGATATTACAGGTGCTAACATGATATTACAGGGGCTAACATGATATTACAGGTGCTAACTTGATATTGCAGGTGCTAAATTGATATTACAGGTGCTAACATGATATTACAGGTGCTAACTTGATATTACAGGTGCTAACATGATATTACAGGTGCTAACTTGATATTACAGGTGCTAACTTCATATTACAGGTGCTAACTTGTTATCAAAGGTGCTAACATGATATTTACAGGTACTAACATGATATCACAAGTGCTAACAAGATATCACAAGTGCTAACATAATATTACAGGACCTAACAAGATATTACAGGACCTAAAAAGATATTACAGGACCTAACAAGATATTACAGGACCTAACAAGATATTACAGGACCTAACAAGATATTCACAGGTGCTAACATGATATTACAGGTACTAATATGATATTTACAGGTACTCATAGAAAAGTTCTCTTTCAGGTTGCTGAGTCGAGGGCGAATGTTCGTGTGGTCAGAGTCTCAGGCCAGGCAGCTTCTCGGGTTCCCTCGTCCCCACACTGAGGCCCTTGGCGACGGTCACTGGTCAGGTCGTGCCCCGGCGTGCCCTGCAGACGACCAGCAGAAGATCGAGGCGAAACAGAGTGTCGAGTTGGGACAGCAGGAACCCCAGTGCTCGGAGATCCTGGGAGACGATGAAGAAGGTGCTGTAGGAGAGAGGTGGGCGGGTAGGCGAGTGCTCGATTTAGGTGCTGGTGATGGTCATGTCACTCAGGTGCTGGCTGCAGGTGCCCTACAGGTGGACGTGACGGAGGCTTCACCTATCATGAGACACCGGCTACGAGGACGCGGCTACAAGTGAGTGCAACACCTCCTTCTTCAGTAGTGTTCAGTAATTGATGGTGATTAAGTATTCTCATTGCATCTGTTCATTATCCCTCCCAGTTTGATTAGGTTAGGTTAAGTTAGGTTGATTTCCCGTTTTCTTTACGTCATACTGATCTCAAAATGCTGGTAAGGAGGAAAGAGAAGGAAGGATGGAGGAAAAAAACGAGGGGATAGAGAAGGGAAAAGGGGGAATGGGTAGGGAAGGGGTAGGCTAGATGCTCCTACATCTTAATATCTCTACCTTGTTCTTTCTCGCGTCTCCGTTTTTTTCCATTACATTGCAATAAATCCTGGATTCCCAAGCTGTCTCCTCTATCCTTGTAAACATGAATGGTCGCTTTATTGCATTATTCGCATACAATCATCTGTTATGTACGACTAAGTTTGCTCCAAGATGTAGTCAGTTTAATGTATATGGTTAAGTTCTGTTTCATTATTGTCTTGTGGATTAAGTTGACTAATTTATATACGTATTATTGGAACTCATTTTCTTATACTTGAATTCCTTGAGTACGTTGACGCCTCACTAACGAGGCTGTTGTGCTTGCGTAACAATGTGTCAGTTCACTGCAGTATCTCAGAGGTATGACACACTAACAAGGCTGTGGTGCTTGCGTAAACAGTGCGTCATTAAATCGCGTATCGGAAAGTGGATGGCGCAGGTGGCAGCCCATAAGGTGAGCTCGGGCACCTGCAGCACCAGGTGAGGGCGGGAGTACAGGTGCGGGGCGGTAATGATCTGTTGCCGAGGGAAGAGGGTGAGGGGTGAGTCAGTCTCCCCTCACAGCCTCAGATGGTGTCTCCATAGCCCTCGTTGACCCTCACTTGTATAGAGAGAAACATATCCCACTGTTTTGCCTAACCTAACCTAACCTAACCTAACCTAACCCAGCTTGACTTAATCGGACACAGCCTTGCTTAACCTAACGAGTCAGTTACTGTCTCCACTTATTGTTTTGATGGAGGGAGTTTGGTTCAATGTTTGTCCGATGAGAGATACAGTATGGGCGAACGAGACTTTGTCCAACAGCGACTTTTATCAACGACTTATAATGACAGCGACCTGCATCAGTGGCTGACAGCTACCTTTATCAGTTGCCAGTTGCTGTTACCTATGAGAGTCACTTAGAAAAGTAACTGTCGTGTGGATCTGTCTCTTGACACATCGCAGTATATATAAACGTCTTTATTTTCACAGCAACTTCAGCGCTAAAGCCTCGCATGACGTCATCAGCCTTATAGAGAATTACAGTATATTATAAAATTTTCAAAATTCTAATTTTAAGTTTACTTCTTAATGAAGAAAATAAATACATGGTTACGCATTTTGTAGTTTTATCTACAGATGAAATCTATCTCTTAGGCGTCATTCACATCACCCTCACACCGTGCGGGGGTCACTGCCCCTACACCGTGCGGGGGTCACAACCCCTACACCATGCGGGTTGTCACAACCCCTACACTGTGCTGGCGTCACTGCCCCTACACCGTGCGGGCGTCACTCAGAGAAGTACCACTCTCTTATGGTTGTCTTTAAGTTACGCTGAGGCTGGAGACCGCGGCGCTCCCTCTATTACCTGAAGGAGGTACTCACCTTTATTAATGGTGAGGGCGCCGGTCTCCAGGGGGGGCGAGACGATGACCCTTCACCCCTTAAGGGAGCTGTAAATACGGGTGGGGTGGGGTGGGGGGGTATGACACTAGTCTTACCTATGAAGGGAGGGGAGGATGTACCATTATTATTACTGGTAGGGTGGGGGGGAGGTAAGGGTAGGGTAGGGAGGTAAAGTTAGTTCAGAAATGTATAGGCAGTCACCAGCGCCTGACGTCCTCCTCCCGTCCACAATAATATGCTAATGGGAGCTTCGCCAGACGAACGCTCGCCACTCATCTGTATGTTCTCTAATGGCACGAATGTTTAGCCTCATAGGTAATTGGGGGGTTACGTTATTACCTATCTGACAGGAGAGAAGGGTTGGGTTGGGTAAGGCAAGATGCATTGTTTCCCTACTTAGTGTATGTGTGTATAGACGTTACCATCTCCAACAAAACAGTCACGATCACCAACAAAACCGTCACGATCACCAACAAAATCATTACCATAACAACATCCCCACCACCACCACCACCACCACTATCCCCACCACCACCACCTCCCCACCACCACCACCCTCCCCACCACCACCACCACTATCCCCACCACCATCCCCACCACCACCGTCCCCACCACCACCGTCCCCACCACCACCACCACCACCCCTACCACCACCACCACCACCACCACCACCACCACCGTCCCACCACCACCACCACCACCGTCCCCACCACCACCACCACCACCGTCCCCACCACGCCACCACCACCACCACCATAAACCCAGACGTCAACACAGCCACCAACTCTCTAGTCACCTCAACATCTATCATCGCCCTGAAGTGAGACCTCACTTCAGGGCGCCCAGCAGAATCGGGGCCGGTAACGCGGTTTAAGGGGCTCGCGGGATGCCCTAGAGGTGGTTAAAGCCCTCCTGGTGGGGCTTAACGCTGCGGTTAACGGTACCTTGAGGTGGGGTTATGGCCAGGTTAACCGCGCCTCAGGTAGGGCTTATGACGCACCGAAGAAGACTAAAGGCGGTTTTTATGATTCGCTTAGAAGGATTCGAGCTGGAACCCAATGACGCAGTGAATGGGTGTCCAGCTGGGAGTAATGGGTGTCCAGTGTGGTGAAGACAGTGGTGATGGGTGTCCAGTGTGGTGAAGATAGTGGTAATGGGTGTCCAGCTGGGAGTAATGGGTGTCCAGTGTGGTGAAGACAGTGGTGATGGGTGTCTAGTGTGGTGAAGATAGTGGTAATGGGTGTCTAGTGTGGTGAAGATAGTGGTAATGGGTGTCCAGCTGGGAGTAATGGGTGTCTAGTGTGGTGAAGACAGTGGTATAATGGGTGTCCAGCTGGTGTTAATGGGTGTCCAGTTTGGTGAAGACAGTGGTATAATGGGTGTCCAGCTGGTGTTAATGGGTGTCCAGCTGGGAGTATGGGTGTCCAGTGTGGTGAAAACAGTGGTATAATGGGTGTCCAGCTGGGAGTCATGGGTGTCCAGTGTGGTGAAAACAGTGGTATAATGGGTGTCCAGTGGGTGTCCAGCTAATGGGTGTCCAGCATGGGTGTCCAGGTGGTATAATGGTGTCCATGGTGTGTCCAGTGTGGTGAAGACAGTGGTATAATGGGTGTCCAGCTGGTGTTAATGGGTGTCCAGCTGGTGGTGATGGGTGTCCAGTGTGGTGAAGACAGTGGTATAATGGGTGTCCAGCTGGTGTTAATGGGTGTCTAGTGTGGTGAAGACAGTGGTATAATGGGTGTCCAGTGTGGTGAAAACAATGGAAAATGAAAGATCAATTTGTGGTCAACAGTTTTAACTTGACATATTAGGTTAACTCGGATTGATTAGGCTTAGTGTGTTAACTGGTTTCGGTCAAGTAAGGTTAAAAACGTTATCCAGATTAGGTCAGATTAGGTTAGGTTAGGTTAGGTTCATTGTCTTCTTCCAACTTTATTGTATTTTTCTACCACCCTCATTTTCTTATCAGCTCTTTCTTCCTCTCACTCTCTATCACCCCCATCCCCCATTCTCCCTCTACCCACTTTTCCTCCATCACCTCCCTTCTTCCTTCCTTCACCTCATCCTCCCTTCCTTCCCCTCTTATCCCTCTCTTGTTGCCTTATCACCCCTTCCTTAGCTTCTTCATCCCTTCCTCTGTCCTTCCCTTCTCCTTGCCTCTGTTCCCCACCTCTCAGCACCCCTCTCCACTCTCCAAGCGCCCCTCCCCACCTCCCAGTACCCCTCCCCACCCCCCAGTACCTCTTCCCACCTCCCAGTACCCTCCCCACCTCCCAGTACCCCTCCCCACCTCCCAGTACCCTCCCAACCTCCCAGTGCCCTCCCCACCTCCCAGTGCCCCTCCCACCTCCCAGTACCTCCCACCTCCCCACCTCCCACCTCCCAGTACCCTCCCCACCTCCCAGTACCCCTCCCCACCCCCAGCTCTTCCTTGTCCTGGAGAATTAGGATTCATCTCTGCTCATTATAATAAAGGTAACAGGAACGAGGCGAGTTACCTGGGAAACCACTTCTACCTTACACAATTAATTACGCCAATTATCCTCATATGTTCTCATTTTCTAAGAGAACAATTTCACGAAGCGCATTAGAAAAAAAAAGAAAGGCTGAATAAATTATGACTTACGTTCAGAATACCGGCATGGTGCAGAGGGGAAAAAACTACGTTATGTCATATTTTGGCCGGACTAGCCGAGATATTTCGACCAATCACAGCCCTCCCCACGCCTTTGCTCGCGCCTGCCCGGCTCTCCACCTCTCATTAGTAGAAATATGACGCCTGGAAATCTAATTGGCCGGTTAATGAAGGCATTTCCTCCCTCGCGTCGTCTAGGCGTTATAATCACACTTTTTCTTAGGTTATTTCCGGTCATATAAGGTTCTGGAGGATTTTATGAGTCCACCAGATTAAAATTAGAATTCCATTACCCCAACGTTGCAAATTCCACGTAGTCATTTGGGGCAGTTATTGTCGCCAGACCGGTGCTGTCTGGCAACTTTCATTCTCGCCCCGATGACCAATGGCGAGGGAGACGAGGAAAGGGGACAATATTGCTAGCGTTCGCGCAAGAAAATAAATTATGTTCCTTCTTCATATCTGCCACACGAGAAGATGCTGGAGAAATGACCTCCGCCTGGAAATTTAACGTGTGGGTTCCTCAAGCGGTGGCGGGGGGGGGGAGAGTT
Source organism: Homarus americanus (assembly GCF_018991925.1). Taxonomy (NCBI): domain Eukaryota; kingdom Metazoa; phylum Arthropoda; class Malacostraca; order Decapoda; family Nephropidae; genus Homarus; species Homarus americanus. The sequence continues at coordinate 3,942,828 of NW_024717620.1, read as the reverse complement.
TCTTTACAAACCTTCTTTGTTTACCAAGCACGACCCAGCATTAACTATATTAAACGTCTACGCTAACTTGAGATGGCATTTCCTCCTCTACCATTTACGAATTACTTTTGTTTCCTTATATTTTTCTTCATCTTTTTCCATATTATTATTAGAGTTTAATATAGAATACAAAAAAAAATGATCAAGTATTTACTCAGATAGTGAAGTCGACATTTCCTGTCAACATCAGAAATATATGATTTAACCTCCAATTAATTTTAGTTTTCATCTTTATTTTTTATATTATTTGGGTGTGATGCTAGTAGATCCTATGGTGGAGCTAGTAGGTCCTGAAGTGGTGCTAGTTTGTGTTGAGAATAGATATTTGATATGTTGCAGACAGTAGCTAGTTAGTTGTACACCCCAGACTGGTCCTGTAAGCCATTAAGAGTACATTGCATTACCGATCAGATTCACGAAAAGGTTTTGTAATCAGAAATCACGTACCGTCCTTAAACCTCTCTCTGGGTTCAACCTTCTCACCAATAGCAATCAAGTACGGTCCTTAAACTTAATACAATTCATCATAGTGGAAATTGGATTAACTAGTTCCTATTTACAAGCGTCTAAGGACATCAAATTCATCTGCTAGTTGTCTCCTAGTATCAGTTTTAAGATTTATGGGACGGATTTGTATAGGGAGACAGATATACTTATAAACTGTCTGTAGTTCTGACTTCAATAAGCCTTTAAGAGTATTCTGTTTATACCTATGAGTTAAGTTTGCTGTTCAGGTGTTCTCTTGACTCCGTTCAACTGAATGTCAGTATATACTTTCCCATACAGTGTTGAGTCGGCAGTGTAGATAGCGTGAGTGAAGTCGTTTTCAGTGTAGAGGTCAGGGTATGTTTTGGTAGTGTTGAAAGGTTAGTTGTTTAGGAGGGTGTGTACTGTAACCCGAGAGATGCTGCGAGGTGCCGTGTGATGCTGCGAGGTGCCGTGTGATGCTGTTTGAGATGCGGTGTCCTGTTTTGAGATTCATGTAGCGTGTGATGTATGCTGTATACTCTTAATATTTATATAACTAAGTAAGATACCAGTGATAATTGTTTTATTTGTGTCAAAGGATTTTATTAAATTTATAGTAATTATTATAGTATAGTGATTATATTATAGGAAAGAATTTTATATAATAATTTAAGGTATTAACTCGAGCTAGTGTGATAATGGCGGCCATTCATTACAGCGTTCACCAAAGATTTTTTGGAGTCCATTTAAGCTCTTATCGCACGCCTTTTACTTCACTAACGACAAAAATGGTAACGTTATTTCGTGTGACCACAGAACTTCCATTATCCCTTATCTGCCTGTGATCCTCAGCCGCCGGCCTCCGCTTGTCATAAACCAATCAAAAGTGTGAAAAACAGACGCCAACGATAACAATAAATGGTCCAAAATAGAAATCCCTGGTGTTCGATTTCTTGCCCCCGCGCGTGACTTGGGCTCCGCGGATCACCCAGCAACGTGGGGAGAAAAGATAATTTATTTTATTGTGGAAGGATTGTGATATATTCTTATTTTTTGTGGGGTTTTGTTTAATTAAAGTGTCGCTTGGGTGTAGAAGGGGTTAGTTTTATTGTGATGTGTTGAGGTGAAGTTGATAATCGGACTAGTTTTTTCTTCAGTTCGCGCTCAGCGGTGGTCAGTTCATTAGAAGAAATACAGTGGATCTCGGCTAGTTGGACCGACTAGAGGGGGTTACCGTAACTTTTATCCGTACCTGCCGGTGGAATTTTATATTTAGACACGATGTTTCCTCCTCCATATAGTGTCACTCGTGTAGTATGAACGTGTTTATAGACCAGCAGATGAGTGTACTTTACCCGGCGTCCACTATACCACTTCCTATCTGCGGTTCCTTCTCATGTCGGACAAGTCAATATATTTTCCGATATTATATAATAAAAATGTGCCAGTCCAAAAAAAAAGTGAAGCCCAGTTGTTTTTTTATAATTTTTTTTTATGAACGAGGAAAAAATGAATTGAAGTTAATTTTTCCGTCATTGTATCGAGGGTTACGACGCTCTTGGTAGTGGTGGCTGATTTATTTATTTCGAGTGTAATGGACTACTAGATTTCATTCCCCAGTAGGTGGAAATTTCATAGTCCTCCCCATTATCACCTCTAAAAATAACGTAGATAAGACGTAATGTTGCTATAAATGGGTCCCTGATCAAAGTGGAGGCGGTAAGGTACACAGTGTCGCCGAGGGCCTGGTGTACCGAGTGTTGTATCCATACACCGTCGCTACACTCAGTCAAATACACTGTTATAACCTGCATCAGTTAACTGTATGCATGCCACTTTAGAACGACTCGCAAAGTGACTCAATCAGTGAGAACTCTTGACTGTTGGCCGGCTGGGTGTCAGCTACTGTTGGCGGGATGGTTGTCTGCTCTAGTTAGTGACTGCAATAAAAATTCTAATATTAACCCAAGTAATACAAATCCGTTACGTGATCCCACGCCTGTATCCTTCCTACAGGGGATCACTAAGGACTCGTAGGATTGGTCAGTGCTACCTGCGGGTTCTGTTTATTCCTGGGATGTGTGAAGGACTGTTGGGGGGGACCGGAGGAACAAGGGGGGTCTAGGTGTGGTGAATTTGAATACTTTATTTGATTATGTTACCTCTAGGACTGTAATGGTACCTTCCTCCTCCTGGTTTCTACCGTCACCTTGCTTCTCTATCTATTGTATCTGACGTTTCAGCCGGCCTCACACGTCCCATGCCCACGTGGTCTAGCTATGGTCTGGTGTTGTTGAGGTGGTTTCTGATGGCTCCTTTCTACTCCCGGGACTCAACATCACGTTACGTCACACATAAGAACATAAGAATGGAGGAAACTGCAGAATAATAATAATAATAACGATAATATCACTAATAATAACAAAGACAACAATAATAATAATCATAATAACAGTCACGTCCTGTAGGCCACACAGACACCCTCCTGCCAGCGTCTTGAGCAGTGAGAGATTTTAGTCAGGTTTAAAGAAAAAATCGTAAAACATCACAGTAGCGGTGGTGGCTGTGGTGGTGGTGGGGGCGGAGGTGGTGGAGACTGTGGTGGGGGCGGAGGTGGTGGTGACTGTGGTGGGGTGGTGGTGGAAGTGGAGGTGGTGGAGACTGTGGTGGGGATGTTGGTGGAAGTGGGTGGTGAAGACTGTGGTGGTGGGGGGTGGTGGTGGAAGTGGAGGTGGTGAGACTGTGGTGGGGGTGGTGGAAGTCGTGGAGGTGGAGGTACAGGGTCCACGAAAATTTAATTTCCAAGTGGACACGGGAGAATACATTTACAATATGAATAATAAAAAAGGTAGAGGGAGGGTGTGTGGGGGGAGTAAGTCACTGGGTGGGAGGGAGAAACTACGTCACTAGGTGGGGGGAGAGAGGGAGGGGAGTACGTCTCAGAGTGGGGGAGAGGAGGACGTCACTGGAGTGGGGGGAGGAGGGAGTACGTCACTGGAGTGGGGGAGGAGAGGGAGGGAGGGAAGAGTATGTCACATACGTCACTGAGTGAATACGTCACTGGGTGGGGGAGGGGGAGTAGTCACCGGGTGGGAGGGAGGGAGTACGTCACTGGAGTGTACGTCACTGGGTGGGGGAGGAGGAGGGGAGGGAGGGGAAGGGGTATGTCACTAGAGTGGGGGGGAGGGAGTAAGTCACTGGGTGGGGAGGGGGGAGGAGGGAAGGAGAGTATGTCACTAGAGTGGGGGGAGAGGAATGCGTCACTGGGTGGAGTGGGGGAGGGAGGGTAAGTCACTGGGTGGAGGGGGAGAGTACGTCACTGGAGTGGGGGAGGAGGGAGGGGGAGTACGTCACTGGGTTTAATCTAACAAATGTGTTTCACAAAACCGCCTGGGCGTCGACCTCTGTTTCTTAATCCGGTTCTGAGTTAATTTTCTGATAGTGGCCATTTGTGTAATAGTTCACTTGGGGGTGGAGGAGAGGAAGAAAGGGAGGGTGGGTAAAGGAAGGGAAGGGGAGAGAAGGGGATGGTGGAGGAGGAGAGGGAAAAGAATGGGACGGAAGGGAAGGGAAAGGAAGGGAAGGGGAGGAGGTTACAAGCTCTAAACGTGGGTAGGTTCATGTGAGATAGAATTTATAAGCAACTGGATTATATTATTTATAAGTGGGAGGAGATTTAATAAGTTTCTGGGATTTACATGACCTCTTATTAATCCATAACCAAGGATTTATTAGTGGTTAGGTTATGAAAGAAGAGGATTTATAAACATTAAAATCATATAACTGGGATATTTTTTTTATATATTTAACTGTTTAAATTTCCAACCATCCAATACTCTTTACCGTCTCTAAGTAAACGTATCTAGTTAAGGTATAGTCTCAGGGTAACTTTGATGCCATTCTTTACGTGGTTTTTTATGAGGATTTATCGTATTTTTTTTTATCTGGTTGAAGTTTATTTTCACGTCCATAGTTACGTGATTTTGTCAAGGTTGCTGGAGAGATATGCTTGGTATATGTCCGTTTTAGGTGGGTGGGTGTGTGTGTGTGTGTGTGTGTGTGTGTGTGTGTGTGTGTGTGTGTGTGTGTGTGTGTGTGTGTGTGTGTGTGTGTATGTGAGGGAAGAACATACATACATACCAACAGCCACCTCACCAGGACCAGCCAGCCACGACCACAAAGCCGCTTCCCACCACCCCAGGAGACGCTAACCCCTTCGTGAGCTGGGTACCTCCGTCAGGCGGCGGGTCTCCCAGGGCCAGGCCTCTCAGCTGGCGCCATTAGAGCCTCCGCCGCGCCATCTCGTCTCGTTAGAGGCCATTACAACACGCGTCACCCGTCATCAGCTCCTCTCACACACAATTTTTGGAAAGTTCGGATGAGTCTTGCTCGGCGATACCTCAGAGTCTATCTTCTTCATCTGGTTATAGAGTCTTAATGCCTCAGAGTCTATCTTCTTCACCTGGTTATAGAGTCTTAATGCCTCAGAGTCTATCTTCTTCACCTGGTTATAGAGTCTTAATGCCTCAGAGTCTATCTTCTTCACCTGGTTATAGAGTCTTAATGCCTCAGAGTCTATCTTCTTCACCTGGTTATAGAGTCTTAATGCCTCAGAGTCTATCTTCTTCACCTGGTTATAGAGTCTTAATGCCTCAGAGTCTATCTTCTTCACCTGGTTATAGAGTCTTAATGCCTCAGAGTCTATCTTCTTCACCAGTTACCAGATTCTCGTAAAAAAAAAAACCCTCGTAATTTATCGTTTTTCACCGTAAGACTAAATAAATGAACCTTTCTCAGTCTCTAAACCTAACCTAGTCTAGCTAACCTAACCTAACCTAACCTAACTTAACCTAACCTAACCTAACCTAACCTCAACCAACCTGGATAAGGATAAGGTGTTTTCTTTGTTGTTTGTTTGTCTGGCTGGATTACTTAATGTCATTTGATTTATTCCATGTTTTAATGAGTTACTGTTTAAATGTATTCGATTTAGTTAGTTTAGGTTTTAGTGTTTGGTTCATTAAATTAGTTTTAATATATTACGTTTTTTGACCATTCGCTATATATAATACAGTGAGCATAAAATCATCTCAGTCACTATCTGTCTGTCTGTCTACTCTCGTCATTCCCGTCTCTACCGTCATCAAACTCGACATATAGGGAATTTAAAAGTTAAGTCGTACGCCTGCCACCCTCCTCTCTGTTGGTGTAGACGCGTATAGTCAGCCCAAACTATCGTACAGATTTAAAAACAGGGTCGTGGTTGCATATAATGGCTCGAAAAACTACCCTGGTCGTAGATTGGTTACATATATTACGTATTATATGTTATTTTTACGTAGTTTAGTTAGTTTGATGTAATGTTTGTTTTGTCTACTTATGGTTCCACTGCAGTAAAGGAATATATCAGTGGGCCTTTTTCATTCATACGTCCTCCCGTCAGCCCATCCTCCCGTCAGTCCATCCTCCCGTCAGTCCGTCCTCCTGTCCATCCACCAGCCCGTCCGTCCGTCCCTCTGTCCACCCGTCCTTGAGTAACACTTAAATTAGGTAATATTGGTCAATTTCATCAGCGGGTTGACGGTGACAGGAGAGGTTGAGAGCGGCAGTAGACACAGGGGGACATAATTGGACACCAGAAGACCCCAGGAGACATCAGTAGACACCAAGGACACCAGGAGACATTGGACATCAGGAGGCCAATGGACACCAGAAGACCCCAGGAGACATCAGTAGACACCAAGGACACCAGGAGACATTGGACATCAGGAGGCCAATGGACACCACAGAACGTCAGAGGGCTGCAGGAGAAACTAGTGGACACCAGGGAAGACGCACTGATAATACTGGACACCGGGGAACATTAGTGGACGTAAGAGGACACCGAGAGATATCTTAAGACACCTGGAGTCTTTATTGGACATTAGAGAATAGCAATGGACGCCAATGGACATCAGAGGACTCCGAGGGACAAAAGATGACGCCAGTGGAGATCAGAGGACGCCAAAGGACATCAGAGGACGTCAGTGGATATCAGAGGACACTGAGGGACATCAGAGGGACGCTAGTGGACATCAGAGGACGCCGAGGGATATCAGAGGACGCCAGTGGACATCAGAGGACACCAGGACACACCAGTGGACGCAGCTGGGCAGTGGCCGGCGTCTTTATGACATCTAATTTAACATCAAAAGAGATCACGACTTAGCTTTGATATATCTTGGCTGACTTGTGAACCCCCGCCGCCCCTCCCCTCACCCCCTCTGCCTCCCCTAACCCGCCCCCTCTTCGTCTCCACACCCCCTCCGTCTCCCCTTACCCCCCTCCGCTTCCCCTCACCCCCCTCCGCTTCCCCTCACCCCCCCTTCTTCCCCTTACCCCCTCTACCTTCCCTCACTCCCTTTCTCCCCTTCTTCCCTCTCTTCATCACTTTTCTCCACACCTTCCTTCTCCTCAGTCAGTACACATATTTTAAAAATAGATCCTAACCTAACCTAACCTAACACAGCCTAGCCAAACACCAACCCTCACGATTTTAAAAGAGCATATTTTTAGTTGTGTGTGTGTGTGTGTGTGTGTGTGTGTGACGATAGTGATGATATCAGCGGTATTATGTGGTAAAATGATTGTGGTGGTGATTTTGTGTGGGGGGGGGGAGGGGCGGGTAGCAAGTGGGACGAGGGTGTAACAGCCCGTCGCTAGTTAATGACCTCGTTAGGGTCAGGGGGTCAGGTCACTTGCTGTTAACCCGTTGAATAATGGCCTCGTTAGGATACCGCCTCATTACGACTGTTTAACGACGGTTGTTTGGTTGTTGGGTGGTTGTTGAGTGGCTGTTATAGTGGCTTGTAAGATGAATTAAGCTGGGGATTAAGTTAACGTTAATCTCAAGGTGAAATAAATTGGGGTGGTGGTATTGGTGACGTCACATATGGAGATAACTGTACAGGTGACGTCAGGTGTGGAGATGGCGGTACAGGTGACGTCAGGTGTGGAGATGACTGTACAGGTGACGTCAGGTGTGGAGATGACTGTACAGGTAACGTCAGGTGTGGAGATGACTGTACAGGTAACGTCAGGTGTGGAGATGACTGTACAGGTAACGTCAGGTGTGGAGATGACTGTACAGGTGACGTCAGGTGTGGAGATGACTGTACAGGTAACGTCAGGTGTGGAGATGACTGTACAGGTAACGTCAGGTGTGTAGATGACTGTACAGGTAACGTCAGGTGTGTAGATGACTGTATAGGTGACGTCAGGTGTGGAGATGACTGTACAGGTAACGTCAGGTGTGTAGATGACTGTACAGGTAACGTCAGGTGTGTAGATGACTGTATAGGTGACGTCAGGTGTGTAGATGACTGTACAGGTAACGTCAGGTGTGGAGGAGACAGCTGTGTATAGCGTCTCTGTCAACGTAATGTTCAAGAGTAATGTTATCGTCATGGAGCAGCGGACAAGAATGACTTGTTTATGTTGTATAGTTTAGGTTTAATAATGAGAGCAAACAGAAGCGTCAAGAAAATGGTGGCGAAGTCTCACCCTGAACCAAAATGTCGGGTGTTAATTACATCCGGTTATTAACGCTCCCACTAATTACTCCTAGCTCCTCCCAGCTAGACCTGCCATTTACACATAATAATTACATATAGACCACTAATTAGGTGATAGTAGAGGATGGAAATGTCAAACATGTAGGTGTCATGAAGGGGAGCGAGATAATTTTTGGAATTTATGTGCGGGCGGCGCACCATCACCATGGCGCTGGCCTGGGCTGCGTCCGCTGCTCCTGAGGCCTTTAATTCCCCGCCTCTGTTTGCTTACGTCTCACAGTCTTCATCTTATTTTGTTTTTATTTCATTTCCTCCTCATCGTGTGTAAATGGTCGTTATCACCGGCCACTCCAGGATGAGCCAAGTTGACCATAATCGCACTTGAGACAGTGGAGATAAACATTGAGATAGCAAGAGCGACAGTTCCTCCGTGTTGGCGGGACTCAGGCGCAAGATTGTCGGGGTGGACTAGGTTCTCTTGATGCCGTATCTGGATGGCTCACTGGATTCTTCATTTTGTATCTCATTCCGTGTTCCTCCTGGTCCCTTTCAATAGAGTCTTGCGTACGGATGTTATCACCGAGTTTGGCCAAAAGAAGAGACGGTAGTACTGGGAACTAGAGTGTAGCAACCCTAGGTCCCTCCCCTCCCTAGGCCCCCAAGCCCCGCCCTGGCCCTGACTCCCGGCGCTGCCACCAGAGGCCACCACCTCCCTGCAACTCACACCAGATTTATCATTGTAGTCCAACCTGCCTTATATAGCACAGTAAAACCACCTAAAACACTACATTATTACAACCTCATAGATACTCACACTGTGGGAGACATTATTAATCATGGGTAATAAATCGATGAATCGTTAACTTTAGAGAGCGTGGGATGACGTGAGGGGTCAGGTGGTGGTGAAGTTGTTCACTTTGTCTTGTTTCTCAATCTTGTTACTTGAGTTTTGTCTCGTCAACCTAGTCGTTGGTCGCCGCCACACATCTCTCTTACTCCTGCGATATTCACACATTTTTATTTTATTTTATATATTTGAAGAAAGCGACAGACACTTGTGATTAATGTTATGAATTCCAGTTAATATGATGATACAACTAAAATTAGGAACCCTCGCTGCCTATTTCACCTTACGATTAGACAACCTAATCGTAACCTAACCTAAACTAACCCGACCATAATTATAGAGTTAGGTTATTTAATCAACAGGTAAAATGAAATGTTTATGATTTAAGGCTCCCATTTCAAAGATTTCATCCTAACCTAACTTAACCTAACGGATATCTTCCCTTATGTGGTCAAATACGATTGAGTACCAGTAGTAATGCCCTTATTCACCCTGTAGATACACACACCCACACACACACCCACCCACCCACACACACACACACACACACACACACCCACACACACACACACACCCACACACACACCCCGAACATACTGTGTGGTTGATATATTTGTAAAAGTGTGTACAATGCTGATGTAGTTCCCATAGCCGACCGTAAACATTTTACATCATTACAACATTTAATCAACATCAACAACGAGTCAAGCGGACATATAACCCAGGCAACGTGACGTCACAGCTAACATTGTTATAATATATATTCAGTTTATATATAAAATAGATTCTCTCTTGACTTATTTGTATTTGATATTTTTATTAAGTGGAATTTTATTTAAATTTATCTCTATTTTGTCTTTTATTTATATTTTATCTTTATTAGTTTATTTTATTTTATCCTTAATTATATTCTATTATGATTTATTCGTGTTATTTTAATTTATTTATATTTTTACAATGTTTCATATTTAATTATTTTACTTTTTTAGTTGGTTGTTTCTGTGTATGTATGTATGTCCGTCTGTCTTGCTGTGTGTATAATAAGTGCTCATATACACACATGGTCTCTGTACGTTCGGATTTGTCCATGTGCATATGCAGTTGCGTGTACGTGTATAAGTGTATTTTTACTTAAAGATGAGCCCCAAATCCCCTTGACAACTGCTAGTATCTATCATCTGCTAGTGGGTCGTATATGTCATTATAGTAATAGCAGTAATAGCAACTTTTCATTGTAAGTTACGTCAAAAACACCAAAAAATATAATACAATGAAAAATCTGAGTAGATGTGTGTGTGTGTGTGTGTGTGTGTGTGTGTGTGTGTGTGTGTGTGTGTGTGTGTGCGTATCGTTTCCGTCGGTGGGGGGAGACTCGCTTCCTTGCCTCTGAAGTGTGAATTTACTTCGAGTGGCCAAGACTCGCCTCGGCTGGGTTACCTGACTGTCTTGGCAAGGCTACATCATTTTAATTCATCTCCGGGAATTATTATTATTATACAAAGTTAAATGAAGACGTAGTGAATAATGAACACTAAAATTAACACAAGATAAGTATATAACTCATTCTGTGAACATAAGATTATAAGATGTTTTTGTTTTGTTTTTAATTTCGTGTTTTATGAGCTAGAGTGAACACTTAGGGGTCACGATTTAAGATTTTTTTGTTTGTTTTAATTTCATGATAAACGTCTCTGTCCCCTCCTCCCACCAGCAGCCCCAGAATTATTAATAACTACATCGCCCAAACTTTTTAAAAAGCAAGTAATCGGTATCGCCTCATGAATATAAATTATATAGATTATACCCCAATGGATACTCTCCCCCCTCGTGGCAGTCGCTCCTCCGCTGCAATGAAATCCTCTTTATTACCAGAATTCGGAAACCTATATCGTATTAAAATTCCCACGAGTACGTCCCGTCTCTCTCAGGTGGTCATCAGGTTAATGTCCCAGTGAGGTAGACGAGGTGTGTCCGGTGTAGCTGTGTGGATATAACCGGGGTTGGGTCGCTTGCTACACATTATCCTTCCCGGGCCTCATATTTTGCCCTCCTTATGTCCAGCAAGATACAATGGCTGCATCGATAGTTTAGTCGGTAATGTGGTGCATTAATGAAGGCCTCGGACCACTGCCTCACTGTGACAACACTCTCGACCTTGTCGGTGGGGGCTCTAAGGTTGTAAATTGTGATATTTTAGCACGGGTGGTTTAAGGTCGTTGTGATGCGCAGACTCCACCTCCCCACGCGCGCCGAGTTAGAATTGGCGAGATTACTCTCTCGCCTCTTGTTAAAATAACATTCTCTCTCGTCATGTGGAAAGAAAAAGGAAATGCATTCCAGACCTTTCCAGAGAAGATTGACATTACTGACGATCTTCAAATGAATAGTCCATAAAAGGTCGGAAAAGACGATTTTGTAACAGTATCCCTCCCAGACACCGCGTATTCCCTTGACCATTCGAACACACTCACAGAGAACTGGGAAGTCCCTGGTGGGAAGGGGAAACTAATGAATACAATGGGAGGTTTTTAGGCGCGAGGTGGGACGTTTTATCATTTTTATACATTAGTGTGCGCGAGGTGACGGTAGACAAAGGGCCGGAGGGGACCAGCCACGAGCAGCAATAACGTCTGGACACAGCAGGGCATGGAAGAAGGGGGGGGGGGGTGGACACAGACCAGCGGAAGAGACCATAGACACGGCAGGCCATAGGGGAGGGAAGGGAGGAGTGGGTGGACACGGATCAGTGGAAGAGACACGGCAGGACGTGGCTTTGGAGAGGGAGAAAATAACTGGACACCGACCAAAGGAAGAAACCTTAGACACGGCAACGAGAGGCATATAGTACAGGAGATAGGCCTTACAGCCACTGCATCCCTTGGGCCGGGAAGCTCCTCCACCCGTATCTCCTCCAACAGTACCTCCTCCACCAGTACCTCCTCCAACAGTACCTCCTCCAACAGTACCTCCTCCACCAGTACATCCTCCATTAGTACCTCCTCCACCAGTACCTCCTCCACCAGTACCTCTTCCAGGCATCTCATCTCAGGTAGTGAATATACCTGGTATAACGGTGACTTAAATAATAATATAATGATGAGGCGTTTTATGGGTGTAGGGAAAGGGCCATACAGCTCTGTGTGTGAGGGGAGGGGGTGGGAGGGGGCTGTGGGGGTCGGTCCACAGCTAGATGGTTGATGGTAATGGTGAGGAGGGGGAGATATTAAGATTAAGTATTGATGCGGCCGGCGCCACTCTCCTTCATACTTGAGAGGTTATGGGAGGGGGATTAAGAAGTTGTGGACACGCAGCCGAATATCAACAAGGAGGAGGAGCGGTTTCTGAAGGTAGTTGTGGTGACTGTAATAGTGGTGAGGATAGTGACTGTAGTAGTAGTGATCGTGTTGGTAATAGTGGTAGTGATGATGGTAATAGTGACGGTGATGGTGGTAGTAGTGGTGACACAATATGGGCTAATTAATGTAATGGGCCAACACTGGATACTGTTATAAATTATAACAGCAGCACATTCAGGAGTACCTATTAGGTACTCCTGAATGTGCTGCTTAAGGATCTGTTAACCAAAAT